>NC_137463.1:212628384-212991763 GCF_964235325.1 Thermobia domestica
CTCTACTGTGTGCGGTTACTGTTCTGGGCCTCATCAAACTCGTATCTGCCCAAACATGCAACAACCACCAAAATGCCCCACGTGCAATGATCAACACCCCGCATATAGTTATAAATGTAAAGGCAAACCTACAGCCCAAGAATCTCATCCAGAGCTTGTTGTTCCTTTGCGGGCTGCAGAACCGACAGTTTCTACCAACCGCACAGTTGACGATCCTGTCACCATTAGCAAACTACTCGAATTCATTGCTCTGACATTACAAAATATCCATCCATTCCAACGTCAACATGTTCTTCAACATATCATTGCTTCCGCCAAATCCACTTTTCATGTATCTTTATACGCTACATACTCCAACAAATATGTCCACTTCCATACCACTAAACTCGAAACAGCAGTATAAATTTCTCCACTATGGATATAATATTTTTATTTCTCAATATCCGCTCTCTTCTTAAAAACAAAGTACTGTTTGAGACTCTCTTGCTGGAAGAAAACGTTACAGCATTTCTGTTAAACGAAACCTTTCTAAAGCACACTACCTCTTGCACTATCCCTCGATACACCTTACTCCGTCATGATAGTCACATCCCAGCACTTAGAGCCAACGGAGGTGTTGCGATAGGATTTCGTCATTTAGTTCCATACCGATCACACCAATGTCCTCTCTTACACATCCCCGAATACGTCATCACTACCTTGTATTTCAAAAATATTGCTTTTACTCTCGCAACAATCTACATCCGCCCCGGCCTTCCCATTCCTCACGACTTTTTTCACACATCTCTCAATCATATAAACACTTCATTATTCTCGCCGACATCAACTTTCATAGTCGTTCTCAAACAGAGCGAGATGACTTTACGGACTTCATTACTGTTCATACCACCGGCTCTTTGCTTGTACTACCGTCTCCAACTCGTCCTATCAGTAATACTACACCCGATATAGCATTAGTTTCCAACACTATCATCAGTCGTTGTACGGTAACTGTTTTGGACTTAATTGGGAGCGACCATGCGCCCATTAAGCTCACTTATCATTCCGGTCTTACTTCTCCATCATCATCACCCTCGCCACGCATATCACCACGTTACGATAAAGCAGATTGGCCCTCATATCGCTCCTATATATCAAACGCACTGGCAGCCTACGAATCCCCAACTACGCAAGACGAACTAACGCACCAGGTCGATACTATCACTACTACCATTCAACAGGCTTCTTCTCGATACATTCCACAGTCTGAATCCATACCGTACCGGCCGAAACTCCCACCGCAATATCTAGCTCTTGTCCGTCGCTCACGCCAGTCATATCGGGAATTCCTGCGCACCCGGAATCCCGAAGCACTCCGCCTTCATCGTCAACTCCAAAGAACAGTTCATAACTACATTTCGGCTTATAAATTACGCCAGTGGGTGAAAACCTGCAATCATCTTTCCGACACAGCACATCCTACCCTGTACTGGAAGCGCTTCAATGCACTCTGTGGCAAACACACCAGGACCCCATATCCCCTTCTACTACATGATGCCCCCCTTCATTCAGACACAGATAAAGCAAACGCTTTTGCTGACTATCTGCAGGGCATATTCACTCCATCCGAGTCGGACAACACGGACATACCTCATCCAGTCGATCAAGTGAATCTTCACTCTAGATCTTTGCAACCAAACATCACTCATGTTCTTCCCGACCATGTTCTCACGAGTCCTATCACAGTTCCCGAAATTACATCTGTCATCCAGCGCAAACGAAACACTGCACCTGGCCTCGATTCTATTACTTACAGACACATTAAAGAAAGTCCTATAACACTACTTACCCTTTTGGCATTTATATATACATTTATACTCCGAACGGGATTTTTTCCTACTGACTGGAAAGTGTCTAAAACACTTATGTTTCCCAAACCTAATAAACCTCCATCGAATCTCTCATCCTATCGCCCCATACAGTTAACTTCTACATTCAGCAAAATTTTCGAACGAATACTTGTAAAACGCCTACATCCTTATTTACTCGACCGCCAACTACTACCTACACACCAAGCCGGTTTTCGACCATCCTTTTCAATCAACGATCAGCTACTCCGTCTCACAACTCTGATCATCAATCATTACAACTCCATTAAACCCTCCTGTCTTCTCCTCTTCGATCTTGAAAAGGCATTTGACAAGGTTTGGCACCTAGCACTCATATACAAGCTCATTAAATTTAAGTTTCCGATAACCTATATTCGTCTTATTTATCACTTCCTAGCATGTCGCATTTCATACATTGCAATTAATGAGCAGCTTTCACATCCTATTTTTCTTATGTGTGGGGTACCTCAAGGTTCTGCACTTTCCCCTCTATTATACATCCTGTTTGTTGCAGATCTTCCGCAGCTGCCGCCTGACGTTCACCTCTTCCAGTATGCTGACGACACTGCTTTCCTTGCTCTTGGCAAAACCATCCAAGCCATAAATATTTCATTACAATCAGCTATAGATGGTTTCACCCACTGGTGTTCTAAATTGAAACTTAAAATTAATGCCTCCAAAACTCAAGCCATCGTTTTCGTTCCACCCTGTAAACGTACCAAAGTTCATCGCAATCCATCCCTTCTAAAGCTCACTGTCCACGATACATTCATCACTCCAACACGCACTGTCACATACTTAGGCATTATCTTCGATAATCATCTCACCTGGAAACCACACCTCCAAAATATCAGAACTAAAGCCTACAACCGTCTAAACTTGCTAAAACGGCTAACCGGAACTACCTGGGGCCTTACAGCTAACGTCATATTGAACACCTACAAAGTCTTTCTCAGGCCAGTTCTTACGTATGGCTTTCCGGCTTGGATTTCCGCTTCATCCTCCTATTATGACAAACTAGCCATTTTTGAAAGACATGCTTTTCGCATTGCCTTCCGAGTCTCTCTGCCAAGTCCGACTCGTGATCTCTATTCCTTGATCTCATTTCCTACTCTCCGCTATCACCTTGAAGCACTCCGTTTAAAGTTTATCACTCAACGTTACACACATCATCAATCTCTCCTCTTTGAAACCATGCATCATCTTGCACTTCACTCCTCTCCCGCACGGTACCATTATACTCCACTTCACCTTCTGTTTACATTATACTGCTACACTGTACCACCAGACCACATGGATCGTCAACTCCTCGAAGAATATCGCCTGCATGTTCATCTCCCTCATATTTTTCCATCATTTTGTGCACAGTGATTCCATCATTACTAACAGGGCTCACCACGTCTTCATTAGCCTAGAGCAGCCCCTAGGCGGAAGATAACCGCATTCGTCCTTCTAACAGTCCTCATAATGTGTTGTGGCGTCAAATGCACCTCATTTCATCTCTCATCTCCATCAATGCTTATGATTTCAATTTGAGCGTTAGTTTATATTCGAAATTTCGTTAGTTTTCCTTTATTGCTTATTGTTATGAGTTCATTTATTCACTATATTTTTTCCGTTGCTATATTCACTTAAATTCGATAGTTTATTTCTTTTTTGTCATGTATTTTGTATTCTTACATTTACTATATTATTATTCGTTATGTTAATATTTATATAACCATATGTTTTTTCCCTATACCTTGTTGTATGTTTATGATCGAAAAGATCATAAAGACCTCAAAATAAAAGATGATTAAATAAAGATAATAAAACAGCCCATAGCCCATCCATAAATTTCTCACTTCTCCTATAGCTTTAACTACCCTTCCCTAAAAGAGGGTGTAGCCCTCTAAAAGGTTGCTAGCCGATGGCTAGCCTAAAAAAAAATAACAAACATTTATTTTTTTGGCGTTTAATAGTCATGTAAAAAAAATGAGAAATAAAGAAGACCACTTGTTACTCTTTAATAGTTCCAACGTGAACTCTTAGCAAAACGCTTTAATAAAACAGAAAAATTCAAAGAAACAAACAATATCTGTATCTGTTCTTGTCCTATGTGCAATATTATCTCTGTCTTATCAGGAAAAAATGGAACCTTGTGAACATGTTTCAAAACACTGCAAACCCTTCTTTTGCTTCTACTCATTCCAATTTCCCACACCACCACACTGCAGCAACTTCTCAGGCGATAAGAGTGGTTTGACAACTTTAGGTGAAAGGAGGAGTTGAATTGGAGAGCCATATGAGAACTCACTATTATTCCAACTCATCGGAACCAAAGGATTCGATCCAGAGAGGATCGAATCCTTGTTTGGGGGAATCAAATCGAAAAAACTATGGAATCATTTAACTTTGCGGAACCAAAGGATTCGGTCCGGAGGAACGAATCTTTCTTCGAAACGGATTCAAAGGAATTGATTCCGGGAAAGGAACCAAACTGCCCATCACTAGAATATGTTATGTACTTTAGAGCAATTAGGAATCACCGAAATGACTACAACCAATGCTCCTCCCAAAAATTAAACCTCAAAAATGAGGTGTTCCATTTGATAACGTTTAAATGTGTTCACAGCGCCGCACAGAGTTCATAACAATCAATTACAAACGTTCTTCTCACAAGCATTGTCATATGCAATAAAATTAATTGTATATGTTGTACATTAGATTAAAAAATCTTACTTCTTTTGAGTCACCAAATAATCTTTTTAAGAATCTTCACGAAAACCCGTTATTATCTTTCTTTCAGTAACAAATACTCAACGAAAAATAATTCTGCTGATGTGCTGGCATCTAGTGAGCACTATGTAACTACTACAAGAACAGTCATACAACAGGGCTGTAGGTTGTGAGCGGGGCGGTTGCCCTGCGCGCTGAAAGCAATAGGACACCGAACAAGCAACCAGAAACGAAAAGTGTTGGAAATCAGTAAACGACCCGTCATCCCGAAAAAAGTATTGGCGCACTATTAAAACAATATTATTCTATTGTCGGTTTGCAAAGAAATAGATTTGTTAAAAATTTTCATGCTCACTCCGCTCGCAACCCAAACGTTTTAATAAGAGTCACAAAAAGCGTTTGCTCTTGTTTAAAGTAACCTTTGTTAATAATATAATAATACACACGATATAATATACAGGGTGCCGAGTAATGACTCAGTGTTTTTCATAGTGTGTCGCAACCCATTGGTATGTCCCAGCCCGTTTTTTGATGGGTCGCAAAAAGTTTTTCTTTTAATTATGAAAATTTTATTTTGTTGCAGAAACACATGTTGTGAAGTATTACTCAGAAAATGGAAATTGGAAGCGTTTGTTAATGAGGTGAAGACCAAGTGTTGCTCAGAGCCCTGCCCTGTTGTACATACAGACAGTAGAGATGCTGGGTTAGAATAGAAATATAGTGGGTGAGTCAAAATTTTGTGGGTGAGTAAAAATATATTGGGAGAGTCAAAATTTGTCATGGGCTAGGGCATTGTGTTGGGAGTAGTGTTACCTTTTTATGGAAATACTTTAACCCTCTTTGTGCATGCGTACAATTTCATGATAAAGTTAGTGAGAAAAAACATTTACATTGCACTTGCTCGATCATCATTAACTGATATTCTCTTACCGACAGGACCACTATATTCATAAATTTACACTACAATCTAGTTTCAAAGCGAGATATTCACGATAGACATAAAACAAAACGAAATCTAAGTTTTACGTCCCACGTTTATGGTGGCTAGCTAAAGGCAGAGGATTAAGGGAGTGGCTTAGGGGAGCTGCAGCCTCGGGTCTCCAGGTGGACAAGGGCTTCCTCTCTGATCAAAATATCAGCTGACTATCTAAAAAGAATCAAACATAAATCATCATCATAAAATAGAAATGACCAAAAATATGAAACATATCATCTTTGCTACTGTACTTCCACAGAAATATATTAGGTGAAGCCAACAGGGGCCATATTTTTTTCTAGTCCCTGGCCGCCTCATGGGTTAATCCGGTCCTAACTAAAGGAGACTGTAATGATGAGAAATGAATAAAGTGGTGGAATGAAGGAAGTGGGAGGAAACAGGAAAAACCTGAGAAAATCCACGCACAGTGTTTCTCCACCAATAGACCTACCGTGTCGTGGAAAATTAGCGCTCGGGGCAAGAGTATAAAAGATGGCGCCCCCATACATATGTTCCAAATAATTTTTCCCTTCTTTTTGCTTTTTCTACCGAATTTTGCGCCCACTTACTTTCGCGCCCAAGACTGTTGTCCCGCTCGCCCCCTCGCGGCACGGTACTGTTGTCCACCAGAAAGTCCACTTGACGTCGAACCAGGGACCTCATGCACCTAAGGTGAACACTCTACCACTGAGCCACCACTGCCCCGATAGATAAAGAAACCAACTAAATTTATATTTATTAAAATTTAATCATCGAGCTCTACTTTGTAACATTTGTGATTGCATGGAGTGTTCACAACATCCCCAACGGACTGTTTGTTATTGAACCAGAATTGGAGACATAATTTACAAAATTTAATTGCTTTGAAATACACCACCACTACGTAGAATGTCAATGTGTATTGGAAAAAGGTAGGTCACATGAAATATCCATGTAAACAAACTGAACAACGAAAAAAATATCGGTCATTTTCTTCTACTTTTACATATCCTGGTAAACGCCCCCTGAGACCTCCTAGTTCGAATTTTGAAAAAAAAAAAACGCCTCTGGCCCCCAGCCGATGGGGGCTGCATTTGGAAGCCAACGGCATTGGGAATTTCACCATTCATTTCCGCAACCGCGAAAACTATGATTTGTCACTAATATGAGTCATTTTCGATTATTTTTAGATGTCTCCGTAACCTCCGCAGGTGACCCCGCCCCGCATACAATGGTAGCTGAATTTGAAAGTCATCACTAATGGAAGTTCCATCATTTATATCAGCGACCGCGAAAACAGAGTTAGATATTAATATCGGTCATTTTGAATTATTTTTACATGTCTTGGCATCCCTCCCGTGAACCCCGACCCGCAGCCGAATGGTGTGAATTTTGGAAGTTAATGCAATCAGCGTTTCACTATTGATATCAGCAACAGCGAAAACTATGGATTTGATAATATCGGTTATTTTTCATTTCTTTTACATGTCAAGGTAAACATCCCCTGGTTCGAACTAAAAAAAAAAAAAAAAAAAAAAAAACGCTACGTTTTGTTCTGGAGCCTGGACCAAGGCATTCGTGACCAAAGTGTGGAAACTCTCGGTTCACTCGTCTGGTCTCCAGGCCGCACACAAACACACAACACAAACTCTTTATTTTATTGATATTAGATTCAACAAAATGATACTTATAATTATTAAAGCAAATAATGATTTGACTCGGTTGAGTTTTCAAATTATTAACCCAACAAATGTATTTACCATTCTGTCCCGTAAGCAGCTATCTTGTTCTAAGTCGCAATGCCCTAATATGGCAGAATCTAATAGTTTCAAATACTGAACTAGAAAAAGCTACCGTCAATTACGGAAATTGTTTTAGGCAAATATGAACATAACTAGCCTTATGGCAAGACATAACAAGTTATGAAAATGAATTACTTACGTAATTTTCTGCCGTATAAATCCAATGCAGGTTTCAAACACTAGTAGGTTCACTGAAGTTACAAAACATCCATTTCTATATTTATATGTATTGGACTTTTTTAACTTTCATATATTTAATCTCGTAAATATCACTCGTAATAACAATCCTAATTCAAGAATTCAGTAACTAGGATATAATAATGCCCTACATAACCACAGTAGCGGACCGGTAAATTTTCAATTCCTTCCAGGAGACTTTAAAACACAACTACGACGGAGCCTATAGAGGGAGACTTTCAGTTGCTCTCAAAAATCCCGCCAGATGGCATAAGCATAAACGAGAAGAATAGTACGAAACCGAAAATGTTTTTCGGTGCAAAACAACGTACTCAAAATACTCATTTAAATACTGTATACCTTAAGGAAAAATTTTGAAGTTAAGAAGAAGAAAACTCAAGGTACAGTCATGTTCAAATAAATCCAAATACTCCGTCCCATTTTAAAAGTTCGTATTCTCACAACTGAACATAGAAAATATAGGGTCATTCAAAAAGTGCGCCAGTTTCGTTACATCTAGGGGCGTGATCGCCTCCCCCCCAGAAGAGGATACTTCCTTATTTTATATTTATAAATAAAACCCATCCCAAAGTTTGGAGCCCTTAAAAGTAGCTGTATGAGAACCCACCCCGGAAGTCGGCCCTGGATCCGCCCCTGGTTACATCAAATTATGAACTTTGTTTTTCAAAACACACTAACAAAATTCATAAACCTGTTCATCACACATTCTGATTTCAGGTACTATGAATGACGTCGGGCATGTGACTTCCTCTACTGTTCTTGCATGCAATAACTCTGTTCGTGAAATTCACTATGACTACCTGACCAACAGCTACACTGTCAAGAACCACCGCAATGTTTTTTTTTTTTAATTTTATTTATTTCAGCCTCCAGGCCCCAACGGGTCTTGTACTCACTTTAAGGGGCAATACAGTTACATTGCTTATACATATTGATAATCAAAATTAAATGGCTGATACATAATATACATGCACAAGAATAAAAGTAATGCAATATCTGTTGAGTTTATCCTTCCATTTACTTGCTACTTTTTTAAATGGTGTTCGTTATATAATTACACTTCATATTCTTAGTTTCTGCCATAATAGCTCTCTTATCCGTTTTTTGAATAAAGATTTTGATTTCAACTGTTTGTATTCCGTTGGAATTTCATTGAAAGCTTTTATGAGATAGTTCTTAATCCCGGGATACGGACAAAATCTCGCGGCCGAAACATCGCCGCCCAAAATCTCGCCGGCCAAAACCTCGCGGGACAAAATCTCGCCGGGCCAAAACCTCGCGTGGCCAAAACCTCGCCGCCCAAAACCTCGCGTGGCCAAACCCTCTTCGCCCAAAACCTCGCGGGACAAAATCTCACCGGGCCAAAACCTCGCGTGGCCAAAACCTCGCCGGACAAAATCTCGCCGGGCCAAAACCTCGCCGCCCAAAATCTCGCCGGGCCAAAACCTCGCCACCCAAAATCTCGCCGCGAATGAAAGTTTTCTTTAAAATTTACCCAATGTGTTTCTTAATATGCAATTCCACATTACAAATAATAATAATAATAATAATAATAATAAGAAGAAGAAGAAGAAGAAGAAGATGAAGGTACAAAACATCGTGTGCGTGGGCTTTCTCGGCTTATTGCCGTTTCCTCCCACTTTCTTTATTCGATCATTTCCTTCATCCTGGTCATCTACGTCTCCTTTAACCTATAGGACATAATCATGGGACGTCGTAAAAACTCATATATTATTTCATATTTTCATAAATATTATTAGATTTTTGTTAAAATTTTAAGTTTTTGGATGTTCCAAACTTCACGAAACTAACCTCGTTAGTTGTCATTAGTTTCCTTATGCAGACTTTCGTTCCCTATAACCAGATTAAAAACATCCTGTCGCCCTACCTTCACATTGAAATCCTCTAATACAGAAATAGAATTTTCATATCGTATCGCGGGACTTGGTCAAGTACCCGTGATACTTCTTCTGAAACAGCGTCTTTTATACAGTCATCCTTATCATCTGTTGGAACATTTACATTTTGGTCAGGCGAGATTTTGGGTATGGCGATATTTTGGGGCGCGAGGTTTTGGCCCGGCGAGATTTTGGCCCGCGAGATTTTGGGTGGCGAGGTTTTGGCCCGGCGAGATTTTGTCCCGCGAGGTTTTGGGCGGCGAGGTTTTGGCCAGGCGAAGTTTCGGCCTGGCGAGATTTTGGGCCGCGAGGTTTTGGGAGGCGAGGTTGTCGCCGCGAGTTTCTGGCCGCGAGGTTTTGTACCCAAACCCTTAATCCCTCCTGTTCCGTATGTTTTTGAAGAATAAGATTCCGCATGTATTTGTTCTTTATGTCTTGTCTCATAATTGTGAAAGTGACTATTTCTATTATATTATGATGTATATTATTATTCATAACATTAAACATATAACACATAGTTGATTCTTTAGCTAAATAATCTATTGGTAATACTTTAGACGTGCTATAGGTATTTACATTTGGGTTTAAGCGTGGTAGATTGTAGAGGGTACGTAATGCCCTATTCTGCAAAATTTGTAGTGGATGCAGTGCACTTTTGTTCGAACGTCCCCATAATATGTTCATGTAAGTTAGATGAGAGTGTACATAAGCATAGTAGATAATTTTTTTTTAAGGTTCGGCGATAATATATTTCTAAATCTATTAAGCACTCCTATTATTGGTAAGATTTTTTTTACACAAAAATTTTATGTGTGGTCCCCATTCAAGATGCTGATTAATTATTATTCCTAGGTATTTAGTTTCAGTGACTCTTCTTATTTGTTGACCTTGCAAATAAATGTTTATATTATGGTCTACATGTATATCTGTTTTCTTGTGGAAACTTATATATACGGTTTTTCCTACATTTAGTGAAAGTTTATTGCAATTCAACCAATCCTGCAGTTGTTTTAGAACCTGCTGTATTATATTTTCTAGTGTATTTTTATTTTCCGCTGTGTATGATACATACATATCGTCAGCGAATAATACTAACGTACCATTTAATTTGATATTTGCCACATCATTTATATATATTAAAAATAGGAGAGGCCCCAAACAGGAACCTTGTGGTACCCCACATGTAATTGTCTGTTCTGCACTTGTGAAACCGTTTACCTCAACATATTGTTTTCGTCCATTTAAATAACTTTTAAACCATTGCAATGCAAGTCCTCTAATTCCTAAATTACTAAGTTTGTTAAGCAGAATGTCATGTTTAACTGTATCAAAGGCTTTGCGAAGGTCAATAAACAACCTGGTGATGCCTGTCCTTTATCTAAAGCCTCTTCTATCTTAACACTAATGTCTAAAACTGCTGATTGTGTTGAGGAAGCTTCCCTAAACCCATACTGGTGTTCGTAAAAGAAATTGACAGATTTTAAGTAATTTTCTAATCTAAATTTTACGCATTTTTCAATTATTTTTGAGAGCACAGGCAAAATTGATATAGGTCTATAGTTATTTAGGTCTTCAACGTTTCCGTTTTTATGAACTGGAATTACTTTAGCTATTTTACAATTAGTGGCCATGTTCCCGATGTGAATGAATGATTTACAAGATAAGCAATGTATGTGCTTAATTGATCCTTGTAATTAATCATAAATTTATTGTTTATTTTGTCTTTAGCTGCACTATATTTCGGTTTCAACATTCCTATTATCTTCCGAATTTCGTAGGCTGTGACTGGGCTTAGGAAAAACGAATTGTTATTTATTGGCTCTTTCATGTATTTGATAGGACTTGAATCGTTAATACTTTTAGCAAGATTTGAACCAACAGTGAAAAAGAAATCATTAAAAATGTCTGGTACATGTTCCGGAGGAACTATTTTACCTTCGATTTTTATTGTGAAATGTTGTTTGTTAGGGAAATCGTTTGTATTTCTTATTACTTCATTCACGGTTTTCCAAAACTTTTTAGGATTATCTAACGAATTATTAAATTTATTTTGGTAATATATGTTTTTGAGTTTTCTCTTTTCTTCTGTTACTTTATTTCTATAAAAGATATATGTTTTGCTCAGAACGACCAGTACGACGAAGCTGAGGACATTTAATGTTCACGGTTGAACCCATTTCAATAAACTTTTCATAAGTCTGCGAACTGTTGATTCATTCTGTGCCTTATTTCGCTCTAGAACCGCCTGAAGTTGCCTGACAGTTGCTGCATAACTTTCTCCGTTCTGATAAAAAGTTTTCACAATTAGCACACGTTGCGCTACAGTAAACTTTTCCATGGCAAGAGACAGACTGAAGAAATGCGAGAAATTCAGACTAAGGCTACAATCGGAATGTTTGTTAGTAGAGCAACAATACAAAACAATGTCGGCAACTGAGAAACAAAAATTTGCCAGACGATCCGAAACCAGCGCACTTTTTGAATAACCCATTACTAATAGTTTTTGGCTTGGAGGAAGATCCCTATTGGCCAAAGTTGATTGAGTTGAGTTGATTTTTGTTTAGCGTCCCGTTCAGCAGCGAGGCTATATGAGACGTGGAACTACTGATTAACGTGGAATCCGAACCACATGAGCTCCTGCCGGGAATCGAACCCGGGTTTCCCACGCCAAAGGCGCATACGCTAACCGCTTAGCCACGAAGGAGATCTCTATTGGCCAAAGTATATTCATATTTGTTTTATTGAATTTTATCTGTGGGTAACATTATAGGGCTTTCCAATGAGAAATGAGTGACCGGAATTTTATGAACCGACATAAAATTCAAATTACGGTAGCAGAAGGGTTTTTGTCGAAAATTGTCTGAGAGGGACAATTAAGGTGTCAATCGATTCTGTAGGACCTAAAGAGTGTTTTAGAGTTAGTCTCATCATTTACTTATGTATGGTTGCCGAGATATTGAAGAGCAAAATATAAGAGGAAGGAGCCATAGACAACTAGTGAAAATCGGTCCTAAAGCGTATCGCATGCAGCAGAAGCAAGCACAATGTTGTGGAACAGTGAGAATCGGTCAATCAGAGTTTAAATGAAAAGTGTAAATACCAATTTTCCTGTTTTTTAAAATGATATGGGATTCTGTGATATCAAAATCTTGTTGTAGTAATTGCCATTCACGCCGGTAGCCAGCCCAAAATGTAGGGGGGGGCCGGCTGAAGTTAGGGGGGAGCAGATTTAATCATATTATAGTTCATCACCATATTATAGTTCACTTGTAAGCCTATCGTGAAAATTTTTGGGGGGCATCAAAAATTTAGGGTGTCGGACCCCCCTAGACCCCTCTGGATACGGGCCTGTTGCCATTCCCATTCTACCCCATCCAAGTAAAATTACCATCAAATCCTTCTTACGTCAACATCAAAACAAATCTTATGTCACAAATTCTATGTACTGCCTAATTTCAAGTTTTTACTTTAAGCAGTTTGTAATGTGCAAACCTCACTTCATATATTTACTATTTGAACGTATTTTACTGTAATTCTTTCTCTTGTTATAAAAGATACTTCTAAGATCTTTCCTTTTATCCATAAAGGCTAAATTCTACTTTATTGATACTAATTTTCGATCTTATTTAGTTTTCATTGTTGAATAAAATTCTTTTGCTGGTAACTACTCCTTTCGTTAGAGATGCTGTTTTCAATTTAAAACCCCTTCTGTAAGAAGAGACATAATTACAGCAAAACAAGTTCAGATAGAAAATATATGAAGTGCGTTTTGCACACTACAAACTGCTTAAAGTAAAAACTTGAAAGTAGACAGTACATACAATTTGAGACTAGATAGTGCTTAAGAAGAATTTGAGGTAATTTTACTTGGGAGTGGAAGAATAGGGATGGCAATTATTATAACAAGATGTTCATATCACGGAATCCCTTACAGCTTAAAAAACAGAAAAATTGGTATTTAGACTTTTTATTTAAACTTTGACTTGCCGTTTCTCACTGTTCCACAACGTTGTGCTACCTTCTGCTGCATGCGGCACGCTTTAGAACAGATTTTCACAATTTGTCTATAGTCCAGTCAATATAAGGTTTGACCCTTAACAAATTGCAAGAAAAGATTTTTCTAGTTTTTCTGGTAGAAAAAGGCATTCTGAACAACATATGTGCAAGTGATTTTACAAGTGATTTGAAAATTTCTATTGTTTTATTCATTATAAACATACGGTGAATCAATATTTTACTTATAGTTACAAATGCCTACTTTATTGGTTGAAGAGAAAAATATGTATGACTCGAACAGGAATCGAACCCGGGACACTACACATAAATTACAGCTTTTAATCACTCTGCCACACCGTCACTCGGTAAATGCGCGCGTCGTATCATATATGCGAAGAGTAGAAAACTTTAAGACTGTTTTCCTCCGTTATTTTTGGCCATTGCGCTCCCCCATTTTGTAATATTCACTCTTTAAATGTGCACTACCACCTCGCAAAAAATGGTCCGAAAGTTCATTTACCAAACTCTGCTTTCTCCTCGTTAGTGGTATGTGTACCAAGCCTTGTCAGTAGCTATCTCTTTACTTCAATGAACAGTTGTCTATACGCTATTCAATCGTGTCGTAATATTAATAAAACTGGATTCAAAATTGTGGCATACTGTGTTACTATTTTCATTTGAGTGAACCACTTAAAAAGTGTGAAGAACATGTAAATACTATAAAATGCAGAAGAGTAAATTAACTAACTAGGGAAGTACATGAAGTGGTACGCAGGGATCTGCATGTGTTATATATCGTTCGAAAGGTCACACCGAGTATACCTCACATGTGAAATATCTCGCTTGAATGGGGCTGTTAAGGGCGTGGCGACAATTTGAAGATCAGAACAAGGCACACTCCGAAACACTAGAAAACTTGGACAAAATAGGAAACTATGATGTAATTGTTTTAAAACGTGGTATATATAGGTTTGAAAGGTAGCTGAGTACGAATCCGACATCAAATGTTTACAAATCAAAATGGCGGATCCAACGTGGCAGACACATATTACAAAAAGAAAGCTATGGATCTAAAATTGGATATATAGACACACTTGACTTCGCTATGTATGAATCGGATACCAAAATGTAAAATTCCAAATGGCGGATCCAATATAGCGGACAAAATGCAAAACTGCTGAACTGAATGCAGTTAGGTACAGGTTCTCGTGGCCGTGGTGTACGAATTCAATGTTAAAAGTGCAAAATGCAATTAACGCATCCAATATACCTATGGTGAACAAAAGGTGCAAATGTACAGAATGAACGTATGTGCATTGAGACGAGCCAGAGCTCCGTCTCGATTTGGAAAAGCATATTAGAGACGAGACGGAGACAAGATTGAAACTACTCTCGGTGTCAGTACCATCCCTACTACAGAGCAGAGGCGGACTGGGCCGCCCGGATACCCGGAGGGTGGGCCCTGTTCTCTGCAAAATCACTTAAGATATTGCTCGATTAGTTATAACTAATTCAAAACTCCGTTCTCGTTCATAGTAAGCAGTGTTGTAACTAACGGGCCCGCAGTGCTAGCGAAGGGAAGCACTAGGGAAAGGGGCCTCCTGCCCAACCCAGCCTTGTTTGTTGAAAAATCAATAAGACAATAAAAAAAGTATAAAAAATTCATGTAAGTTATTAACTCGAAAATGTAATCTCGTTCATAATTTGTATACTCTATAATGTGATGTGCAATCGATAACGTAACAGTTATAAAGAGCATGGAGTTGATTCTCTTACGGTAAGAAAATCGTGTTAGACATGAAGTTATTGGACGTGAGTGGCGGAGAAAACTGTTGTTCCCATGAGCACATGGGTGATGTCAGAAAACGGGCCCGAAGTCCCAGAAATCTTCACCCTTTGGAGCTTGGGTCCCTTCATTTCACCAATGAAATATGTAGTTCTTGAACGTGAGAGGTGGCAATGGAAAGGTCGTGGATCCCTGAACACAGCAGTGATGTCACAAATCGAGCCCGGGGCCTGATGTCCCCAATATTTGGCCCCGAAAGTATAGGGTCGGGTCTTTTCTATTCACCAATGAAGCATGGAGTTTTTGGACGTGGATGGTTGCATTGGAAAGGGTCGGTTTCCTCTGAGTACACCGGCGATGTCGTAACTCTGGCCCGGGGCCGAAAGCCCAAGAAATCGGGCCCCAAAGGATGTTCATGCCATATTCTCCATGCTTTTTGCTCACGAAAGTAAGTTTCCTTATCATTCTGCCTGAATGTTATTAAACCGAACATTAGTAGACAATGCTGTGATGCTGCATATCAGTAAGGGACAGCGCAATATATTTGATATCGAATAGAAGGGACCTGAGCCCAAATATGTGGGGCCTGAATTCATGGGTTTCGGGCCACGAACGGATTTCTAACATCGCCGCAGCTGTGCTCAGTGAACTCGTTTTTTTCTAATGCCATATCTTGCGATTCCAACTCCATGTCTATCACTGTTTCCTTACTGTAGGAGGATTTTCATGTAATATTCTCCATGTTCTTATTCAAGAGTAACAAAGACATTACCAATCTGTATTAGGAGGCCGTTAGATTGACACAATTTCTTTTTATCGTATATTTAAAGAACACGAGAAATAGTGAACACCAATGAAAACGCACCGCCCTTTTCTTGCAAATTTTTATTTTTTAACTTATGATTTTTATTTTATTTTATTTTTACTTCTTTTCAAAGTCGGGTAGAAAGAGGTCTTCATTGCTGATGCAATCATAGTTTTTTTTTTTTTTTAAAGTTCGAATTGATAAAGAGTAAGAGGATAGCATGGTGTTTTTCTCATATTCTGAATTTGTGTAATACTAATGGACGTGGGTGTGTTGTAGAAGTGAAAATATTATTTTACAATCTGCAACAGTCCTCTACTTTGGTAAATGAATCTTACAAGCGACTGAACATGTGGAAATCATTCATTACGTGGGAAATAATAATAATAATAATAATAATAATAATAATAATAATAATAATAATAATTTCACAAAATGGGTTCGATTTGGTGGTAGTCGAAGAGTCGGGGTGTAGAGAGATCATTTGGATGTAAAGGTAATTCAGAGAGTGGGGTGTATGATGAATTAATTGTTATGTTGCGTGCAATTGTAAGTTCTGGAAAATTTGAAGCGCAAGTAGTGGCAGTGGCTTCAGGATTGATCTAATATTGGTTGAAATTCGAGTCTGTGGTACTTGTTATTTTCTTCGTTCACTTGTTTTATATAATTTCTCCAGTTTCTAAGTACCTTCAGGCAAAAGGAGTGGATATGCTAGCTGCATTCCACATGGTAGGGGCTGTTCCACTAAACAAATCTACAAAGATAGACTATTATTTTACGCAATAAAATTATGTTTATTAGAATTTATTCATTTATTTGCATGTACCATTCACGAAAATTAAGTTTCTCATAATTTTGAAGATGGAATCGTATCATATTCAGATATCTTTCAATATAAACTGGTCCAATCTAAATTTATCAAATACTTGACGTACAAGACAACTGGAATCTATCCATATTATGAAAATTATCTAACATTAATAGACAACTCCTGTATCCCTACACTTGAACAAAGGCGAAATGTGACAGATTTGATTTTTCTCCATAAAATAGTACAAAACGAATTTAATTGTACAGATCTCATATCAACATTAAATTTTCATGTCCCAACACTTAAAACTCGTGCTAATAACTCTGGTCTGTTTTATTGCAAAAAAGCAAGGACCAACGTATTATTGAAATCACCAATTTGGAGAATGTGTTCTACTTATAACAAAATATGTATCAAACACAAAGAAATTGACATCTGCAATATGAACTCTATGTTTAAGAAAACTATTGTAAATGTATTATGTAATACACCAACACTATAATTGGGCTTATGTCTGTTGTGTTGATGGCAAATAAATAAATAAATAATAAACAGTCCTTGCTTTGAAGGCACATGTATGATTCATTGCAAAGATTTTCAAACTGTAAAAGATACAGAAAGCGAAATAATACTTGGCTATAGATACGCCTACACAAATTTAAATTTTGTGGGGAACGGGGGTTTTGTCATCCAAGTCTCCAGCTAAGGATTCGTTCCTAAAAGGGCAGTCCAGACTCCAGACCAACTCGGTATTCATCAAGGCTCTTAAGCATAATTCTCCGGGTAGGCCCTTGTACTCCCAGTTCGCATCTGCTACGGAGAGTGGACATTTGTCATACATATTGCTCACAAGTGTACACGACATACTGTGAAACCGGAAAGACAGTTATGAAAGCATTACGATGTTTTAAACGCGCACTTTTCACTGTCACTTTTCGAATCTTCAGATGGTATCTGCAAATAAATCGCAACGTACCCTACACAGATGCAATTCAAGCGAGATGTTACAGATGTAAAGTGTAGCCGATGCAGCTTTCCAACGATATATAACACATGCCGATCCCCGCGTATCTCTTTCGGGGGCGGGGGAGGGAGTTGGTAGAAAATAATTATTGTCTATGATTGCAATCTGTCCGTATCATAAAACTTTCATATGCACTACAAAACCTACCCTGCGTTCTGTGCCTCAATTTTGGCATGATTGTATAGCAAAACACATTCCCTGTTAATTGTAAAACATCACCTGCCCCTTTGCCTTCTTATGTACTATAGGTATTATTTTTCGCCCGCCACATTGGATCCATCATATTGAATTTTGTACTTTTATCACTGAATTCGAAAACCTCTACCTACCTGCTTTGAGTTCCATAGATGTGTTTTGCATTTTGTTCGCCATATTGGATCCGCCATTTTGAATTTTACAGTTTTAGTATCCGATTCATACATAGCGACGTCCAATATCTCTATACACCTCATTTCAGATTTATAGCATGTTTCTTTGTAATTTGTGTCCGGCATGTTGAATTCGCCACTTTGATTTGTAAACATTTGATGTCAGATTCGTATTCAGCGACCTTTCAAACCTATATATACACCACGTCTCAAGACAATTACGTCATAGCTCCTTATTTTGTGCAAGTTTTCTGGTGTTTCGGAGAGTGACTCGTTCTGATCTTCAAATGGTCGCCACGCCCCCTACAGGCAACATTCAAGTAAAATATTTCACATGTGAGGTATACTCTGTGTAACCTTTCCAACGATATATAACACGTGCAGATCTCCACGTACCACTTCATGTACTCCCTAGTAAGAGTCAAAGCACAGTTTCAAGTGATTATTTTGAGAGAGTCATTCTCAGCGAAAATTCGCTGAACGATCGGGTGGAGCAGTGCGTCGGACTCTAGAAAGGTAGTCAGAAAGTGGTGTAAATATTACATGGAAACAGTGATCGTCCAAAAATAACAACCTCTCTTAGAAATAGGGCCGCGGTGGCTCAGTGGTAGAGCGTTCATCTCTGCTGCATGGGGTCATTGTTTCTATCCCAGCTCGCATCAAATGGAGTTTGTGGTGGAAGAGCACAGTGTGCGAGGGTTTTCTCGAGATTCTCCCGTTTATTGCCACATTCTTCATTCCACCATTTTTATTCATTTCTCATCATCACCATCTTCTTTAGCCTAGTCGGCATTAGCGTGGAACGTAAAACTTAACGATTTCCAGATTTCACTTAAAGACAAGTTCACTGGAAAACCAAGCAAACGGAATAGACGTTAGCTGCTCCGGAAGAACCAATAGCACTATGAAAAAGCCATTTCCAATCGGTATGAAATGAGACTGTGGCCCACGTCTTCAGATCTATGGTATTGGGGGTAGGATTGCAGTGAGGAAACCATTCCTCCAAGCAGGAACATTACAAAAAGATACTCCTAGACCAAAAAAGTAAAATGAAATAAAGACTATAAGGATGTAGAATGGAAGAGGTCATTTCGGACCGACGAATCCAAATTCCAACTTCTAGCCTTCCAATTTGTGCGTTGTCCTCCCGAAGAGCGCTTTCATCCCGACCGTGTAATATTGCAGCAAGGCAAGGAGAAGGTTGCATCACTGTTTGGGGATGCTTTGCAAAGTACCAAGTTGATAATTTAGTTCGAATTAATGAAATAATGAACAGAAACGCGATTCACACCGTTAAGTGAGGCATAGAAGTCCATCAAAAACTGTATCTCGGGCAGTAATTTTGTACCATAACGCAGTGGCGTAGGAAAGGGGTGAGCCCAGGGGCCGAGCTCCCTCCAAAAGGTTCCGACAATTTACTTTGGTGCTTTGATATTTGTATTTTTTTCTCCGAAGAAACAGCAATTGCCTTCCACGTACTCTTTTAGAACAAAACTTGTCACTAAACAGTTTCTAGACAAGCTGAATGAAAGAAAGGAGGGTTAAAAATGAAGATTTTCCTTTGATGTTTTGGTTTCATTCAAATGAAGAATATTTGAGGACAAAATGTTAAACAGGAGAGGGTAGAAAACAATAGTAAATACTGGTAGCATGTGACTATCTCACAGCAATTGTGCGCCAAGTTCTCGCAGATGTTTTGCGGTGATACTCCGGAGTCACGAGGGTAAAGACGTGTTCTACAGCTGCTCGTAACTCCAGCGTTGTGTGATATCGAATGTTTCTTACTTGTTGCTTTATGAAACCCCATAGAGCATTGTCTGGTAACGTTAGATCGGGACTTCTTGGAGGCCCGGCGAAGGGAGTTGGAGAAGATGCACAAGCTCTTCCAATCTAGCGGTCAGGAAACGTTTGATTCAGGTAACTGTGCACGTCAATCGCGAAGTGCACTGGTGCTCCATCCTGCCGTATCACAGTGTCTTTGATACCGTTTTCTTCCAGTTGAGGCACCAGTCACTCATTAAGCATCTCCAGGTAAGAATGTCTATTAACATTGTCTTCGAAGAAGTAAGTCCCAAAAATATGTGTTGCACTCCTTTCAGCCCAAATCATCACGTGTGGTGGGTTTCTCTCCATCTCCTTGTAAAGCCGGGGTTTTCCTTACACCACATTACAACGTTCCGAGAATGTATACTCCGGTAGATAGCACACTCATCTGTGAAGAGGACTGCACCGCGGGATCGTTTGGAAGGGAACGCCGTAAGGAGAGTTCTGCATGTCACTCAATTCATTCACATGTATTGGACGGTAAACTTTCAATTTTAGATCTTTCGTGTGCCTCATCATGGTGGTCCGAGGAATACCAAGCTCCGAAGACCTTTTACGTGTTGATTTTGAAGGCGACTGCTGCACTGATGCGTCCACTTCACTGCACATTTCCCTCCATTTTATCGGTCGACCGCCTCGCGGGAGGTCTTTCACACTGCCCGTGGCAAATGCTTGTTTTTCTCACCCCAACATTGTTGCTTTTCTTGTTGGATTAATACGAAATCGGTCTGTAAATTTCGCTTTAACCTTTTCCATGGTGTCACCTGTGTAACGCCTTTCGTGAAGCCAAACCGCAACAACTAATCTTTGTTCAATGCTACATGGACTTTGATCACACATTGTTGATTACTCCAACTTCTCTGCAAATAACTGTTACCAACAAAAAAACGAACATGGATAGCAATGTTGCCAGACTGTCAAGCAATGTTACCAGACAATGCCAAGTAATGTTACCAAATAAATGTAGGCAAAACCTAGAACCATCAGAAAACACCAATTAGTGGTACGCCCACTTCCGGACCACCTGTACAATATTCATTGAATTCTAAGTGGTTATAGAGTAGCTAACTGGCATAGTTTATGAAAGAATAAAATAGGTTAAGATTCTTTTGTGTGACAGTCCAGATTTCATGGTTATTAGTGCTTGAATTGAGTACAAGTAGTCGGAAGCTGTGATGAGAATTAAATATGGAGGAATTGGGAGAAAGAGTCTGTATTGTTTGGTAATATTAGTGACAAGCTAAGTTTAAGTAACTGATTGTACTGATAAGAGACACTGATAGACTTAACCCTCAGAAATACTAACATTATTGATTTTCCAATGACCTTCCTACTTTTAACACCTTTGTTGAGATACAAATCATACGAGCAATTACTCTGAAATTTGGACACATCTATGTTCATTGTACAATCTCTTAGAATAAAAAATATATTTAATTTTCAGATCCTGCTACTAGCAGTAACATTTGCCATTGGAGTTGACAATGTTGTCGGTAAGTCTCTCAAAATTATTCTGATCTTTAATAATTTTCTAAAGACGTCGATGTTAATAATGGCATTTATTCCGAAGTTGGTCGCCCGTCTAGTTTTTGCAAGAAGCTTAGTAATAGGTTTCTTTCTGTACCAAAGTTTAATAGTTAATTCACATAGTATTGCCGAGCGAGCGTTAGTTAGTGAAAGGAGGTTAGAGCTTCGCAAGGCACGTTGTTTTCTGTCTTTATTACAGCTAAATGGGAAGGGGGACCTGTGTTCTAGTACCTTGCCGCCATGTTGGTTATGTTATTTACCGTTACATTGAAAAGTATAGCTTTCTCCACGTTTCTTCACAGTTATTTGCTTACCGCATTTTCTACAATTTATTTTTAGATTTATTAAGCCATGGCTTTTAGTGACTTTTAATAGATTTTCGTGATTATTACCAGCCATGTTTACAAAACGAATGCTCATTACATTCTCATAATCCTACCACGAAGTAACTTGCGCTAAGTAGTTCCCTCCACTAAATAGTTATATGTTTAGAACCGTTTATATAAGAAAATAAACACAACTTTCGCTCTCCTTATACATTATCAAGCACACAAACAATCAAATGGTTAATTTCTTTATGGTAAATTTTCAAAACGGATGACCAACTTTCGAACTTAACCCTTAATAATAATAATAATTTTATCATTTCCGTAAATCTTTGATCATAAATTTTTTATTGACTTTCATTTTAACTAGGATTGCTGGGATATAGTATTTCATTTTATATCTCAAACAGTAAATTTATAAAATCTTCCTAAGTAGCACCCAGGCAACCCTCTTCGCTGATCTAGTGGCTTCCGTCTTTGATGCACATGGTCCTGAGTTCAATTTCCGGTAGGAGAGCATTAACTTCCACCTTAAACTCTAAAACTAAGTTTCATTAGCCTTGGTGCTAGAAAGGCGTGGTTAAGTTTCCACAAATAAGAAGAAGTATCCAACAGAGCTATGGAAATATATGGAGTGTATTGAATATTTAAGCAGATGAAAACAAGAGCCTTGAAACTCTTAATTCAATTGTATCCAGGGCAAGTTTGGGATATTCAGAAGAAACGAGGAATTGTAATGTTTTATCTCTTTCTGAATACAGCCTCGTAATCAAATAAAAGCTCCATTCTTTGTTAGATTTTAAATGTTAGGTTATTTATTTTAAAATTATTATGACTAAGTTAAAAAGTTAATAATAATTTCTATGATATATTCATTTAAAATTATAGATCTTCCTAGATGTTAGAAAATTAAAGAATGAATACGGGAAAGAATTATTAGTCATAAAACATGCTTCAAATTATATTCATCGACTATGTTTTCGAAATAAATTAAGTGCAATTTGTGATTTTGAGCTTATTTTTGAATATTTCTATTTGAGGAGCTATGCTTTTAATTTATTTTATGGAACGCAAGTTAAATATTAGAAAGAAGTGTACGAGATTTTGGAAGAAAGTTTAATAAATCGGTTTAGATATATTTAGCGAAGATTAGTTTTGGTACACACATATAATAGCATGTGAACAGAAGAACCATTAACAATTTTACTCTGAAAGAACTTGTGCTATTAGGGAAAAGCAATTGTTCATAGTTCGAAAGTCTCCTGGAGTTTCACACTGCTCACACTTGTTTCAAATGAGTAGCACTAATGTCGTGTTGTTTGTTTCGGAGATTCTTGGATAAGTCCAAAACAAAAATGAACCTCGTTTCATTATAACACTACGTGTTACATGTCGAATGAAAGAGAAACAGTAACTTAAGTTTGTGTGGAGGGAGGGAAATTTCAAGTCTTACTGACCTTTGTCTCTGATCCCTATTGGCCTTTGGTCTGCCTCTGAGTAATTCCGATCAATCCCCAACCATGCATGTGAAATCCCCGAATGTTTCATCTGAAAGGAACACTGCTGGTTGACCATTCCAAAATCCATCCTCAATGGTTGCTTTTACTATCCACCTACTCAATTCCCTTATTGTGAACTTCTCATAAATGAATTACAGTACGACTCGCTTCTTTCCGGCGGTGAAAATTCAGTCACTATGCGTTATCTTAACCGCGGTGGCGCAGCTGGTAAATTTGACTATTTCACAGGCTAGTCACACAGAACGAGCGGACGGATGTCTGATAAGTTTGTAGTATGAAGGTGTACCTACGAGATATCACTAGACGCCACTAATTTCTCTATTTTCTTCTCTCTTGCGTAATATTTGCATCTGTGATTATAGTGTATTGCTCTGGTTTCTCGCTACGTGATATTTGTATTCTTTCCCAACCGACATATTTGTGATTTGTGTGTGCTGTTCTCTTCTCTTGTAATGTGATATTAGCAAATATTTTTCCAACTGCCACATTTATAATATTAATATGTGCTGTTCTGTGTTCTCATTGCGTGAAATTTGCAATTTTTCCAACCACCTTCCTATGATTTGTGTGTACTGTTCTGTTCTCTTATTATGCGAGATTTACATATTTTTCCAACTGCCAGACCCGTAATTTGTGTGTGCTATTCTTTTCTCTCGTTACGTGAGATTGCATATTTTTCCAACTGCCACGTATGACCTATGTGCGCAGGGGTAAAAGTGGATCTTAAAAGGTAGGGAGACGGATGACGTCAGGTCATTCTCCGTGACTATCTTTGTCCTTTTTATTTTTTTTTTTAGGAAGTGGTGGGACGCCATAGATATTTAATTGAAGTGGAGTAACGCCGTGCCCCGCGTTCCCCCTCACTTTTACTCCTGTATGTGTGCTATTATGTTCTCACATTGTGTGAGATTAGGCATATTATTCCTAACCAACGCAACGGTAAACTAATTCTATTAATATTTGTAATTTGAAGTTGCAGGTTTCCAACAAGAAATTTTTGGAAGTATTTATCGTAAATATGGAGGCGGTTACCTATTTGCGAGTAAACAAAGTTTTAGGCATAGAAGTGGACATGAACATTCAAGCACAGCAGACTTTAATCCAATTAGTTTCAGTGGCCCTGGAGTATACAGCAATGTTGAACTGATGGGAAACTTTCAGGATATTCAAAATATAGACAAAGGTTACAACAGTGGATATCCTAGATACGGAAAAGGTAAGACATACCTACATTAGTTGAAATATCTACTTATTGAGAATCAAATGAAGAGCACAGGTGCAAATTACGAACAACTACTCTTATGTCAAACATTTTCAAATATTGGCAATGAATAAGACCAAACTTATTTCTGATAGTAGTGTTTGTAAAACAAGAAGGTTGGTTAATTGCAGTTTAACGTCCCGATGCTGCATAGGACCTCCTATTTAAAGTAAGATCTCCGTCACTGGTTATGTTTGTAATCGAGGAAAACACCTTACCAGGGAAAACACCTTACCAGGGATCCCACTATTGTGCTTTTTAGGCTAAAGGAGACGACTAACCAATGAAACAGAATGATTGTGAAAATTAAGTTTCTCTGATCTACCAGGAACTGAAGCCAGGACGACGTGCACCAAAGGCAAACGCGTTAGCTGGTATACAAATCGGGACACCAGAGGTCGAACTTGGATCCGTGCACAGAGAGCATGTGTGTTAGCCATTCGCTATGAAGATGTACATGAATCAATAATAATAATAATAATAATAATAATAATAATAATAATAATAATAATAATAATAATAATAATAATAATAATAATAATAATAATAATAATAATAATAATAATCCCAACTTATAAATTGATTTTGAAATTGAACAATTGAAGTAAGGTAGGTGCAGATAAATATGCTATGTAAAGGGTGTTGGACTTTCTATGGCCTTAATTTTCATGAAACACAAATAACAAGACGTGCATTGCAGAGTAGCCTTTTCCGTGTGCACAAACATGTGACAATGATGTGACTCGCTTCTACTTTGTACCAAAGGTAAAAGAAAAAAGTGTTACAAAGTGGCGTATTTACCAACACGTGCAGGTAATTATGCCAAGTCTAGGATATTACTGGAAACCTGTAATAATAATATTGCAACTGCTTACATCGTCTGTGTTATACAAACTCAAATATTACTATACAACATGGCTGAAGCAGAAAATAGAATAACCAAAGTGCAAGATGAAGATAAAAATATAAAATGTTAAAACGATAATCTCTAAAGTTGAAATGAAGTTCCAAACTAAAAATTTTAGTCTATAAGAAGATAAACAAACAGTGTCACTGTGCTATGACTTAAAAAACTACATTGATATTACATGGAACATGTAGCACAAATGAAAACATTTTTGTCTTCTGCAGTCAGTCCTGCACAAGCCCTGGCGTATTTTGCTGCACTATGCTCGGTATTGATTTAGTAGCCATGGAATCACAAATACTGAAATAACACTGACAAAACAAAATGTTCCTAGACGGACACGAAATTAAGCGTACATTGCTGTAAACAATCGGCAATGTTCTGAGTTAGCACGGTACTAATAACGGATTCTTATTTGTATTAAAATAATAACTTCCTTCCACAGAATCTTCCCGGAGCGAACAACACTGCACGGCGTGACTGGCTCAGCGCTGTCTCCCGGAATATTCGTAAAATCGGACTTGTCCAAGATCGTGATACATATTGGAGGCGTTAGCGGATTTCGTCGGGAACGTCCCAGCTCTGAACACTTGCAGTATTTAGATCCACTGGCGTAAATACCTGCAGTTACGTTATTTCAGTTTTACTTCATACTATTATGCCTTTTAGGCTAAGGGAGACGGATGACTAAAGGAAGTGAATGATGATGGAGGAATAGGTGTTATGAGAATGTGGAAGGAAGGGGGAATGCTTCGAGAAAATCCACGGACACTATGTTGTCCATTATGAACTTATTCGGCGACTTAAAAATTGAAATTGCATGAGTAGTTTAAAGTTATCGTTATTTTACTATTTTGATAAGCAGAGTCTCTAATTAGATCTTCGTTTGGAAGTCTTGTCTGTATTAAAATAACCATTCGCTATGAAGACAAACTTTAAAAGGATAACAATTATTGATTATTCAATTAACAATGAAATATTCATTATATTAAATTTAAGCATAAGCTTCTAAGTTATTATGGTGTATATATGGTATGGTATGGTGTATACGAGGTTGTGTCAAAAAAGTACTTCATTTATCTGCGTTTACACATTATCACCTATAAAAAGCCACCTTGTACAGCAATACAGGACTCAGCCTTCCTGCCACTCCTGGAATATGTCCTGCAAGTCTTCTTTTCGAAGTACCTTCTGCGGTTCGGGTTGAATCTCCGCAATGTTGTCGGAACGGCGATCTTTTTGCTGGATCTCCAGCTTCGGGAAGATGGTGAAGTCCACAGGAATCAAATCTGGCTAGTAGGGTGAGCGCGGAAGTAGATTATTTAGTTTCTGGTAATAAACTCAAGTGTGAGGAGAGCACGGTAACTGGGTATATTTTCCACGTGAAGCAGCCATTGTTTCGTACGCCACAGATCCGGTCGTTTTCGCCTAATGTTCTCCCTCAGACGCCTTAAAACCGGCAGTACAACTATCTATTATTGGTGGTGTGGCCATTGGGGACGAATTCATGATGCACAATTCCGCGAATGTCGAAAAAGACGGTGAGCATGCACTTCGTCGAGCAGCGGACCTGTCTTACATTTTCGATCGTGGAAGTGATGTACTGTTCCGTTGTGACGACTATTCTTTATCTCAGGATCGTACCCATATACACAAGTTTTGTCACCGGTAGTGATCCTTGATATGAAGAACGGACAGGTCATTCACATCACGACTGACGGAGCTCTTAGCAGACTTCGGCACGGTGTTCTTTGTTCTCCTAGGTCAGCAACAGGGCGCATGTTCAATTCACACGTGAGAACTGCCTGTTTTGAAAGAGATTGAGATTTCAAAGCAAAAGGATTATTTTTCAATAAAACGAGAATAACAATGTTATTTAATATAGAACAAAATAAAAGCCGTGACCAATAACGAGTAAATATTACATCTTTCAATTCAAGTTTTGACAAAACGACTATCCGCAAATACAAGTAAACAAATGGGCAAAATTCAAATATAGGAGCATATAGAATTAGAACAATACTTGCCCAGTGGCAACAAATTTGTAGAGTTTATGCAATACGTATAAAGAGATCGTACGTACCACAATCTTCTTTCACCAACCAAATATGATCTTTTTTACACTTTCTCTGCGTAAAATTTTCACAATAATAATGTGCTAGAAATGTTTTTAACTGGTTCAGCAATGAACAGAAAATGTCTAGAATGCCTTCTAACAGTGGTTAATAGGAATATCCTGAGAGTATTCAAACTATTTCTCAACTTCTGATGTCCAATATATTTATTGGCAGAAACAAACTGTAAACGTATAATTGGTAACATGTAAATTAGCCAAGCATTTTGTCATTCTCAGCCCAGAATATTCACTAAACAGAAACACATCTAAAGTCCAAGTACATTTTGAACATACTAAGGGCAGTTCCTATTAACCAGTGTTAGGAGCTATTCTAGATAATTTTTGCTCACTGATACAACACTCCATGTCATTTTCGGACATGTTAAACAATGACCAAAGTCTTTTCTGAAAATGTTCAAACACTGATTTATTTATTTATTGCAGTGCACTTTATAATTTAAATAAAGCTGTAACAACTGGGTGTTAATCATATTTGTAAGTATTAAACTGTTGTGTATAAAAGATTTTCCAGGCTTGAACCATGGTCTTCCTTGGTTTGGTGAAGTGACCCAAAAGCCAACAGCTTTTACAGAAGTAAAAAGAGTCAGGTGTTTCAAGGAAAAGGTCTATGACGATGGGGAAAACTTTAATGTTCAAAGAGCTAGAAAAGGAGTAAGTATAGAGATTATCCATAGCTATATTAGATTAGCACCTAACACAAACAATTGCGTATTTTCTTGAATTTGATTGGCTGTACGATTGTATTGGAAAATGGGAAACTGTGTCCAAAGGAAAGCAATGCCGTAGTGTACAGTTTATTGTTGAAACCTAAAACTATTATCGTAAGGAAGAAAAGATAATATTTTTTAAGAAAAAAGAAGAAATTAACTTTATTCTAAGAATATAAATATAACGCATATTGGTATGCTATCCCTGGAGTGTTTCAAATCAGTATGTTGGTCAGGGGCGGATCCAGGCTGAACATTTTGGGGGGCGGTCGTACGAAGTCATAGGTTTTATTTTACATTTATAATACAAAGAAGAAAATTCTTAGGATAAGTTCTATTTTTAAAATAAAAATATATCCTATTCTGGAGGGGGCGATCGCCCCGATCGCTTCCCTGGATGCGCCCCTGATATTGGATACATCAAATACACTGAATGCCACCCATACGAAAATTTATCGTGATATACGATAATTTAAGCCTTAATATGATATACGATAATGCCCTTGCAATAATAGCTGAATGTACGATAATTTTAGAATGTTCACTTTTTGCAGTTTTTGAATGTGCAAATAAATTGAGGTATGCATTAAAGAATTATAAAACACACATGCTGAGGTTTTTAGATCGCTAAAATAAGCCAATAAGATGGAAATACTACAGAAAAATCGAAAGTAACATATTTCTACTGCAAGGTGCAGCAGTTCCTTAAAATCTGTTGCTGTGAGTAAAATATATATAGATATGATTTTGGAAATACTGTTTTGCAAAGTTTACATTGGCTAACACCTGAAGTAGCATTATCAAAAAGTGTTGCAAGGTCACCAACATTTGTTCCATAACTGAAAGCTGTACAGAGAGTTACCCCGAAAAACAATCATGATATACAAGTGATAGACGATCAGTGGACAGCATTAACTTACGCGGTGGTTCCGGAAGATCTGTGATCTAAGAAAGTTCACGAATTTTTAACTTTTACCAAAAATGCTAAAGACTCCCATGGATATCACGAATTTTTAGAATTGGGGAAGGGTTGTATTAGATACGTTAGGTTTGCCATATACTAGTGCTGATTTTGAGTGCGTATTTTCAAAAATGAACTTAATAAAAACACAGTTAAGAAACAAGTTTCAGTAAAGTGCAGTTAGTGATATAATGCCCACTGCCCAGTATATACAGAGCTATGTGGAATTTGAACCCAATGAATTAATGACCGGGTCAATGAATAAGTCAAACACATACGGCGGTACAAATAAGGATAAGAAAAATTATAAAGATAGTGACATCGAATTGGAGTTCAAAACTAAAGATTACTAGGTAAGTTTATTATATTTTATTGTTGTTATTAATAGTATTATATTTGTTTCTACAATTATCACGTTCATAAGGAATATACGATAATTTTGTGTAATATACGATAATTTTAAAGACAAAAATCGATAATTTTGTTCTCCGAGGTTGGCAACAGTGGCACATGCTCTCTCACTTAAAGAGCGCCGGAGCGATGAGGTTAAAAGTGTTTCCAAGAGATATATTTTTACAGGAAGTGTTAAAGTCGTTCCGGAACTTTTTTTGTAACAAGCTTAAAATCGAATCCCAGTCTGGAGGTAGTGCATGTAGTAGGAATTGGCAGCTATGTCCTGTTAATAGTAGGCGGCACTTATTTTGCGGGCCGGTCCGAACACCGATGTTCAAGATCGCGAACAACATTATGAACGTGTGAACAGAAAAGCTTGTGGTAATGAACTTTTTAGTGAAGGAAAGCATAGAAACAGCCAAAATTTACAGAAGACTTTCGTCACAATACGTTGGTGAGATATTAAACTCCAGTAAGATATTTGAATGGTTCAAGTGCTTCAAAAATGGCCGTACGCTGACGATCTCAGTCGCGGCGGATTCCAGTCCTTGGAAAATCAGCGCGCTGAACATTTCATCATTGACAATCATAACAAAATCTATCGTGAAATTGCAAAAAGTATAATCCTTTGTTAGGAACAGAAAGGCAATAATTAATGATCATTTTCTGTTTCGAGAAGTGAGTCCACGCTGGATTCCAAAACAGCTTTTCCTGGTTTTGAGCAGCACCAAAGACTTGAAGTATGTACTGAATTGAAAAACCGTGTTAACTTAAAGCCAAGTAATTTCCACCTCTTTGGATCCCACCAAAATTATCCACAGAGGTGAATGTTTCTACTGCGATGAGGAAGTGAAAGAGGCTGTCTTAGAATAGTTTAGACATAGTGACCACGAATCCGTTAATTTCATAGCCTTGCAGGTATTATTTGAGCTCTGGAATAAATTTAACAGTAGAAAGGGGTTATGTGGTAAAAATGAAATGAAATCTTTCAGTTTAACTTCCCAACGATTGAATGATAATAGAAGAATTGGTGGAATGATAATGTGTAAGGAAACAGGAATACTCCGAGACATTCCATGCACACGATGTTCTCCGCCATAATTTACTTGGCCCGGGATTGAATCAGGAACCCCACACACCGCAGGTAAGCGTTCTATCACTGAGCTACCGTGACCCCATGTGGAAAACTAAATGCAGTTTCCATTTGATTTTTTACTCCCTTGTCACTGACATATATCAGACTCAAGCAATAAGGAAATTCTTAAGCCCCAAAGGAAAAGAGACTCTATATTAAATAAAAATAAAATATTTTCCTCAAAAAAATATAGTTTATAATTCGACAGATGGAATGTAGTTCTCAATCCTGGTTGCCACACTGTTGCCAGGCGGTGTGTACTTTCTGCGAGACTGAGCTAGTGAAGCGCAGAAAGTATCGACGCTTGACTGTGTGACGTGTCAACCCACCTAAATTAGTATCCGAACGGCTAACTTTCTACCTAAAAACCTACACCCATCCAAAGATGCACAAGGGCCTTCCCCAGTGGGTCAACCCGTCCAACCAACCTCCTAAAGGTGTTAAGGGGGGACCAAAGCAGTACTCCAGTGTCACACGCTCTAAGCAACCTAGACCAACATCACCACAGGACACTACCATTCCAACCGCTACCATCAAAAAGGCTAAGACTACCGACCAATCGCTTCATCAAACTTCAATACCCATTGATACCGCTTCTCCGAACCCATCCACCTCTGCTACTCCCAGCAATACATCATCCACTCCAACTTCTGTTCATAATTTCCTACTAACCGTCTATGACCCAAAATACAAGTCCGAGAAAGAAATCTTCCTCCAAAATTCAAAGTATGTTCCAAGGGCCGGACTTCATCAATTATCAAAACCAACAATGGCTTCATTCTGAAATCTCAAAATCCAAATTTCCACATCCACATTCGCAATAAGGCCACATTTGAAATATTTGGACCGAAAGCAAATCTGAAACTTTTAAATCCTAGCTCCCCAAACTCTCCTCCACCTCCCAGAAGGCCTCCACTTCTATCCGTCGTTATACGCGGCGTAGATCCCGATATCTCCGATTATGAAATTCATGACGAGCTTCGTCAAGAAGGACTCGAAGTGAAGAAATGTCTTCGCATGAAAAACGACCGAGGACCTACCTACCTACTTTGTCCGTATCCTAATAAACTAACAAGATGTCATTGATCATCTTCTTGCCAACGGCGCCTACATCTATAGACGCCGACATAAAGTCGAACCTTCCAAAGCTCCAGCACCTCTACCTGTACGATGCGAAAACTGCCAGATTTACAACGACCACACCTCCTCATCCTGCATCAACCAAACCAAATGTGGCTATTGCGCGTAAGATCATCCAACAAAAAACTGTCCCAACCTCAAAAGATCCACCAGAATGTAACACCTGTGGAGAAAAACACCCCACATACAGTTACCGCTGTCAAGGTAAACCTGCTCCCGATCCAGCCAACCCCGAATTAGTGGTACCACTCCGCCCTATAGACATTCCCACTCCTCCAAGCAACTCTCTGAAAGACCCCGTGACAGTCGAAGATCTGCTCCCCTTCATGACTGTTGCACTCGAAAACATCAATTTTTTCCACAGGGACCACATTCTGACCCAAATCATCCTCTGCGCCAAAGCATGTACAACCTCCAGCTTCATGCCACCTACAGCAGCCCGAATGCACACTTTGAAATCCATTGTACCGAGACATTCTAAATGATGGCAAGACCTCAAGCTCTCTCAACATACAACTTTCTATTCCTCAATATCCGATCTCCACCTACTCACCAAATCATGTATACCCAGCTACTGCAGGAAAACAAAATAACTGCCTTCGCCCTAAATGAAACCTACTTGGCTCCCCAGGTATCTTGCTACATACCAAAATACAACATAAACAGACACGATGGCCCTCACAGAAACAGAATCCATGGCGGAACATTGATAGGCATTAAAAACTACATACCACACCGAAAAATCATACTTTTCCCCCAACAATCTCTACCTACTCACCAAATCATGTATACCCAGCTACTGCAGGAAAACAAAATAACTGCCTTCGCCCTAAATGAAACCTACTTGGCTCCCCAGATATCTTGCTGCATACCAAAATACAACATAAACAGACACGATGGCCATCACAGAAACAGTATCCATGGCGGAACATTGATAGGCATTAAAAACTACATACCACACCGAAAAATCATACTTTCTCCCCAACTATCTCTACCAGAATACAACATAGAAATATTACATCTAAAACACCGTACTATCGCAATAGGAGCAATTTACATCCGCCCTGGACACCAGATCCGCACTGATTTCTTCACACGCATTGATAGGAACAATAGACATTACATAATCATGGCAGATATTTACTTCCACAGCAGAACCCAAGCCGATAAACAGGACTTCCTTACCTTTATAGACCAACAAACCAATGGAGAATTCCATGTACTACCAAAACTCACCAGACCAATTAGCAATACATCTCCTGACATAGTTATAACCTCCTCAACGCCTTCTCAACATATAACTCTCGAGGTCCTGGACTCAGTTGGCAGCGACCACGTTCCTATAAAAGTTATGCTTGAATTTCCTAACCCCCTTCCCCTGATAAATCCAACCAAGAGAAAAATATACGCCTACCACAATGCTGACTGGAATTCATACCGACAAGAAATAGATCACTCCATTGCAAATATTACACCTCCTACAAATTCCGAAGAACTTTTACAAACCGTCCAACCTCTCACAGATATCCTTCAAACAGCAGCAGATCAACATATTCCAATTCAAAATATCACTTCTCATAAACCCAAACTACCCCCAAATTACCTACCCCTAGTCACAGCCTCTCGCCGTGCCTACAGAGAATACCTATTGACCCGAAACCTTAAAACTCTTCGCCTCCACCGACAATACCTACGAATAGTCCATAATTACATAATAGCCTACAAACGCAGACAATGGATACTCACATGCAACAAACTCTCCACAGAAGCTCACCCCACCAAATACTGGAAGCGCTTCAACCAACTTACAGGCAAAAATAACCATTCACCATATCCTATCATTGTTAATAACCAAGCTCCAATCACAGACACCGAGAAAGCTAACATATTCGCAGATCACCTGCAAGATGTATATACACCCCTTCCTGAACACACCTTACCCCGCAATCTATCCCGAATCATCAACCAAAGATCCGATCCATACTCACCTACTCTAATCCCGAACAATTATCATACCGCCAATGAACAAGATCCTCTCACAGCTCCTATATTACCAAACGAAATTCATAACATCATTACCCGAAAGAAAAACACCGCACCAGGACTTGACTCCATACCCTACCGCTATATCAAAGAATCACCCCCTTCCATGTACTCTCTCCTCTGTGCAATATATAACTTCATGCTCAGAACTGGATACTTTCCAATTGAGTGGAAAGTCTCCAAAGTTCTAGTATTCCTGAAACCAAAAAAACCTCCCCAAGACCCCCAATCCTATCGACCCATCCAACTCACATCTACCTTCAACAAAATACTGGAACGCATTTTGTTCCAACGCTTACATACCCATCTGTCTATACACAATCTCTTGCCACGAGAGCAAGCAGGCTTCCGACCCAACTACAGCATCCTAGATCAGCTCCTACGTCTTAGCACAGCAATTTACAATCAGTTTAACCAATCAAAACCCACATGCCTTGTAACATTCGACCTAGAAAGAGCGTTCGACAAAGTCTGACACGCCGGACTGATTCACAAATTCCACAATTTCTTCCTACCACACAATTCCGCTCATACATTCCTTCCTAACCGACAGAATAGCATATGTTACCATCAATGAAGCCTTCTCACACCCTATTTTCCTCCATTGTGGAGTCCCGCAAGGCTCTGCACTATCACCTCTCCTTTACATACTGTATGCTGCCGATCTCCCGGAATTCCCAAATAACCTAAACCTTTCCCAATTCGCAGACGACACAGCCTTTCTCGCAACAGCTAACTCCATTCAACAGATAAACAAAACACTACAGACCAGCATCGATACCTTTACCCGGTGGTGCTTCACTTGGCGCCTAAAGACCAATCCTACCAAAACACAAGCTTTAGTATTCCTACCCCCTAAGACACGTAGCAAGATCCGGAGAAATCTCCGACTCCTAGATATCACCGTCGACGATACACCAATCCCTCCAACAAACACACTCACCTATCTTGGGATCACCTACGACTCAAAGCTAACCTGGAATCCACACCTGCAAACCATAACCTCAAAAGCCCGAAACCGACTTAACCTTTTAAAGCGATTATATGGCACAACCTACAACGACTCAGCAAAGGTAGTCGTTAACCCTGGTTCGGCTAATAATATAAGTAAATCTTTAGTGACAGTAATTGTTCACACCTTAAAATATCTTCCGTAATTATATCCACTAGTATTCTCACCTTTTCTACTGAAATTACAAGTCGATGATGAGTATTAAATAATTTATTCGTTGATTCTCTTCGAACGTATATCCACACAAAACTGTCTTGCAATCATACATGTTGATTAGGTATCCATAAACAACTACATAGCAACCAACTAGGCAATAATGTATATTTCTTACATATATTAAACACATTCTTCTTTTGTTATTTTTTTTAATTAACATTATATCAAGTATAGTGCTTGTGTAGAAGCACTTTCTGCCCAAGATACAAGTAATTATCAACCGATACAAAGTATCTCGTTGTAAACCTGGGGACTCAATGCACATATAACCACCAACACCTACAAAGCCTTCTTAAGACCTGTTCTCACCTATGGTCATACTGTATGGATCCGACGATGGGACTGAATATAAAAGTTACAAGGGAGCTTGGCTTTTATATTTAAGAACCACTGGTCCGTTTATAATAATGATATTACATTAATTATGTCCTTTACATTTTGATCGACCCTCGTATATAACTTTATTAAGTTTCCTTCATATAAATACATTTATAATAAGTCTTTTATTTCATTAATATTTATCTTTTATTATAAAAACGTCGTCGCTTACTAATATAATCAATGAAGGGTGCGAAGTCAAAATCGTAAGAGGCAATTACATTTTAAAACATAAATCACAATAATCAATAGTTTCAATCATTATTAAAAACGGTGATGTTAACAATGTTTGATCTCTCCAGGGCGCATTATATAGTAATTACTTTAGATGATATTTTACAGTATACATCGTATCAATAAGGCGTTATGATACAAAAGAATCTTATTCGAGTACCATATACGGTAGCGCATGAAGACAGTCGTCGGATAATTAGCTTAATAGAATGAACCTTATACTTAACATGATCTTTGACAACAAAGTTTCAACACAGATCAATATAATGTAAATAACCTTTGTGTTTAATCAATTATGAATCAAATTATAATTCTTCACATTAACAAGACAGAATATAAAAAATCATTTGAAAATTATCATTGGTTAATGAGAATTAAAGAAAATTAAATTAAGTAAAAATCAAAAATTAAACGTAACCTACGTTCGGACGAACAAAAGGAAGAAAATAAATCTATTTTTACACAAACAGAAGACACCCTTTTATTTTTTCTTTTAGTCTCCTTCATTCTTATTAATTTGAGCAAGAATGTCAGGCGCAACTAATCTTTTCACTAAACGTATCCATTTTTCTCTTGTATACTGAGTAGGTCTCCAAACCTTCAACTCATCTATATTACGAAGTCCAATTGACGTACCCGTTTTAGCGTTCAACATCTATTAACTGCTATTTCCGAATAATTATTTACAGATACGTCATGTAAAAGGTCGTTTTCATCATTAACATGAACATGTAAGTTTGAAGATAAATGTTCATAAGAATCAATAGCTGATGTGAGTTTGACATTATCGCATAAATTTGAAGATAAATGTTCATGAGAATCTATAGTTGATATGGGTTTAACCCCTACCACATCAGCTGCAGTTAGTTTAAATTCATACTCGTGTATGGTTCCAATAAAGTACATTGTACCGCACAATCATGATTATGTCCCGTATTGTTGTTCTGTACAGGAATTGTGTCATTATCTTGATTTTGATGCGAAGTGCCATCTCTTGAATTACGATTACCTCTATCCATGTAGTTTACTGTATTCCTGGAATTTCGCCATGTATCTCGTCTATTTTTGAATCTATTTTGGTTATATGGTCTAACATAAGGATTGCCACGATTAATTAGGTTAGGTGGATTCCCAACATATCTTTGCCTATTTTGCTCGTTCGGATTGTTTGAATTTGATCGAATTAAGTTATATTCCGTATTATCTGCATTGCGGATATTTAGATTCCGAACAGGTACAAGGTGATCTGAATTGTTTTTAATTTTGCCTAATCCTGCTTGATGATTCTGAGCATGGTATTGAGTTTCATAACATTGGACAAGCATTAATAGGTGATTAAAACTCATACACTGGGTAGAAAACAGAATCTGTTGTAGTTTAAACGGTAGTAAATTTCGAATTGATGCAATTATTCTAGATTCCGATTGCAGTGGATTTACGACTTTTAATTCGTTATATGTATTTACAACAAAATCAACAACAGATTTGTGCAAACGAGGATTAAAAGGTTGGTTTCTAATCGTGGCATCTCTGTTTGCAAGCAAAAAGTCATTTTCGTAATTTGCAATCAGCGCTGCTTTGAATTCATCATATGTATTGACGTGATCTCGTACTGCTTTAAACCATAAAGAACATGGTGGGAGTAATAAATGAGGGATTAGTTTCATATATTGCGATTTATCTATACACATTATATTGCACTCATCCTGAAATTTTTCTAGGAAAGAGGTAGCATTTTCATTACATTTACCACTAAACTTACTCATTGCACGTATTTCGCTCATCTTTACACTTAACTTTACCTTCCTTTCACCATTTCGTGTTCGTGTTGAGTGACAATTCCTACCTACTGCGTGATGTGTAGTTCCACCATCTCTTTTCCGCCCATCTGTATTCCTTGGATGAATTCTTTCCAAAATAATGTCCTCATTGGATGGATTACTTGAAGAAGAGGTAACATAAGGTCCACGTTGTTCTGCTACGGGTGAATGCGAGGTCATCTCTTGTGAACAAGGGAACTCCAAACGATCATTAACCATGTTGTTGTGATATGCGTTGTCCTTAATCTGTAATGTCCTAACTTCCTCTTGTAAAGTAGATATCAATTGAGTATTTGCACGTATTTGGTTAGAATTATCTGTGACCTGAATCTTTTGTTGACGTACAGAAGATTCTATTACTTCCAAATCCTTTTTTACACAATTGGCTTCTTGGATTACATGGTTGTAATTATCCTGGCAATCTTCAGATACTCTTTTTAGCTTTTCATCAAACCGTAATGTGATGTCTCTCACCGCCTGGATAACAGATTGTTTCGTCTCTTCTGATTTTTGGTCTATTTGCTCCAACCGTCTACTTAATTCCTCATACTGTTTACTGGATTCCTCGGATTTCTCCTGAACCGTTTGCTTTAATTCTTCCGACATCTGGGCTAAATTTTGTTCCAGTCGTTGTTCTTGTCGCTGTAAAGCCATTAAGATTTTGTCTTCTAATGTCAACATTTCGGGTGCAATAGGAGCTGTATTTTGTTCGTTGTTACCACTGTCAACAGTTTCTTTCTCCATTGCCTCACCAATCATGCTTGTTCTTGTGATTACTCTGCCACTTCTAAGAATAGTTGTGTTCGTATTCATAAACCTTCTTACTGAGGTAAATTCACCCTTACTTTAAACTTCAGGATATGAATTTACAAGATTTCCGGGTGAGGTAAACCAAAAATTTTACAACGACTCACCAAAGGTAGTCGTTAACCTTGGTTCGGCTAATAATATAAGTAAATCTTTAGTGACAGTAATTGTTCACACCTTAAAATATCTTCCGTAATTATATCCACTAGTATTCTCACCTTTTCTACTGAAATTACAAGTCGATGATGAGTATTAAATAATTTATTCGTTGATTCTCTTCGAACGTATATCCACACAAAACTGTCTTGCAATCATACATGTTGATTAGGTATCCATAAACAACTACATAGCAACCAACTAGGCAATAATGTATATTTCTTACATATATTAAACACATTCTTCTTTTGTTATTTTTTTTAATTAACATTATATCAAGTATAGTGCTTGTGTAGAAGCACTTTCTGCCCAAGATACAAGTAATTATCAACCGATACAAAGTATCTCGTTGTAAACCTGGGGACTCAATGCACATATAACCACCAACACCTACAAAGCCTTCTTAAGACCTGTTCTCACCTATGGTCATACTGTATGGATCTCAGCAAACCACAAGTTCTACCAGAAACTAGCCATCCTAGAAAGGCACGCACTCTACCTCGCATACCGAATAAGCCTGCCCAGCCCAACGAGAGAGCTTTACGACCGGATAGATTTCCCTCCCATCCTGTTACACCTTGAAACCCTTTGCCAAAAATACATCAACAATAGAACCGAAACTGCCCATCTCATGATCATCCTAGACATCATCCAATATGATGCAAACCATGACGCGCCGCCAATCCATCAGGATTCACCTCTCCAACATTACATGACTTTACGCCATCTTTCCCAAGATACCGCTACCATAGACCCTGAAATTCTAAACATCTATAGACCTCAACAGCGATCTTCCGACATCTACCCGGTTTATGCATGAACCTATACCAGGATACCGAACACCCAAACATTCCTATACCAAAAGGTCGAGCAGGCACATCTCTGCTCTGGCCGGCCATTCTGACTAAGGTTTTCCAGGGTTTCCTTTAGTCACACCAGGCAAATGCCGGAATGGTACCGAACATAGGCTCTGGCCGAAAGAACCTTCCAAATCCTTGGCCATATTCCGAAATAAAATAATAAAAAAATATATAAAAAAGTAAAAAACTAGTGATTAAAGAAAACTACCCAAACACCTCAACAAATAAATCATCCTCTCCTGATAATCCTTACTCCTCTAACCCGAAGAAAGGGCGTTACCCTTTAAACGGGATGACGACCAAAAAGAAAAATGTACTGAAAATCCATCTATAAAATCCATCAAACTTATTTTACGAATTACAGGGATGTGTATATTAGGGAATGTGTTTCTCTGGACCTGAGGAAGTGGATTTTTCTTGATCAATTTCATTCTCAGGCAGACTGGATGATTCTTAAGTATACAGGAAAATCTTTCTCATGAACTCTGAAAAAAAAATCTTTCTTGAACTTGTGGTCTTGTAATACAGCTAGGAAGTCTTACGAGACAACAGTGAGGTACTTCATTAAGCAGGATTTAATCTCGTGTCGCGTCGTTTTGTAACTAATCTTAGTATCGATTTTTCTTCGGGGGAGGGGCAAGAAAGTGTGATCTACATTGTGAGAGTTTACCTTGCATTTTTGTCTATGCATCCGCCAGCTGGATCAGATTAAAGCCCCGTCGTACTTCGGATTCCAAATTAATAGTGTATCCCGTTCATCATCACTAAGATGTAGCATTAAAGGCGCAAACTTAAAACTCTTTAAAAAAGTTGTTGTGCACCACCGTGTGAATTTATGGTGTAAAGAGGAAGGAAATTCTCTGTCTTTATGCCTGACTGATTACATCTATGAAACTTTTGAGTTTAACGTCACACGTTTATGTCCTTTAGGTTAAGGGAAGCAATGATTAAGGCAAATGAATGATGGAAGAATTGTAAAACATGTTTTTTTTTTTCGATTTTATTCATCCATTATTCTTGGACCAATTTCGACTTTAAGCAATAGCAGTGATGCTTGAAGATCCAAACAAAACATGAGAATTAGATAACTTTACGAAAGTTATATATATATATATATATATATATATATATATATATATATATATATATATATATATATATATATATAATTACCCTACTAGCGAGGAAGCTGTCGGCTAGTTGGCACGTGCTTGGCTGTTGGCTTTCTACGCTTCCACTTGAAACGCATACTTTCATATAATCTGCCTTTTGTTATACTTGCAAACGATGCTTTAGACGCTTCTCAGAGCGTCATAGCATCACTGGCCGTTGATTGGGTATTGACTTGCCTTGACTTGTAATACGCTTGCGTCAAGATTGAATGGAACACTAAATGCAAGGTTGCTCCCATGTAACTTCGTTACTGTAATTCAGCTTGCGACATGCTTGGACGTTTCCCAATCAAGCTGAATGCAAGCTTGGCCAACTTGCAATTCAAGCTTACAGCAAGCAGTTTGCAAGTTGTCTCTGCTACTAGGGTGTATTTATTGCTTTATCTGTGATCGATTTCAACCTCAAAATAGAGATAACTATACGCTATGTTTTGTCATAGCATCCTTTTTCTTAATGAAAGGAAAGATATTATGTGAAAATAGACAAAAAAAAAAAAAAAAAAAGACCAGCATTTAGCATAGATCAGTAAAAACGCGCCTACGTTTGGTTCTATTACACTTTGGGTATATGCAAATAATTGTAACTGGTTTCTTCCTCAAAAGGAAAAAAAAAGTGGACATAATAGCTAATCAGATAAGTTTGGTCGCACATTGATTACAGACGAGGATAGCTCAGTCGAGGTGTACTATAGGCAGGAAAGTGTTAACAATAGCGTAAAGCTAAGTAATGCATATTCACAAGACGGTACACAGAGAAAAATCCGTTCTCCGGACAGCGGTATATTGTACAAATATAAGGTATCCTCTTGCTTACTATAGAAATCAGTACGGAGCATACGTTATCCGTATGCTACATAGGCACTGCCCTTAGATGTTACATCATGCCGTTGCAGGATGTCTGACATCTAACAGTTTCCCGTGCATAACATGCATATACTTGTGTTACATACAAATGGACGAATATAACATATAGCTGTCGAAGGTGAGATCCTGACCACCTACATTGTTTCATACGGAACGTACGTATAGATTGAACACTTATACAGAAAGTATTATAAAACATGCGTTTTCAGTTATACGTCTGCTGTACGTTAAGTCTAAGAACTACAGGAATTATGCATGTAACCTATCTTTTTAAGTACGTCACCTACACTTTTTTTCTCAGTGTAGACAAAGTATACGGCAGGTAGACAAGGTTTCCTGTGTCTCTGTCGGTGAAATATGCATAGAAAATGGGGAAAAAATGTGTATGTTGTATTTATTGACCTAGAAAAGGCTTTCGACCAGGTGAATGGGAATTGTTAGTTGGAGTTCTAGAGAAAGATGGATTGGAACGGTAAGGTCAAAGACTCATAAGGAACTCGTATATGAACCAACAACTGAGTTCAGAATAGGGAAAGAAATGACAGAGGAAAGTTGAAAAATGAAATGAAATGTTCGAGTTTTACGTCTCGCGGTTATGCCGGTTAGGCTAAAGGAGACGGTGATGATGAGTAATGAATGAAATGGTGGAATGAAGAAAGTGGAAGGAAACGGGGAAACTCCGACTAAACCCACGCACACGGTGTTTGTCCACCACAAAGTTCACTTGGCGGGGGCTGAGATCGAACCCGGGACCCCAAGCACCAGAGGTGAACGCTCTACCACTAAGCCACCGCGGCCCAGAGGAGAGTTAAGAGGGGAATTTGACAGAGTTGTCTCTCGTCGACGTTATTTAATATCTATTTAGAAAAGAGCCTACATAAGGAAGAGGTTATTTTGGTGGGAGGTAGAATGATAAGGTATACACAGTTTGCAGTGCAGATAATATGACGTTTATTGTGCAGTCTGAAAATAAAATTAATAAAGGGTTAGAAAACTTGAAGGGCTGGGAAGAATACGGTATGAAAATATATGTTAGGCAAAAACTATGGTGATTGGAACGAAGAGGCCATTGTCAAATATACAAATAGGAGGGCAGAATAGAACAGGAAAAAGTAGCCTATTTGCTGGGTTCTTAAACAAAGAGTTAAGAAAAATGTTTTATATGGAATATTGCCCTCTATGGGGCAGAAGCGTAGACATTGCGCAAAATGAAGAAAAACGACTGGAAGCATTCGAAGTGTGGGTGTGGAAAAGAGTTTGGAGAATTAGCTTCGTCGATTGGTACAAGAAAGAGAAAGTGTTAGAAATAGTAGGAGAGAAAAGAATAATTTTATATGTAATTGAAAAGAGAAAGAGAATCTGGTTTAACATGGCTGAGGAGGAATCTTATCATGATGGATGTGCTAGAGGGTATAGTGGCAAGTTAAAAAAAAAAAAAAAAAAAAAGAGGATGAAACACGGTACAGTTAATGAACAATATTAAAACAAAAAAAATGTAAGTGAAGATCGTGGTGCATGGAAATCTCCGAGTTCCGACAAGTGACCTCCCAACAATGGTGATTTATCATGGTGATTATGATTATGTCGATTTTTCAGAAAATAGTATTGCCGAAAATTTCATTTTTCATATGTCGATCTACGAAGTATTGTTTATACTTACAGGGCTATCCTATGATAAACCATGAATGTAGTTTCTTTAAGACTTATTAGCGTACGCGCCTTTGGCGTGGAAGACCAAGGTTCGATTCCCGGCGGGAGCTCATGTAGTTCGGATTCCACCTTAATAAGTAGGTCGAAGTCTCATATAGCCTTGCTGCTGAACAGGACGTTAAGCTCAAAACCAACTCAACTCTTTAATTGTGTGCAACGAGACGAGACAGAACCCTTTCAGACGAGACACGAGACGAGACGGGACGTCTCGTGAAATGTCTCGTTTCGTCTCGTGTCTCGAAAGTGAAAACGCTGGCGGGAATGGCCAAGATTGAAATTGCCAGTGGTCCTATAGATTATAAAAGGGAAATCCCCTTTGTGAGAAAACATGTTGAAAAGCCTTCATAGAAAAGTGTCCTCTGTCTATTGAATGAGACAATCGTGATACATGAGCTTCCAGGAATATCATCCTTAATCTCTTGTCCCAAACTTTCCTTGCTGTAAAGTGAGGAATTCTCATTTTTTTTCATTTCTGGCTGGAATGATGACAAACAAAACAAAGACAGGGAAGATTTTTACAAGGTCAAGAGACCGAACTACCACCACGAGCTATTCACTTTGAAAATTGGGTAAGGTCTACACTCATCACAGGCTGTAGTTGAAAGTTCTGGCTGAGGTGGCAAAGGAGAACAGGCTACACTTGTTTTTATTCTCTGGTGGCGCGGCGGTATTCTTTTGGCTAAATGAACCGAAAACGGCAATTGAAGTACGTCATCTTGAAACTAAAATGTTATCTTCTCTCTCTCTCTCTCTCTCTCCCACACACACACACATACACACACATACACATACACATAAAAGAACACTTTTACCATTTTACCGATCGCCCGCTTACAGCAGTCATGTCGTAAAATTCACCTCTTCGTTTGGAAGCCGGGAGAAAAACAAAGAAAGCAAAGATATTGTCGACGAACCCTTCAAATTGTTTCCTTTCAGCAAATTTATGGTAGTAACAATAACACTGGAAGTGAAGAGGTTTTACAGGGGGGCTTCCTTTTGTTACGCGGAAATGTTTGATCTGACCAGAGTGCGAAATTGCCCTCTGCTTCCATATTGAGAGGAGGGGAATACTTCCCTTTCCTAGTGAATAATATTCATTAGGACCTGAATTATCTTCAAAAATGGTTTCTTACAGACGGATAAAACCTTCTGAACTTAATAAGTATAAAGAACATTTGGTATAATATTCATGGAACTCCGTTGAAAGCAGAAAATATCATGAGAATGATCAAAATTCGAACATTGAAGAACATAATTAACAGAAAAGAAATAGGATACCCAAACCATATTTTTAACCCTGCTATAAAATGTATATCCTATATTTTTACTAATTCCTTACTCCCATGAAAATAACCTGGCGAGGATATTCTCTCCAAATTATTCAGACTGAAATCTTTTTATTCCGTACGATTTCGCCCCCTGACAATACGGAGAAACAAATGCTGTTAAAATCCATACACATGACCCTTCCGGGACTCAACACGGGGAATTCAAGCCGATAGTCTATCGCCGCACACCGATCGGCTTGGTATGAAGGTGTACCTTGTATGATTACGAATAGATCACAACAATATAAGAAACTTTAATCCAAAATGGCCACCCGAAAATCATTGTTTTAGACCACTAGCTAATCTGGGTGTACTGTCATGAGTTTGTTACATAAACGGGGCAACCACAATATAGGGGCACACACCCCGCGGGTATGGGAACAGATTTGTACCATGGAGGTGTAGACTGGCCCCAAGCATTCTTTCCTCCGATGTGTCGTTCAGTTCCCATTACAATGGCACTTTAAGTAGAGCTTACTGTGCAGTAACCTATAAAATTTCAATCAAATAATTTCCATTACTCAATAAAATTATTTGGTTCCAAGCTTTAAAAAAATAATAATTGCAACAAATCTAAACATGCTAAAATGGAAATTAGTTTTTGGATTGGTATGGGTTAACACTGTGAAACCTAAAGGCTGGAGTATACGAAATCAAAGTGTACACACACACACATCTATCTATCTATCTATCTATCTATCTATCTATCTATCTATCTATCTATCTATCTATCTATCTATCTATCTATCTATCTATCTATCTATATTATATATATATATATATATATATATATACCGAAACTATAAAGCAAGTGGGCTGATAGTATACGGTAGTGTCGGGCAAGGGCGCCCATCAGGGAGGGCAAGGTGGGGCGCTGGCCCCCCTTAGAGGAAATTGTACTTGGGAATATCGGAAACAATCGAATTTTTATATTAGTTGCAGCAAAATTTGAAAGTATATTTGAAACGTCGCTTATACTTGCCCCCCCCCCCCTTGGAAACCAGAACCCAGGCGCCCTTGTATGGTGACACCTTTACATCGAACTTTGCTTGTCGTGTAAACATTATTTGACATTAGTGTTTTCATCTTCCACGTACCTATGAGCAATTTACTATATATTCGTGTATTGAAACTGGTGAAACAAATTTCAGTTTCAAAATGTAAAAAAAAAAAAAAAAAAAAAAGCCAGGGTCGAGAAGCCTTAGACAACTAACAGCAGAGATATATTATCTTGTAAACTATTTGTCCTTACGTTGTGAGCTTATTTGAATTTATTTTTAAGACCTTTAGGCAACTTTGGCCCACTCCGAATTGATGATGATGGAAAAATTAGTGCAATGAAGAAAGTGATAGGATACAAGACAACTTCGAGAAAACACACACACGCGATGTTTGTTCACCACATAGCTCACATGGCACTAACCGAGATCGAACCGACTACCACACACACTGGAGGTGAATGCTTCACGGTGTAGCCACCGTGACATTTCTTGTCTTGTATGTTCTGGGTAGTAACTTAGATGTATTTTGATTAGCATGGTGCAGTCTCCTACATTTTACTTTCGTTCCCATGGTATGCTGCTATATTTTTTACGAGACGAGACAGAACCTCTCGAGACGAGACACGAGACGGGACGAGCAGATTTTTTCGAGACGAGACATGATTTGCACGAGACGAGACGAGAAAGCCTGAAATCTCGTCTCGTCTCGTCTCGTGGCAACGCTACTCTTTAAGACTTAGCAATTTGTTGAAACTGAAACTGTTGAAGGATTTGAGAATGAAAAAAAAACATTCATTTTATGTTTCTTTTAAAATGTTAAGATTGAGTATTTCTATAATTACTAATAGACAAGAAACAAATCAATGTGGTTTTGTGCAAAATATCGAGTATGTGAAAAGAAAATAAGTTCGAAAAAATAGTTAATTGATTACCAATTATCCATCGCCTAAAATAATTATTGATTATAATCGTCTATTGATAATGCCCAAAGAGCCTCTCAGGAATCATAATGTGATCAATCTATGAAAGAGTGAAGGTAGGTAGCTACTTCCTGGAGAATCACCGCTTTTACGAAAAATTTCCTTCAGCGATTTCACTTGCTCAGAATGTAGATTATTTCAGAAGTTATTTTATTTTATTTTACTTATTATTTTTTATTTTATTTATTTTTGTGGGTGAACAATATTTGAAATTCTATTTTCATGAGCAGTTGAATGTGAAATGTCGACCTCCTCCCCTACTGCGTAAATATTTAAATTGTAGGGTCTATTATTGTAACTATAAGTAGATATGCGAACTTATTACTCGGTACTAGTATAAGTTTGATGTTTTCCATGGGATCAGGGATGGTAAACTTACATATTATTCATTACAATCTTCATTTCAAAAACGTTAAAATATTTGACATTGTACTTTCAGGGAGGGTCCGAATTTGGACATAATTCTAAACGACGTGATACGGAAATATATGTTTAACGCTGTTTTTCTTTTTCACTTAGGATGACATCATTGTTACTGTAAAACGGACAGGCCGTGACAGTGGATGCAAGGTGATAACTTACAAGATAGACCATACTGATGGAAGCAAAAGTCCCGGAGTAATTGGAATGACGGAAGCTAAGTTTGGACCGCTGTCACCACACATTGACACTTATAATGGCGCAGATATTGGCAATTACAAGATCCCAACACCAATTTATGAACCAGATACTAGTTTCAACCGGAAGTTTAGCGTTGTAGTACCCACATCGAATCCCGGACTACGCACTAAAAATACAAATGCCGCTGAGGATAAAAGCTCAAGCAAGGAGACTGCAAATGGATGTCCAGCAACAAATGATTTCGATTGTTCAGTAATAGTTCTCTGTATTTTACTAATACAATTAATAGTAATAAACTTGTAGCACTCTTAACGATCATAAATTATCTATCGTCATAAATCTCCTATATTTCTATGTCTGTACTTAGAAGGATGAGCACAAAATTAAGGTTTCCGACAAACCTTTTCAAACTAAAAAAGCGTGTTTCGTATCTCTGAATAAAAGGTTAAGAAAAAGAACTCACTAAATGCTTTGTATGAAGCAGAGATAACTACTTTCCCTTAAACGTGTTAAATCAATAGGTTCAAGCTGGGGTTCGTTACCTGTAATGAATGAATGGGGAGGGGTTAATGGGGACGCCAGCATCTAGGCTATATGTCCCCGTCACGATAAATATGGATGTTCAGGACTGCAAGATTAAAACAAGAACAGATTAAAAGGAATATATTTCAAAAGAACAAAGCGCTGCTACACGAAAATATGTAGATAAAATATATAACAATAACAATATATCCAAAAGAAAAAGGCAGAGAACATAAAATAATTTAGCAGCGATAAAAGAGTAACAACAAACAAACACCTCAGAGAACCTGAGAAACCCCACAATCACGAATGAACATAAGTACCAGGCGAACACTAGCATCATCATCATCCCCCAAGGCACTGGTAAGTAGACAAGGCAGTCCGAGACGTTCTCTGAGATCTGAGTAATCAGGACATTCAACAAGAATGTGCTGAATACTCAGAGGTACAATACACACTTCACAATACGGACGGTGCAATCTCCGCAGCAAACAGCTGTGCGTCAGATGAGAGTGGCCTATACGCAAACGCGTCAGGAGCACTTCATCTTGATGATTAGTCTGCGATGTCGTCTTCCATTCCCCTGAAATTGGCTTGACAATGTAAAGTTTATTTTCAGTGGCCTGGTCTCAATCCGCTTACCAGTAAGATCGCATCAAGGTATTAAAATGGCTATAGAGATCAGAGCAAGGAAGACTGTGCTCCAAGGCAACAGTGGCCAAGGCGGGGTTTTTGGCAGCTGTGTCTGCGCGTTCATTTCTCCGAATGCCGACTTGACCCGGCACCCAACAAACAACGACGACACCGTCCTGTTGTCGTAGCTGATGGCATCTCACAAGAATGTCTTGAACAAGGGTATTTCTGCTAAAGACATTCTGTAGGCTAACGATAACGTTCTTCGAGTCGGTGCAAACCAGCACGCGACGTACCGAAAGCGTGAAAGCATGGTCAAGAGCAAAATGAACGGCATGTAATTCGACAGTAAAAATGGAACTCAGGCGATATAAACTGAATTCTGAGCTGCCTTCGTCGGTAACAAAGGCGCAGCCAACAGAATTCCCATCCTTGGAACTGTCCGTATAAAACACATTAAAATCGGGGTACTGTTCTAACAATGCTACAAACTCCTGCTGGTATACCTGGAAACAGGTGCCCAGTTTAGAATGCGAAGACAAGCGCAATCAAATCGGGGCGTACGGAGGAGACACGGAGAGAAAGCACAAAACCGGAGCAATGAGAAACAGAGCCACACGAAATCCTCACACGTGTCAGCAAGAAATATCTCACACGCATGGATATACAATGGACGTGTGGCGCGAGGACGTGTTGCATAGCGCTCGTAAATCTGACCAACACGGAGACAGGGTCGACAAGGTTGGTCAGGGATACAACGTACACGCGCACAATAATGAAGAAGGCTCTTCCGACGTTGTGGGTAGTAAGGCCCTGACCCTGTCTCACTTTGGATTTGACCCCGAGCTTTGTGACGCCATAGGTCAAAGACAAATGCCCTTAGACCAGGGTCAATGACCTAGGAGTACCTAGGACCACCCCCTCTAGATTTTGGCAGGAGTACCTTGTTCCACCCGCCAAATTTTGGCAGGGGTAAAGAGACCACCCCCCTTCAATTTTGGAAATTGACAAATCTAAAAGTTTGTTATGGTAGCCTAGAATCAGGGTATGTATCTCTATCAATATTGGGGGTCCATCTCGTTCCCTTTCATGTATAAAAATTGCCAAAATATAAACGTAAGCAATACGTTGTACCACGTGGGAGGAACTCACCTTGATGAGGTACGAATATATGGTAGTGTACAAGGATTCATTTCCTTTGATGTTCCTTTTCAAAATTTGTTTTGGTACTTCTTAAGTTTGGGAGTTATCAAATAACACGTTTCTAGACCACAGCTTATTTCATTCTAACGTGAACAATTGCCGGAGGTTCTTGACCTCATTGAGAGCTAACTACAACATATAATTATATGGTTAATTCTAAGACTTAGTATATCGAGTGAGGTATGTAGGACCATTCTTTAAATTTGGGAATTGTGATAAACAAATTTTAGTATGAGGCGCGAAGTTTGAATGTTCAATACCTGATTCATATGAAACAATACTTTGGATTTTAGTCATAACTCATAGTCTAAGATTATGGGTGGAAAGTTATCTGATTGGTTGAATTTTACCTCGAGCTTTAGAAACCTGATAGGTAACCTTATTGAATCTTATGACTCATAGTCTAAAGGCAATACATGATACCTGGTATGTTACAACATTTATCAATTACTGTTTAAAAATCTTGGTTTGAACATTTTCGTTCAACGTTTTGCACTCACTGATGAATATGATCAAAACCGTTTATTTGTTAATCGAATAGTTAAAAAAGTTTGACGGTTAACCGTAAAATTATTTTAGTTAAAATTTATAAGTGTAAATTTTTGTTTTGAAATTTTTGTTTTAAAATTTTGTTTCAAAATTTTGTTTGAAAAAAAATTGTTTCAAAATTTTTGTTTGATAACTTTTATTTTGAAAATTTTTTCGTTTCAAAATCTTATTTTAAAATTTTGGTTTTGAAAATTATGATTTGAAAATTTTGTTTGAAAGTTTTCGTTTCAATTTATTTAATGAAAATTTTGGTTTGAATTTTTTTAGTTTGAAAGTTGAAAACATTTTTAAATGCCGTGAACTTTGTTCAACATTTCCACCTGACATGTCGTAGAGGATAGCTTGAGTCAATAACCGAACGCGTGGTTGTATTAAGATTTGGCAATTTTGTACCCATGAAAGGGAACGAGATAGGCCACCCAAATTTATAGTAATGTATATTGAAGTCCTGTACTATGATACAAAATGCTTATATTAGACTACTTTCAAAATTGAAGGAGTGGGTGAAGGTACCGCTCCAAAATTTTTAAAGTGTTGCACCAATATACCTATGTCATATGATAGGGAATGGACCCCTATACATGCCCATATAACCATATAATGTAATAGGTTCTCATCAAAGGGGATAAATTGGGCCAAAAAACGAAACACGTGGTACAACGTATTGCTTACGTTTATATTTTGACAACTTTTTACCCATGAAAGGGAACGCGGTTGACCATTCAAATTTATAGTGATATATATTAGAGTCTTATACTATTATACTAAATGTTTAAATTGGACAATTTCCAAAATTTAACACTTTCGATCCGAGGGGGTATTTAAATTATTAAAGCCCTGTGTCCGGCACAAAATAAAGGTTATTTTAAAAAATCGTATCTGCCGAAGTTTTTATTCGAAACTTTTGCAATTTTGGGACATGAAAGTAGAAATAGCGGTCTCTCAGAAGAAAAAGTATCATGTACTTGCAGGTTTTGTGTCCCACGCAGCAACAGGCCCATTTGATAGATATTTTTCCACTTTATCAGACTTTACCGAATGCTTTATTTCTCTCCCTACGATGAATGAAAGGCATTCCTAGACCAGGGTTGTCAGTAGATTATTCACAAAACACCCAGAATTACTTTCGCTAACAAAACAGTGTACAGAATTAATTTTTTATTTGGTATTTTAAATTTTAAATGGTCGTGTCGTTCCCGAACGACGCTCGGATTTAACGTAAGTTTACAGCGTGTCGTTCTGGAACTACAGTCGGATTGAAAGTGTTAAGGGGTGAACCAAGGTACCCCTCAAAAAATTTTAAGCGGGTGCACCAATGTACCCATGCTTATAAAAGGGAATGGACCTCTGTATATGGCCAATATAATTATATAAGGTAATAAGACCTCATAAGAGTGGATAAATTAGATCAAAAAACCTCCGAAATTTGAATTTTTGGCAATTTTTTCCCATAAAAGGAGCGAGCTGGACCTCCAATACTGATAGAGGTACATACTATGTTCCTTGGCTACCATATCAAATTTTTAGATTTGGCAATTTCCAAAATTTAAGGGGGTGATCCTAGGTATCCCAAGGTCATTGAACTGGGCGCCCATGTGCCAAGGGGACAACATTTGGGCGGACGCCAGGCGCCACTTGGGGGGCGCCAAAATTGAGATCAGGCCAGGCCCACAGTAGTATGCCCGACGTATATCTATTCGAGTCAGCAAAATTTTTTGTGACGTCATAGGTCAAAAGTAAATGCCCTTGGCCCAGGCTCAATGACTTATGGATACCTGAGACCATCCCCTCTAGATTTTGGCAGGGGTACCTTGGTTCACCCCCTAAAGTTTGGCAGGTACATAGAAATACTCCCCTTAAATTTTGGAAACTGCCAAATCAAAAAATTGGATATGGTAGACTAGGACCAGGGTATGTACTTTTATCAGTATTGGGGGTCCACCTGGTTCCCTTTTATAGGTAAAAAATTGCCAAATAATCAAATTTCGGAGGTTTTTGACCTAATTTACCCCCATTGATGAGGTCTAATTACCTTATATAGTTATATGGGTGAATATGGGGGTTCATTCTATTACATAAGACATGAGTACATTGATTCACCCCTTTAAAATTTTGGGAGGCGTACGTTGGCCCATCCCTTAATATTTGAAAATTCCCGAATTTAAACATTTGGTATAATAGTATAGGACCCTAATATATATCATTATAAATTTAGATGGTCCACCTCGTTCTCTTTCATGGGTAAAAAATTGTCAAAATATAAACGTAAGCAATACGTTGTACCACGTGTTCGGTTTTTGGCCCAATTTATCCTCTTTGATGAGGTCCATTACCTTATATGATTATATGGGCATGTATAGGGGTTCATTTTCTTACATAAGACATAGGTATATTAGTACACCCTTAAAATTTGGGAGGGGTAACTTGCTCCACCCGGATTGTACCGTAAAAAAAATCATTTGTACCGGTCTCAAATTCGAAAAAAATCGGAAAATAAAATGGTCCTGCTAAGTTCACGTGAGGTTGGGCATTAGGTTGGGCATTAACTGAGACAGGAACACGGTCAGTGATACTGCTACAGCACAAAGTCAACAAAAGACTGGTGTTGTAAGATCTTGAGGTTAAAGTCTACTAAAACAAGAATTGAGCTAGTATCAAACGTGTTAGTTTCAGTAAAACTATTGTTCATTGTAAATAGGATACTAAACAAACAAAATTTTTATTGTATAATATAAATTTGTGATTTCAAATATAAAAATAAGAAGGTAAAGTACTCTTTTGAGTTAAACTGGCATATAATTGCAAGTAGCCGAAAACGTAACGGGTCGCCCAATTTGAAATTTTGGTAGGAACTTTTGGGATCAAAAATTGCGCAATCCGCTTGTGTAGCCCAATCTGGCTACACTGCTGAAAAGGCGCACGAATCAGTGAAATCACCTTTCCAAAACATAAACTGATTGGACCAACGAAGAACGAGAAGCGAGAGGCGATTCGCGAATGAGCAAAATACAGTCAGAAACAATATAAGGTATAGGTTGGAGGTACCAGTATAAAGAATAAAAACTCCAAAATATACTTAATATTGTTACTGGCTGTGCGAGATTCATATGCTACAAACATTGCCATTCCCAAACTACCGTGTCTCCTTCAAAACCGTACTCTTAAAGAAACCTGACTGCCAAAGACCATCACTCTAGAAGAACCACGTCTCCTTAAAAACTACGACTCCTGAAAATACACGAATCACAAAGAAACACAACTCATAAAGAATCGTCGATCCAAGGGCGCCCATCAGGGAGGGAAGGTGGGGCGCTTTCCCCTCTAAGAGGAAATTGTACTTGGGAATATCGAAAACCCAATAGAATTTTTACATAAGTCACAGCAAAATTTGAAACTATATTTGAAACGTCGCTTGTACTTGCCCCCCCTTGGAAACCACAACATGGGCGCCCTTACGTCGATCATTCCTAGTCAGAGACGACTCACTCGCTCATCCAAAAAAATAGTCAAAAGATTTGGCTCAATCGCGAGCGACACATTATTAATTAATCATTAAATTAGTACCATAGTTTGACTTCTAGCGTTTTAGCAACAGATAATGCAATAGAATAAATTGAAAATTGTTCCAAAAACTATTACACGAGTGTCTCATTTTGTCTTAGCAGAACACTTTACTTTCCGAATTTTTGAATTTGACGCCGACACAAACGAAACTTTTTACGGTACAATCCGGTACAAACGCACTACAAACGATTTGTTAAGAAAAAATATTCAGATTTCTAGAAATTTGTATTCTGGTCCTGATAAGTTCATGTTAACGTAGCAGGACCCCTTTGTTTTTCGATTTTTTTGACTTTGAGACCGGTACAAACGAAAATTTGTACGGTACAATCCGGTAAAAACGCAGTACAAACGATTCGTACAGAGAAATTATCAAATTTGTAGAAATTTATCAGTGGTCCTGCTAAGTTCACGTGAACTCAGCGGGACCACTTTGTTTTTCGATTTTCTCGAATTTGAGACCGGTACAAACGAAAATTTTTACGGTACAATCCGGCACAAAAGCAGTACAAACGATTCGTACAGAAAAATCATCACATTTGTTGAAATTTATCAGGGGTCCAGCTCAGTTCACGTGAACTCAGCAGGACCACTTTATTTTTCGTTTTTTCAAATTTGAGACTTGTACAAACTTTTACGGTACAATCCGGTACAAACGCAGTACAAACGATTCGTACCGAAAAATCATCAAATTTGTAGAAATTTATCAGTGGTTCTGCTAAGTTTACGTGAACTTAGCAGGGCCACTTTATTTTTCGATTTTTTCGAATTTGAGACAGGTACAAACGAAAGGTTTTACGGTACAATCCGGTACAAAGTATAACAAACGATAAAAACAGAGAAATCTTAAGATCTGCAGAAAATTGAATTCTGGTCCTGCTATGTTCACGTGAACTTAGCAGGACCACTTTATTTTTCGATTTTTTTCGAATTTGAGACCGGTACAAACGAAACGTTTTACGGTACAATCCGGTACAAATGCAGTACAAACGATTCGTAGAGAAAAATAATCAAATTTGTTGAAATTTATCAGGGGTCCAGCTCAGTTCACGTAAACTCAGCAGGACCACTTTATTTTTCGTTTTTTCAAATTTGAGACTTGTACAAACTTTTACGGTACAATCCGGTACAAACGCAGTACAAACGATTTGTACAGAAAAATCATCAAATTTGTAGAAATTTATCAGTGGTTCTGCTAAGTTCACGTGAACTTAGCAGGGCCACTTTATTTTTCGATTTTTTCGAATTTGAGACCGGTACAAACGAAAATTTTTACGGTACAAACCGGTACAAACGCAGTACAAACGTGTGGTGTGCAAATGTTTATAATTTTCAAAAGTGGTCCTGCTAAGTTCACACACGTTACAGTAGTGGTTTCAAAAGGCAACGCGCCCTCCTTGAAGATTAAAATGTATACCGGACAATTAAAACAGTGTTTTATCCAAGCATCTTAGGAGGGGAAATTCCCACCCCCAGTGGCGACGCCAGAGGTGGCAAGGGGGCGAGCGCCCCCAGTAGCTACTTCTGGCCCCCTGACTGGCACCTAGACTGCCCCCCTCAGACTCCTACAATCTTTAAACATTCTACATGTAGTATTTTATATTAGTATCATAACCAATCTCATTGACTACTTTCCATGTCTACTTTCCATGTATTTACTATGTAAGAGATTAGTCCTCAAGCTTTCATCTTTGAGCGTCCGGGTATACACGTTTATTTCTGTTTTCTAATTTTGCGCCTTTTGAGGTAAATTTTAGTTATACTTCTTTCTTATGATTTTTAATAATCCTGCCTAGCGACAGTACTAGATTTGGTCGACTTGTTTTCTTCTCATTGGATCAACTTTGATTGGAAACAACAGAAAGGTAAAACCAGTTACGTAACTTGTTTGTATTTATCCAGGTTTGAAGTTTTCATGTTTCATATTTTGTTTTATTTAAAGGTTCTATACTTCTATTTTCTGAAACATTATTCTCGGCTTCCAATATTCAGAGGATGTGCTTATAACAGCTTAGTTGTAACTATCAGGGCTTAATTTTTTGAAGGTGATAAAAATAGTTGTTTTCCCTTCCTGCTGATGATGATAATAAATTTATGGAATTAAATTGATTCTCAATAAAACGTAGTGTCAGAGTGCTGATCTTTCGTTAGTAATTGGTATATACTAGTGCTACCTTACTTATTTAATTTCAAAGTACTGACGTGACGTCTACCATATTGACTAGGAACTGCTGAAAAAATCGTAGCCCAACCCAGAAGAAGTGAACGTGGAATGGTGAAGTTTTACTTCTTCTACACTTACCCCGAGAGTCAATATACTAATTTGTACAATGCTCCAGTTTTTGCAGAAAAGTTAAAAAAAGTTTTAAAAATCTGAAGATTTCCTCACACCACTGTTCGTAGCACTACCCCTAGCAGATCTAAAATGGCGTCCTTTCAAGTGTTATTTAAGTTTGGGTAATAAGTACAGTTAATAGTTAGACCGAGCTAAATCTGCGGAATAAGAATGATGATCTAGACATTGAAATCCTAGATTATGCAAAGTCAGTTGTGTTCGCAGGGGCTTGATGGATAGGAGTATTCTTCTGAAGGAACAGAATTCCTTTCTTTTCATTTTTCGTGGCGTTGATCTTTGAATTTTTCTTTCACTTTTGTAAGTAATGTAGAGATTCTGGATTAAATATCTGACCGTTGCGGACGTAGTCTATGAGTACGACTCCATACTTATCCTAGAAGAATGTTGCAAACAGTTTCTCAACCTACTTCTGTGTCTTGAACTTCTTGGGGCGAGGGAGAAATGAGTGCTACTATTCCATTGACTGTTGTTTCGTTTCAGGATTATAGTGGTACATTGATATTTCATCTATGGTTACTATTCGTGAGCGAAATCGATCAGCATTACAGTCAAATTGGAAGAAGACTACTCTTAATGCTGCCACTGTTTCATTCTCCTGACAGATATTTTGGGAACCCATTATGCCGAGAACTTGCGCATATCCAAACCATTCTGAATTATGCTACCGACGAGTTTCAAAGAAATGCCCAGAATCTCTGACGCAAGTTTTGCTGAGAAGGTAAAAACTGAGAAAGCGGGGTGCAACCAGACCTCAGACTATAATAAGTATATCGTGAATTTACTATACACTTTAAAAACTATATAAATAATAGCTTAAGTTATCTTTGTCACTCAAAAACTGGGGTGGCCTAGGCCCTCCGGCCCCGGGCTATATCCACCACTGGCTGAAATGTTGCAATTTTCAAGAATAATGTCGCAAATTGCATCCATGATTTCGGGAAGAGTCATTGCTTTTAATCATCCTGGATGTAAAGCATAATTTGTTGAGAAATCGCCACGTTTATACTAAGCCACTTACTTCTTCACCACTGTATATAACGGAGGAGAGTCCCGTGGTGTTTCACTGATTTCCTAATTAATTTACTTCGGTGACTTTCCTTGGTGGAACAAAAATGTTATAACAGTTAGGATCTGGATGTTCGTGAAATTGGCTGTTTGGGCACACATAATCACTTCAGAGGCCTGAGAAACAATAAGAATTTCATTATTAACATGAAAATTAGTGTTTGTACATACAGAGATGTTTTTCTAAACTATGGTTTCATTTTTCTACCTAGTACCTACATTCCTTCTGGATTGGAGTACGACATTTCCAGCAGCTTCTCGTAAATTCTCTCTCTCTCTCTCTCTCTCTTTATATATATATATATATATAGAGAGAGAGAGAGAGATACGTAGCATATAGTACTAGAAGAATATGTTGCTTGTAGCGTACGCGAAAGTAATTTAATTTATGTTTAAGCTTCAAAAGTTTCATTGAAAAGTATTTAATGTGCAGACGTTACTTATTTGTTAGTTACACATTTCACTTGAAATAAGTTTAATTTATAACCATATACGTCTAATATAAAAACAGTAACAAAATACACAATGTAATGTAAAATAAGTCAAACGTAATAAATGTCATTTTTGGTATGGCAAATAGCAGCTCCCCCTCCGAAAATGTATCTGCTCCTCCTTTGCCCCCCTAAGAACTTAAAGCTGGCGTCGTCATTGCCACCCCCAAAGTTATATAGAATTTCCCCCCAAAAAACTTTTTTTTGAAGATATAGCCATGTATAGTACGTTCCACGAATAACACTAAGGTCCACCTCCTGAAGAAACCAAGGCAGATAGAAACATGAAACCTTTTGGAACCTTCAAGGGACACGAAAGGCAATATTATGCTGAGAAGGAGAATCCCCCACAAGGGGGGCTAAAGGGGGATACTGGGGGTAACTCAAAAATTTTAAATAGCAACCCCCATCGTGTGGTACCTCGTTTGAAAGGTAATCACGAGTAAAGACCACTTGTGAAAATTGTAAGTCGCTAGCATGTCCGTAGCCAACATGGCGGCCATCCGTAAAGGACGGCCGAAGTGCGTTCAACGAATAACACTAAAGCTCGTCTCCAGAAGAAACGAAGGCAGATAGAAACATGAAACCTTTTGGAACCTTCAAGGAACTTAAAAGGCAACATTATGCTGAGAAGGAGAATCCCCCACAAGGGGGGCTAAAGGGGGTTACTGGGATAACTCTAAAATTTTGAATAGCAACCCCCATCGTGTGGTACCTCGCTGGAAAAGTAATCGTGTATAGAGACCAGACCGTGTCCACAACAAACTCTAAAGTCTAACGTAGGTCTAGTTCGGAACGAATGCACAATACACAATCCACACAACTAACACTATAACAGTATTGCAAATACAAAACATGCAAATTGAACTGAAACCGATAGAAAAGAGAGTACACTAATATTATTGAAAAATCTGAACCCTCCGAGGCTCGAACTCCGGACCGCACGTGTACTAACACTTTACCATTGCGCTACTGTCGAACTGCTACTCTTACGGACAAGGAGATGTAGTTCACGACGACGAGTTGCCCGTGGTGGCGCTTTGGTGTTGGACACACGTACTTTAGCAAAGCTACTCTGTTTACTCGTGCACCACTATCAGATGTGCTTTCCCGACCAACAGGCGCTACATTACAACCCGGAATAGTAGATCTGAAGGACGTAGACGTGTGTTTGTGCTGGTGCGTTTGACCATTCTACATTGCATACATAATGTGGTCTCTTGAACAGAGAATTGAAATTGTGTTACTCTTTGGCGCTACGAATCGTTCGTACAGTGCAACAGCACGGTTGTTCAATGAACAAAATGTGCGCAACCCAATTAGTGTTTCTTCTGTACGCCATTTATTAATCAAATTCTTTACGACAGGCAGTGTGACCAATGCCCCAAAGCCTCGAAGCCCTAGTGTTGCTACGGAAGAAACACAGATACAAGTGTTGGCGGAGCTGAATGTGCATCCTCAACACGTCCATAACAACTGTGGCTCAAACGTGTGGTGTGTCACGCACAACGACATACAGAATCTTAAAAAAACATACCTTCCATCCATACAAACTACATATGGTCCAGGAGTTAAGTGAACATGATCCCGATATGCGTATCGAGTTTTGTGAGCGGATGTGTGAGGCATTGGCACTTGGGACCATTGTGCTGACAAACGTGTGTTTCAGCGATGAGAGTACGTTCTACTTGAATAGCAAGGTCAATAGGCATAACTGCCGATATTGGTGTGACACAAACCCTCATGTATTTCGTGAAGGCAACACTCAACACCCAGAGTCGCTGAATGTCTGGGCGGGTATCTTAGGTAATCACATAATCAGGCCCCTCTTCATCGATGGAATATTAACGGGTGAGAAGTACCTGGCGCTGCTGCAAGACTTTATTGCACCGTTGATTGTCGAGGCAATGGAAGAGAATTCGCAAGAATTTGGAGAGATTCCGCCCGTTTTTCAGCATGACGGCTGTCCTGCCCATTTTCACCGCCTTGTACGTGACTATTTAGATAGTGAGTTTCCGCGACGATGGATTGGTCGTCGCGGCACCATTGAATGGCCAGCCCGTTCGCCAGACCTTGCTCCACCCGACTTTTTTCTCTGGGGCTATTTGAAGAGTATAGTGATCCGCACGCAGCCGAACAGCATTGCGGAGTTGCGCCAACGCATAGTTGATGCCTGTCATTCTATACCGGTAATGACTTTTACCCGCGTTCGAGAGCAGTTCGTCCAACGTTTACATTACTGCCAGGAAGTGGGCGGTGCGCACTTCGAGCATCTCCTGCATTAATGAGGCATGTTCCAAATCATACTATGATACTCTCTGCTTACAGGTTTGCAATGTTTCTTCGACCGTCCTTTACGGCTGGCCGCCATGTTGGCTACGGACATGCTAGCGACTTACAATTTCCACAAGTGGTCTTTACTCGTGATTACATTTCAAACGAGGTACGACACGATGGGGATTGCTATTTAAAATTTTTGAGTTACCCTCGGTAATCCCCTTTAGCCCCCCTTGTGGGGGATTCTCCTTCTCAGCATGATGTTGCCTTTTATGTCCCTTGAAGGTTCCAAAAGGTTTCATGTTTCTATCTGCCTTGGTTTCTTCAGGAGGTGGACCTTAGTGTTATTCGTGGAACGCACTGTATATATATATGGTTTCAAATGTAATGTGCAGTTTATGTTTTTCCAGTTTGCGAGTTTTCAGTTGATGTCCATTTTCATATTCCGCATTTGTTTTCCATTGTACCATTTTTATATTTTTCACTTCCGGTGTCATTTCGAGAAAATGACTGCTAAAATTTGCTGCAAAATTCGCTTTTATATGAGAGGCTGAACACTAAGCAATATGAATCAGTATGGAGCAAAGACAGAAAAAAAATCAGTGTGTTGATTGGGTTATAATGTGGTGTATTTGAGTTTTTTGACGTGTAATAGATGGAGTGTTATATTCCTTTAAATAATAAAGTTATTTACTGATGAAATTGTCAGTAGACACGTTGAAACTTCTCGTTTGAAGGATATTATGAGTGATTCATCCACTTATTTGGACGCATTTGAAAAGTATCACAAAACAGTGATGGAACAAAGTCTATGCGCATTTCTAGAGGCAGATTTTGAAGACTATAATAAGCTCCTTAATGAAGTTGTGCGGCCGTATGTGATAGCGTTGCTAGAAAATTTTGATAGAAGATTGGAAATGCCGTTGGCAAAATTTGTTTATCTTCCCAAGTGTTCAATTGTGGTGAGATTTTTCCTATGGATAATGCAATACAAGAACTCAAATCTTTGAGTGATTTTTATTTGAATTTTGAAGAGTGCGTAACTGAATATAAGTGTTTTCATTCAATTTTAAAGAAGTATACATGGAGAAGAAGCATATGAAGTTGACTGATATTTTATGTAAACTTCAAGTGGATGATATTGGGGACGGTTTTCCTACACTACATATAGCTGCCGTATTAAGTGTGTGCCCTATAGGTACCTGCGAAGTTGAAAGATCATTCTGAAGTGTGGCACGAATTTGTACTAAATTAAGACAATAACTTACACCACATTACTTAAGTTTACTTGTACACCGTATTAATATCCGTGGAAGGTTCTCGTGAACTGGAACTTTTCCATATAAGAAATATTATAGAAATCTTATATAGTACATCCCCAAGAAGAATTGCACTGTATTCTTTTAAAACTTCAAATGTAAAATATGTTCGTTTATTAAAAATGTTTGTCTAAGAATTTAGTTCATGAAAAGGTAAGAACGTTTTAGATTAGTCTTAATATTTTAATAATTGAATAAATATGAATCTTAATCTGATCAAAATATTATTAGTAATAATTCTTATTAATGGAGAAGCTTTATATTTCAATAGTTAAAAATTAATGTGTAGCAGTGAAAAACAAAAGTAAGATTTCTGAAAGTATATAGACGGTTTCTTTGCACACAGTATATAAAGGTATGAGTTACATAAGGTTCCTTCTATGGTTCCTTTCCACATTTTTAATGGGCTTCCGTAGAACATCAGATTCCTCGCCAATATCGAGGGGACTGAATAAAACACTGCTTAAAAGGAAGATTCTGAGTGTTCCTTCTCCCACTCAATCGAGATTACGGATGTGTTCCCAGTTCATCGTAATCCTGGATTCTCTTCTGTAGAACAACTTAGCTTTCATGAGTGCCGTATTCATAAGGATTCGGTCGACCAGGGTCTTTGTTTAAAGATTTCATCGCAGTATTCGAGTGGTTAACTTAATGAAAACCATGAAAAACCTCAGTAAAGACTGTCGGATTTGAGCCCAGGATCTCCTGAATGCGAAGCTAGAACTTTACCCACTATAGCTTACGCATCTTTGGTAAATTTCGTAATGCCTGATTGTGATTGTGCATTTAAGGAAAGGCTGTAATGAAAAGTGAATAACTTTTTATCTTTATGAGAAGAAGCGGTAAACGAAATGAATTCTGGAACTTCATATTAACTGCATTCAATAGGCTCATAAACACCGCATGTACTTTGTTCGTGAAATATTGTTAAAGACATAATTATGATGCCGAAAGATATTATAAAAGTAACCAAGAACGTTTTGTCGCATTTTCACTCACCACCTTCGAACATCGATATGTCACCTAAGACGTACCTGGAAGATTAAAATTTCCTACTAGCATCGACGACTTTCTGCCAACGTTTTAGAAAGCCATGGATTCCATCGGGGTAGAACTCGATGGGCCCTGAAGCGAACAAGGTATCAAGTGCATTTTGCATCTCTACTAGGGATTTGAACTGGCGTCCTCTAAGGTGATTTTGTAAGGAATGGAATAGGTGATAATCGGACGGTGCAATGTTCAGGAAGTATGGAAGTTGCAATAGTGTGTCCCATCCACGGCATAGAATGGTCTCCAGGTCATCCTAGCCACGTGGGGCTTACCGTTGTCCTGTAACAGGAGGACTTCTTTGCGATTCAAATGAGCTGGCTCCAAACTTTTGAGTTTTTGATGAACTCGGCTCAACTGCTGACAGTGCACAGTTGCAATGACGCTCTGATCAGCTGGAAGTAGTTCCCGATGCACGATACCGTAAGTAGTCCATCAAATACACAGGAGGATTTTCTTCTGGGGCAGTGCAGTGTTTTTGAACTGGTTCATTGGATGGTAACCAATGACAACGGCGGCGTGGAGCTTCGTACAGGACGTGTTTCTCATCACATGTCAACACTCTGTCCACAAATTGATCCTTCCTCAGACGAGACAGCAAAGTAATACAGGTGTCTCCTTGCGTAACCTTCTGCCCAGAGTAAAATCATGTTAGACCCATCGACTCAGTTTGTAGTGCTTCCCAAGTTGATGGAGGTGCTCCCGAATGGTTTCTCCACTCACACTGAATTGTAGTCCCAGTTCCCCACATGTCTAGCCACTATTCGCCTCAATTGCTGCCTGAAGATTTTCGTTTTGTACATGCGTTCGTCTCCCGGTACGTGGTGCGTCTTGGAGTGTTTCGTCACCATTCTTAAACTTGTTAAACCACCGCTGCACTGTCCTCGTAGTCACGACACCCTCACCAAAGGCCTGGTATATCTTCAGTTCCGCTGCAGCGGTATTTGACCCCGATTTGAACTCACGCCCCTATGACACTCTGTGGAGGTCCGTTTTACGCAAGTTCAGGGTGTAACTGAACTGCCAAAATCAGGTACAATGTTGAATATACCCACACCAATGACTAACCTTCGCTTTAACTCTATTCACATTCAATTCGCGGTGTGAGGGCCAATTGAACACAGACCTCCACAAAAAGCGATATAACTTTCTTAATTACCTTTGTATTTTCAGAAAGTATTAAGTTGCCGTCAACAATATAGTAGCGATTATCAAGTAAACATTTTATTACTCTCCGCTTGGAGTCACAACAAAATTGGGTTTTCTTATCAAACGTTAAGCGCGCAGAAACGCATGAGCGGTAACTTCAGTAAAACTATATTTCTGCTCATCTATGCGTTTTACTTCTTATTGAAAAGTTTAATGTGACTTGTAGCTTATTGATTTTGAATATTACACGTCTTGTTTGCTTATCGTAGACCCTATGGTTAATCTTGGGCCTGTGTAGCACGCGAAGAAGTGCTTTCTTTTCAGTTGCTTCAGTTTAAGGATTCCACGCAACAGTGAGCCACCGCCGCCCGTATATTTCGTGTTTGTGTTAAGTGATATTCATTGACGTATGATAAATCGTCTTGTAATTAAGAAGAAAAAAACAGAAAATTACAATTCTTCGCAGGTAACATCAGTTAATGAAATCTGTGTTTCACCTCCTATTCTTGAGGAACCGCCTATTGCGTATCCTCGACGTCACACGTTAATGTCGTCATAGACTCCATATTTCAACTTCAGTCTCTCGATATTGGTACTTACATTGGGAATATATCTGCATTAAGTGATCTCGTGAAATACGAAATTCTGAGAAATCCCTGAGTTCCTAAAGTAAGGCATCAATTTCCGGTATCTATACATCTAAAACGCGGTCGTCAAGAACAAAGAAGCGTAAATTTAAGTCACTTTGAGACGTACCCTTGGCTTGTGTTCTCTAAGACCACGCATGGAGTGTTTTGCAAATCTTGTGCTATTTTGCAATCAAACGTTACATGGTGGTCAACAAATAGTTCTTTTAAAGAAGTTAGTTGTTGAAACCTTACAAAAATTAGCAAAACTTTGTGGCAAGGACGGGGACTTGGAGAAGCATGCCACAACTATTTACCATAAAAAAGCTGAAACAGACTAAATCATTTATGACTAGTTTCGAAAATCCGGACCAAAGTATCATAAATTGCTTGAACGACAGTAGAAAGGCACGTGTTTTGGAAAATAGATCCCGACTTGTGCCCATACTAAAAACTATTTTACTGCATGATCGTCAAAATGTTCGCTTGAGACGACAGGGATTATGACAGAATACTTCAAACAAGTGAAGATCCTGTAAAAAATGATGGAATCTTCAGAGCTTTGTTGCGTATCCGGGTTGATAGCGGTGATGTTCAATTAAGTAATCATTTAGAATCAACTAAATCAAATGCTATTTACATTTGTAAAACTTCAGCTAATGAATTATTCGTTGTTGCGACGAAGAGGTTTTAGAAGTGATTAAACAAAGAGTTGTTGGAACAAAGTCTTACAGTACGCCACATTTCGCAACTGAGTCTGTCATTTCTTTATGTTCATGATGTATCTATAGGAAACTACTTTGTTGGTTTCCTTGATATTCAGAAAACTAATTACCCGAACTCTGAAGTGAAAAGTGAACCTATTATAACGGGTGAAATTTTGAGACATACTTTTAGAACTCATGAAAAAATCTGGGACTTAACATGAACAATTGTGTAGGAATTGGATGTGACGGTTGTAGTGTAAACATAGCTGATATGCGAGGCGCAGCTTCATATATGGAAAGAAAGCAGTTAATTGCTGCCTTTGTGTATGTAAAACTCATGTACTGAATCTCTCTATCTTAAAATACAGCAAGGTTCAGAGTGTAAGGAACGTTGTTGGTTGTGTTCAAGAAGTTGTAGCCTTCTTCCGCATGTCTTCAAAACGCAATTATGTCTTTCAAAATGTGCTAGGATACTCACTACGAAGTTATTGTGAAACCCGATCGACGTTAGATCAAGAGGCACGATTCTATTTAGAAATTCCAGGAGGATTTACCGAAGATAATCGAATCTCTTCCATGTGTGTCCCGTTGGCAAGACAATGCTTCTAAACAGCTAAGGCAAACTGTTTATTACGTTCGATTGCTAACTGTGAATGTATAATTACAATTGTCAGTTTAAGTGATATCCTGAACACTACTGTTGTGCTCAGTAAATACTTACAGGAAGAAAAATAGATGTGTACGCGACACAGGAGAAAATAGCACATGCAATTGAAGTTCTGGAGGAGAAGAGAGACAACTGTTAACAGTTTTTCTCTATTATCTTTGAACATGCAAAAAGATTTTAAAAATCATGGAAATCCTGGATATCCCTCTTCACATTCCACGATTGACTGAGAAACAAGTCAACCGGCCAAACTATCCCCAATGTTTCTCATAATGAAGAAGATAATAATACGTCTTATTGGGAAAAATCTATGTACATTCCTGTACTAAATTTTGTTAATGGCGATATTCAGGACTGCTTTAGCAAAGATTCATTCAATGGTACGCTTTAAATTTTTTAGTGCCCGTAAAACTGGAAGAAATTTCAAATGTGAGTGAATTGAAAGCAAGAATTGAACCTATTTGTGACAAATACTTTCCTCTGCTTTCTCGCATTAGGGATACGATGGAAATAAAACTTTTAAATTAGATATGTTATTTGAAGAAAAGTTGCGACTTCCAAATTATCAAAAAGTTCAACACGGCACTAGTACCATATTCCAAAATTAATGGAAATGTCTATCTGTTAAGTCACCATTTGAATTTGGTGCCACCACATCCTACAAAGTTGCCTCCCTTTCGTTGGGATCAGAAACCGTTACCCAGATATCTGGGATAGGCACTTTTCCCCAGTCGAAGTTCAATCCCCCTGCAGGCAGGAATCTGACACTCCCCTCCCGGTAGGATCGTCCAAGCAATACGGAACTTCCTCTAATTACAGTAGAGCTTTATCGTATATTATCAGACCCAATGGCTGACGTAAACTATCTACCTTTAAAGCCAATGGCCATTCGGGAGCGGCGGCTACCCTGGTAGGGTCGTAGACCCTGCACTCAGTAAGGTCAACGAAACCTGGGTTGAACGGTCCCAGTTCCTCAGCGCCCCTAAGATACAAATGTCCGTTAGGATACTAGGTATCCCATCCCGGACTCCAGAGCACGTGCGAAACGCTCTTTGAGGGCAGTACCTACATCATCCTTCCGGTAGGGCATTGGACCCGTCCCCCTGGGCAAACCAACTACTCACTCTTTCATACGTGCTGGAGTACCACGTAGCCTTATCTCCTGGACTCGAGGGCACGGCTTAGTTGCCCATTTCGGAGGACAGCCGAAAACTTCACCACTGCCGTTAGGGGAGGCAGCAGAAGCTACCTACCTCACTGAGAACGTGATGAGTTACACGTACTCTCTCGAATCTAATGGCACGAGTTAGTTGGTCATTTCGGAGGATAGACAAGCCTCAGCTCCTCCGGTAGGTTATTGACGAGCTTGTTAGAACAGTCTATGAGGAAGAGCTGCTCGGGGTGCTCAACATTCGAGATAGTAACATGATTCCAAGCCCACTCAAACCTATCTCCCCCTCAAAGCATCCAGCCCACCACAAGGCATGCGGTAACAGGTGTGTAATGAAGGGGTCATTCCTCCTCTCTCAGCACGAGTTGGGTGGCGCCGTGTAGCGTAATCACTAATGATCTCGCCTTCGGTGCTTCTGGTCCCGGGTTCGATTCCCGGTGGGGGCACTCGGTCGAAAACTGTAACACGCTTTTCAAGCCAGCCACCCTGAATGAGGTTTTCCTGGGTTTTCCTCATTTATACCATGCAAATGCTGGGTTGGTACCTAACTTATAGGTCCTAGGCCGCTTCCTTCCTTCCCCAATCATTTCTTCTTTACCTTTTCCCATATTGTGTGCTCGCCGAGAAACGTCATCCCTCAAATCGTGAAGGGCTAAGTGATCTAAGATGCCCAAAGCCCAGAAATCTAAATCCTAAATCCTAGCACTGGTTGGGACCGGCCACGGTGGGGTTTGGACGGCGCGTGTACAAAGTGAACCGACAACAATGGATTGCATATTGTCTTTCAACATTTGTGAATTATTGAAATGCCAATTAGCATTCCAAAAGTTTTTCGTCTTTAAAAATATTTGCATATGTTTAGCGTAATCTAAGTGCTGAAGATAATATCCGACATATTTAAAATTGGCAGTAACACATAAAAACGAAATTAACAGAAATAATTTGAATCATGTACCTTTAACTTGGGACGATAACGACGTTCATATCTCAGTTCTGTGATGAGATATTTCGTATAAGCATAAATGAATGTATTCGCATGGTCGACATATTGATGACGTCATTTCAGGTGGTTGCTCATGTGCTATTTTTGACGATTCTCTCAGAAGTCTCAGCAGTTTAAAGAAACTCTGTTAAAAGTTTGTTTTCCAAACGTTTTTCCGCCTTTCATTGTAAAAATATTCTCACATCTGTAATATTTTCCATAAGTAGAAGCTTTGCTTTGTATATACTTAAACAAAAACAAACTATTTGCTGAGCAAAACAATATATTTACATAAAGAACTATATGCGTGTCACAGTTTCGCCAACTAACATTTTGGCTTCTCCAGACACTATGAGATACATGAATGAATGAACGAATGAATGAATCAACGTCGGTTTACCTTTCCGTAAAGGAAAGGAGGGACTTCTAGCCTTTGGCTACTTTGTCCTGTGAAAAGATGTTATTTTTGTTTTTGTTTTTGTAGGCTGGTATTGGGTTGTGTAGTAATTTTTTTCTCTTCTTTTTTTGGGGGGGGAATGGAGGAGGTGAGGAGAAGCCGCCCGTGAAAGTTCTTCTTTCTTTCTTTTTTTGGTGTGTGTGTGTGGGTGTGTGTGCATTTTTTTATTTGGTAGTGACGCTATTAATATTCGTGTATGCTATTCAGCGGCTCTTGGGTGCCGGGTTTAGTTGGGTTCTTGGTGAGTTTGGTTCTGTATGGGAGTGGGGCATCTGATGTGTTCTATGTTTTTTGATTTTGTACTTGTGGCATGTGGTGTGTTTTCTTCTTTTGTGTGTGTGTCATGTGTATATCCCCATGGGTGGAGGTGATGATGCTGAGGTTCTCCTGTAGAATTTGTTTTGATGCTATGCTGATTGTTTTAAAGAGCACTGTTTGTTTTGAGGGAGCGGTTACTGCAGTTAGGATGTATGAAACCCAGTTCATTATTTCTTCTGTGGCTTTCTTGATTGCTTCCTGTATAAGAGATTCTATTGGTTGATTGGATAAGGGTTGCTTGTCTGTGATTGGTTGGTGTGTTTCTTCTTCTTTTTCGGTTGGCTGCTCTGTGCTGTCTTCCGTGTGGTCCTTGAAAGGACCGGATTCTTCAAGTGGGTGTTTTTTGTTCTGTTTTTTATGATATTTGGAAGTTTGTTATGTGTGTGGTTTTGTCCTTCTCTCGGTCTTTTGGGGCAGCTGCTGTGTCCCGTCCGGTGGCCAGTCTTCTTGCAAGTGGCGCAAAAGTTTGGGTTTGCTTCTATCTTACAATATTCGGTGTGGTGGTCTCCGCATCTGAAGCAGATCTTCTTGTTGGAGCAGGCTGGGGTCGGGTGATCGTATTGGTAGTACTTCCAGCAGGGCGGGGGCCTGGCCTTCGTGCGTGAAGCTTCTGTTCTGTGGATTTTCTGAAAAGGTAGTGGCCTGACTGTATGAGTGTTTGAATCTGTTCCGGATTGTGGGAAAACATCCTAATTAAGGGAATGGGGCCCTCCTTTCCTCGCATTCCGATTGCGTTGGTGAACTCTATGTTTTGATTCTTCAGTTCGTCTTTTATTTCTTCTATGCTGAAATTCAGGTCTACGCCTTTCATGATGCATGTGAAGGTAGGGGTGTATTTCCGCTGTTTCCTGTATGTTGTGTTTCTTACTGGAAGGATGTTCTTTTCGTCCGAGTTCTTCTTTTGTGTGTTGTTGTCTGATGTTTTGTGATGGGTGTTTGTGTGATGTCGTGGTGGGAGTTCTTATTTGTGTTTCTTGCATTTGTGTTCTTCTCTGGATCTTTTTCTTTGATGTTCTTCTTTGTATTTGGCTTCTCGTGAGTGTTTGAAGGTTGGGAAGTGTGAGGGTTCTTCTTTCGCACCGTTTTTATGCTGAGGTCCTTCTTATCCCATTGGAAGAACGTGTTTTCACTGTAGTCTTTAAAACTTTCTGGCTTGAATGTTTGGTGGAAGAGTAGCGAGTCTTCCGGGTCTTCGAATGAGATGTATATTAATGGCGTATCCCAGTCAATTGTTGGGGCTATTTTGATTGAGAAACCTATGCTTGTTTCGGTTTCCCTCTCAACTGTTTGTTGGATGTCCTTTGCTAGTTGTTTGAATTCTTTGTGTGTATATTTTCTTTTCCAGGGGTATATATCATGCAAAAGGGCGTTGGTGTGTCCTCCGCCGTCACGTCCATCTCATTGGGTTTGGGTGTGCTTTTGGTGGATTCTTCCCTAAGGCTATGGTCTGCGTGTGTATCTTTTTCCTTCAGTTGAAGTGATTGGTTCTGGCTTTGATGGGATTTTGCTTTCGTTTCTTTTAGTTCTACCTTTACCCATGGTTTTGTATGTATGAGTGGATTTTCAAGTTTCTGTTGCTTGTGGGTGCTCTGGGGTGGTCCTGAAAGGGCCAGTCTCTATGAGTGTTTGCGGGGAGCTGTGTGTTCCCGAGGAAGGGGAGAAGAGATCTACACCAGCGGCTGTCCCCAAATGCTGTACAACAAGGATACCAGTGCGAATCTTAGTTATCCAGGGGACATCCACGGCTCGATCTTTCTCTCTTTTCCACGAGAAGCGCACAGTGAGGGGAAGACAGGGCCTCGCAGTCTTATATACACAAAAGAGCTGAGACATCTTGCTTCTGATTGGCTTCTGGCAGCAGCCAATCCCCTTCAAGTATTCTAATTTGTATTTCCCTATACCGAGGCTTCCTATCTTTCGTAAATTACACACACACATAAAAAGGACGATCTTAGCAAAACTAATCTAAACTAACAAATACATGACATAAATAACTAAATAATTATATAAATATATATAAATACACATAAATAAATCAATATATAAATAAACAGATAAACATACAATTACGCATACGCTTAATAAGACGACACACACATACAGTATATACACATATACTATACAACCAGATATATATCTATATATAAATATACCATTACATATATACATATACACACACGCGTATATAGAGATAACTAATATGGACTAATAAATACAAAAACACGTGTGAGACAATCAATATATATATACAACAATCATAATAGATATGTGTATTAAAATCTTATACTTTAAGCTTTTTTAAGAACCTATTCCACTGTTGGTCGATGATCAGTCCTGAGTTCCAGTTCATAGCTTTATTACCCTCCATTTCTATAAACCGTGCCTCCTTCCATTTCCTAACTATGCTTCTTTCTTCCTGGCCTAGAATTTTTACTTCATTCCAATTAACTGAATGTCCCGTGTCCCTTACGTGTTTGTAGACCGCATTTTTGTTCCTTTCTAGCCTAACGTCATCCTTATGTTGTCTTATACGCTCTCTTAGTCTCTTTCCAGTTTCCCCAATATAACACATATCACACTCACCACACTGAATTTTATAAATCACTCCTTTTTTCTCCATCATGACCCTTTGTTCTTCTTCTGTCTTCTTCCTTCTGTTTTCCCTTATTACTTTCAGAAGCCTCTTGCTCCCTTTTCTTAAGTTTAGATGGCCCCCATCTTCTTAAGCATTCTTTTAATGATTTCGGTTTCTTCTCCCAAACTTTCTATCCCTCACCACATTTTTCTTCTTTCTTCTATTCCTCCTTCACTTTGCTCTCCTTCTCGGCTTCTTTCTTCTTTTTCTTCGTTTTTCTTCTTCCATCTCCTTCTGTATTTTAGCCTCTATCTATCGTATCCATTATTCTCCAACTGCGTATGGAATAACTGTATACTCTGTACCGCCTTGTCTCTTTCACTGGTTATTTGCTTTATTCTATTCTCCATGTTAATGATGAAATTCCACTTGGTCGAGTCATCTACATCACTTCATCACTTCTGGCGTGGCAATAGTTTCCCGACGCAACTGCTGCGGCAATAGTGTGCAACAAGCGGACAAAGGTGGTGCCATTGTGGTGATGGAAAAACAATGGTACAAAGAAAAATTGAATGATATCTGTGATGGTACTTACGAGGTGATAGGTGAAAGGTCTGTGTGTGAGGAAATTAAAGAAAAAGTTTTAGTATCGCTAACAAAAGCAGGTTTTGAAAGAGGTCTTAATAAAGAAGGTAGGATACCGGTAATGAAAGGATTTCTAAAAGTTCATAAGGAGGAGGTAAAACTGAGACCAGTATTAGATTGCCGAGGGAATATATTTGAATCATTGGAGGAGGAGTTAAAGAAGGTTGTGGAAATGTTAAGGAGGCAACAAGACAGTAGCAGTGTGGAAAAACTCGGTTGAGTTAAGAAGGTTGGAGGAAGTAGGACAGAGCAAAGCTAAAACAATCATGTTCAGTGTTGATGTGAAGGCTATGTTTCCAAGTCTAAGAAGACACAACATTGTTAAAATCATCACTGAATTGATGAAGGATAGGAAGATCAATGGTTGGAGTGGAGAAGGACTGAAGGAGGCACTGAAGACTATATGGAATAACAGTTATTGTGTTATAGGTGATAAGTTAGTGAAAATCAAGGTAAAACTAAGCATATGTTCCAGGTTGAGTCCAGTGCTAGCAGAAATTACTATGAACGACTGGGAGAAAAATGTAAGGATGAAAGGAAGTGACAGATTAGTGTTTTTTGCTAGATATGTTGACGATTGCTTGGGGATTTGGAAACGAACTGTAAGGTAATTGGAAAAGTTTGTAAAAGAAATTGAGGATATAGAGAAAGGCATACAACTGGAGCTAGAGGTAGAAAAGGAAGAGACTATAGTTTTCCTGGATATGAGAATAAGGAGGAAACAAGGAGTGATATACACGGAATGGTATCAAAAAAGTTGCGCGTCGGGAAACTATTGCCATGCCAGAAGTAATGTAGATTACTCGACCAAGAGGAATTTCATCATTAACATGGAGAATAGAATAAAGCAAATAACCAGTGAAAGAGACAAGGCGGAACAGAGTATACAGTCATTCTATAAGCAGCTGGTGAATAATGGATACGATAGAAAGAGGCTAAAATATAGAAGGCGATGGGAGAAGAAAAACGAAGAAAAAGAAGAAAGAAGCCGAGAAGGAGAGCAAAGTGAAGGAGGAATAGAAGAAAGAAGAAAAATGTGGTGAGGGATAGAAAGTTTGGGAGAAGAAACAGAAATCATTAAAAGAATACTTAAGAAGATGGGGGCATCTCAACTTAAGGAAAGGGAGCAAGAGGCTTCTGGAAGTAATAAGGGAAAAAAGAAGGAAGAAGACAGAAGAAGAACAAGCGGTAATGATGGACAAAAAAGGAGTGATTTATGAAATTCAGTGTGGTGAGTGTGATATGTGTTATATTGGGGAAACTGGAAAGAGACTAAGAGAGCGTATAAGACAACATAAGGATGACGTTAGGCTAGAAAGGAACAAAAATGCGGTCTACAAACACGTAAGGGACACGGGACATTCAGTTAATTGGAATGAAGTAAAAATTCTAGGCCAGGAAGAAAGAAGCATAGTTAGGAAATGGAAGGAGGCACGGTTTATAGAAATGGAGGGTAATAAAGCTATGAACTGGAACTCAGGACTGATCATCGACCAACAGTGGAATAGGTTGTTAAAAAAAGCTTAACGTATAAGATTTTAATACATATATCTATTATGATTGTTGTATATATATTGATTGTCTCACACGTGTTTATGTATTTATTAGTCCATATTAGTTATCTCTATATACGTGTGTGTGTATATGTATATATGTAATGGTATATTTATATATAGATATATATGTGGTTGTATAGTATATGTGTATATACTGTATGTGTGTGTCGTCTTATTAAGCGTATGCGTAATTGTATGTTTATCTGTTTATTTATATATTGATTTATTTATGTGTATTTATATATATTTATATAATTATTTAGTTATTTATGTCATGTATTTGTTAGTTTAGATTAGTTTTGCTAAGATCGTCCTTTTTATGTGTGTGTGTAATTTACAACAGATAGGAAGCCTCGGTATAGGGAAATACAAATTAGAATACTTGAAGGGGATTGACTGCTGCCAGGAGCTAATCAGAAGCAAGATATCTCAGCTCTTGTGTGTATATAAGACTGCACGTTTCTCATGTATCTCATAGTGTCTGATGAAGCCAAAATGTTAGTTGGCGAAACTGTAACACGTATGTAGTTTTTTATGTGAATATATTGTTTTGCTCAGCAAATAGTTTGTTTTTGTTTAAGTATTCTCACATGTTCAGCGTAATGTAAATGCTAAAAATTCAACACCTTGCGCTACAGAAAATGGAGTAGTCCGCTTAATTATTAAGATACGGAAATAATATTGGTATCTTTAGAAAGGTGAGACTCCAATCTATCGCGTTTACTTCGAAGTGTCTTTCCATATATCTGATAGTTTCATAGTAATCTACTTTAAAACAAATAAAATGAAACGGAGAAATTTAATTTTTAAGATAATAACCGCCATATTTAAAAATGGTGGCAACACGTAAGAACGATATTAGCTGAAATCACTTATACAATGCCTTATCTTTAATTTGGCACTAGAACGAAGTTTGTATCTCAGTTCTGTGATGAAATATTACCGCATAAGTATAAGTAGTCGTAGTTGCGTGGCCGCCATATTGATTACGTCATTTCAGGCGGTTACCCACGTGGGATGTTTTAGTTTTCCGTGGAGTAGTAGGGGAGTCCATAGAATGTGCTGAAATGAAAATTTGATTTTTAATATTTTTTCCCCGTTTCGAGCCATTTTTGGCTTAATTTTCCTATGCTAAAAGAAAGAAAGGAAAAAGATGACTCTTCCACACTTTATGCTGTAAATCTAACTCCCATTTCTCCATCAAAGTTAAGCGTCTAAACTATTATACAATCCACCATTACACTTAATCTATAGCCTTCGAACAACTTTGTTCTACAAAGGAAAACGCAGAACACTACACTCATACGTAGATAAACCATACATAGTTAAGTAGTAATAGATGAATGCAATTAAACCTACATAATATCGATTGTCTAAATATACCTTATTTTCAAACAATTAGACACATAACAAACATTAACAACACAATTATAAAACATTATATGTTAATTCCACTTCACAAGTAGTAGAATGAAAACCATAGACTGACCAGCTGATAGAATGAATTTTTTTACTAAATTACAATTATGAACAAAAGTTAGTGAATGAAACAATGACGGTCAATGAAAAGAAGATGATCTGACTTCGGACTTCGTGAAATAATTTGATAATGAGATGGAAAGAGAACTTTATAAAAGAAATGTTTATGATGCGCTAGACACAACATAATTGACTGTTTCGTCTCGTCATGTGAAAATGTATCGTTTTAGCGAGACGGAACAAAGTCTATGTCTCGTCTCGTGGCTCTCCCTGTCATCTCGTGTTTCCGAAACGAGACAAATTGTTATCTTGTCTTCTTTCGTCTAAATTTCTTTCGGAAACCTCATAATAATAGAAGTAAAATTGGAAGCCATGTGGCTTCGAAATGTAACCAAGTTTACAAGTTAGAACTGATAAACGGACAAGAGAGGGCAATGGAATGCTTTCGAGACATTTAAAACGCGACGAGTCAAGACGAGAACTTGTATCGTCTCGTTTCGGATTTAACAAAACCTATCTTGTCTCGGCCATCCTGAATTGGAAGCTTCTCAGCAGAGATGAAGTAGGTCGTGGCCCAAGTGGGACGTGTGGGCCAAGATTTGTAAGTGGGTCAGTGGGTGTGGGTCAATAGGACGTGACCCACTGTAACTCACTAAAAACCGTGACTCACCATAAACCAACGTCCCACCATAACCCACCATAACCTATGATGCACCGACACACACTGCTCAGTTCATTGTATATAGTATCCTCTGAACAGTGGTGAATTTGTCTACAATTTACTTTTAGTATCTCCATTTCTCTTTTTCTTTTCTTTCTTTTTTCTTTTTCTTTTTTTTTTTGCATTTGTTTCTATTTACTTACCTGAGATGAGCATATTTAACAAGAAAAAAGCAGACTTTTGTAAATAAACATCAGGGCCGTCTTTCACAAGATATTAACATTTAAAGTGTTAATATTACAAACTGGAAGAGCGCAATAGCTAGAAATAGCCTAGAAAAAGCGTCTTAAAGTTTCGACTCAACGTATATATAATACGAGGCCTAAGATTAAGGAGTGGCGGTGTGGAAGATTTGAAGCATCTATGACTCACATGCGAAAGGTCTCAGGTTCAATTCCCGAACCTAGTAACGTTCCTTTTTTTTTTTTTTTTTTTTTGCTTTTACCAATAAAGTAGCCATTTGAAACTACTAATTCACCATATTTTTATAATGTATAAAAGAATAGAAATTTTAAAATCAGTTGTAAAACTTTTCAATGCTTCATGTTAACAGAATTTAACCTATTTCGTAAATATATTAATATCACTAGCCATATCACGGTTACTACAGTCGTTATGTAAAAAATGTTCTTGACGCTTCGTGTCTATATCTGTGGATAGTGTGCAAATTGCAAGGGGGATGAGGGGGAAATCCCGTTTGGGAATACTAGATGTATGCTATAGCCAAACGGGATATCCGAAATTTCCCCCTTACAACTCACACACTGTCCACAGATATAGACACGAAGCGTCAAGAACATTTTTTACATAACAACTGTAGTAACCGTGATATAGCTAGTGATATCAATATATTTACGAAATAGGTTACATTTTGTTAACGTGGACAGTTAAGATGAGACATTGAAAAGTTTTACAACTGATTTTAAAATTTCGCTTGTTTTATGGATTATAAACATATGGTGAAATAATATTTTACTTCTAGTTTCAAATGGCTACTTTATTGGTAAAAGCAAAAAATAAATGAATAAATAAACCTAACTCGAGCGGGAATCGAAAATGAGACCCACCGCATGTGAGTCATAGATGCTTCCAATCTGCCACACCGCCACTTCGTAATCTTAGGCCTGGTATCATATATATTGTAAAGAGGATGCTATATACAATGCACTGAGCAGAGTCTATTGGTGGATCGTATTGGATCTGTAGGTTATGGTGGGGCGCTGGTTTATGGTGGGTCACGGTGGGTGGTGAGTTACAGTGGGCCATGTCCTATTGATCCAAACCCACTGACCCACTTACAAATCTTGGCCCACATGTCCCACTTGTTCCAAGACCCACTTCATCTCTGCTGAGAGGCTTCCAATTCAGGATGACTGAGACAAGATAGGTTCTGTTAAATACGAGACGAGACAAAGAGTCCGTCCCTTGTCCGATTACCAATTCTAACTTATAACTTCGTTACATTTCGAAGCCGCATGGCTTCCAATTTTACTTCTATTACAGTATTATTAGGTTTACGAAAGAAAATTAGATGAAAGGAGACGAGATAACAATTTGTCTCGTGTCGGAAACACGAGATGACACAGAGATAGCCACGAGACTATACATGGGCCATGTCTCGCCTCGCTAAAATGATACAATTTCACAAGACGAGACGAAACAGGTAATAATGTTGTGTCTAGCACATCATAATCATTTCTTTTATAAAATCCTGTTTTCATATCATTATCAATTTTTTCCTCGAAGTCCGACATCGGATCATCTTGTTTTCATTAACCGTCATTGTTTCGGAACCTTAGGTGATAATGCTTGCAATTATCTCTTTCATGTTTTATAGCTGTCTGTATTAGGAATTCTTATTATGTAAGCGTTCATTTTTCATCTCGTTGATTTAAAGGGAAGAATCGCACTCTCAGATTCGGGAGCATCTCTCTCTCTCTCTGTCTCTGTCTGTCCCCTTCTGTCTCTGTCTCTATGCATATATATACACGCAGTGTTTCAAAACACCGACAACGTTTGGGAGGTGATTCCTGATGCCAAGATAAGACAAAAAGTATAGACCAACTTGGGTGCACAAATGCTTCCTTTTGGAATTATAGGGTGCCGAAATCACGAAAAATTGAACTTTAAAGGTCCATAGCTCCAAAACTATGGGGCCTACCGTAGTCGGGTCAAGACTTCACTTAGGAACTAATATGTGCGCATCCAAAACTACATGTTTCAGAATCCTAAAGTACTCACACAACAACTTTTGTAGAAGCAGCTTTGCTACGGGCATATAATTTGAGGTACCGTATTCTCGCGTGTATAAGCCGCACTTTTTTCACGAAAAAGCTAACGAAAATGTAGGGTGCGGCTTATACACGCGAATGATTTAAAATGGCTTAAAGATAATTACGGTATTAATTTTTTGCGTTTGTTGTATGGTATATACCGTACATCACAAGAAACACGTACAGAAAACAAATCCACAAGGCCACAATCAGACGAAACAACAATTCAACACAGGAACAAACACGTTAACTCAAATACCGCTATTGTTGATTTGAATCAACCATTACCGGTAAACGAACAAAAGATTCCTCTGCGATAACAATCGCGCACTCAAGAGTTTTTTCTACGAGAAGGCAGTCTGTCTCGTGCGCTGCACCTATACGTTACGAAGAGCGTGCCTTGTGGATTTCTTCCTAAGGAAAATGTCGAAACGACTTAGCTACAATGCACATTTTAAATTGCAAGTTATCCGATTCTCTGAGGAAAACGGGAACCGAGCTGCTGCACGTCATTTTCATGTGGATGAATCCAACGTGCGACGTTGGAAAAAGCAGAAGAATGAACTTCAAGCAACAAGGGGCAAGAGGAAGGCGTTTCGTGGAAAAGCAGCTAAGTATCCACAATTGGAAGAAAATGTTTTATCTTACGTTAATGAGAAAAGAAGTTCAGGTTATGCTGTTACAGTTGATATGATACGCTTTCAAGCTCTTGAAGAGGGTCGTCGGTTGGGAGTAAGCCACGATTTTCGAGCAAGTGCTGGATGGTGTGCACGTTTCATGCGTCGGAATGGCTTGTCACTGCGTCGTAAGACAACAGTTGCTCAACGTCTTCCAGCAGACTTTGACGATGAAATTTTGAAGTTTCAGAGATTCATTATCCGTAAGCGACAAGCCAATGGGTATGCGGTCTCCCAAATCGGTAATGCTGATCAAACACTCATTTACTGGGACATGCCTATGTCTACTACAGTTGCGCCACGAGGCTCGCGCACCGTAAGAATAAAGACTACGGGTATTTTTGTGCGTGCTCAGGAAAAAGGATGGATGGAAGAGAATCTGGTGTTGGACTGGCTAGAAATGGTGTGGAACAGAAGAACTGGTGGTTTACTGAAACCTAAGAGCTTGTTAGTTTGGGATAGCTTTCGAGCTCACGTTACTCCTCGTGTGAAGCGAACATTAAATGAGTGTAAAACTGACATAGCTGTTGTTCCTGGGGGCCTTACTTCCATGCTTCAGCCCCTTGATGTTACTGTTAATCGCTCCTTTAAAAGCTCATTCAGGAGACTTTACAATGATTGGATGATTGCAGAAAACCATGACCGTACACCCAAAGGTAAGATCAAACGTCCGACTGTGCGGCTTGTGTGTGAATGGATTCTGGCAGCCTGGGAAAGTGTTAAACCTGAAACGATCGTCAAAGGATTTTTGAAGTGTGGAATATCCAATGCTCTGGACGGCTCCCAGGATGATATGCTATGGGATATCAGCGATAGTGATCGTGATGCCAGTGATGCCTCTAATGCAGGTACTGATAGTGCAAGCAATCTCTCTACTGGTAGTGACAGTGAATAACATTACAACTGTACATTTTGAGGAACCTCTCTAGTGGTAGTGAGTGTGATTTTATTTTAGAATAAAAAGTATGAATGTGTGATAAGAACGTACACATGATTTTATTTTAGCTGTAGCTTGATAGACATTCTACCCGCGGCTTATCCGTGAGATTTTTTTTAAACGAATGTAAAGGTAAATTTTAAGGGTGCGGCTTATACATGAGTGCGGCTTATACACGCGAGAATACGGTACTCACCAACTACCTCTATAAAAATTGTTGCGGAAGTACCACAGGGTTCTGAAACATGGATATTTGGATAGAGCACATGCCGACTTCGGTAGGTCCATAGTTTTGAAGCTATGGACCTTTGAAGTTCAATTTTTCATTATTTCGGCAGCATATATATATATATATATATATATATATATATATATATATATATATATATATATATATATATATATATATATATATATATATATATACAGAGCGAGCAGGAAATAGAGAAACTTTAGAACTGAGGGTAGTTTTCGTCTCGGAGAGTGATGATCGGAAAAAGTGCATAGAACTTTTACGGCATTTCTGACATGATTGTCTCTGCAATAAGCATATTTCATGAAATTAGCCTATTGTAGAGTCTCACATGTGCGAAATTCGGGGAAAATTTCCAGTATTTCCGATCACCGCCCTCTAATACATACCCTGATTAAATCTACCTGCTTTCAGTAGCGTAGAGTGCTATGATTACATTGAGACACTGTCTACACTTTCAAATTTAAAAAAAAAAAACAGCTTTAGAATATCCTTAATAAGATTAATATACATTTCATGTTGTAGAAAAATATAGAAATCATAGGGTCAGCGACAGCATGGTTAATAATAATGGTAGAGTCAAATTTCTAATTAATTTTATTTTTCAAAACGGGAAGAAAAGTTCTGTCTCCGTCAAACAGGCTACACAGAGACAAGAAATACTGTATGTCTCAACGCGTCTGAAACAAATCCACTTGAAAGCGATGCGCGCATGTGGCTGTGGGCTTCTCACTCAGCAGCAGTGATACTATACTTAGCGCTATTATACCAATTTAAATCCAGTACACTTTCCATTCTTCCTTTTAGATATTCAATCATATTTCAAGAAAAAATATTAAGAAATAGAAGGAAACAATAACCTAAATTAATAACGACCTTAAGAAAGTTTTATGGATACAGTAATTCATGTAAATCTTTCACGATCTAGGTCCAGCTTCTGTTAAATCGCAATACCAGTGTGTCAACACTGGGAAAGGCAAAAGCGAAGGTGGGAGGTTTTGTAGTTCGCCATTTTGTTGTTGCTTAGGTAAATTAGTATTTTGATGTGACTGAGTTATCTATTATGTGCAAATCAAATGATTGGAAATAGATTTACTGCCTAAGTTGTAATGTGAAAGCTCTCATATAAAAATTAGTATTAACTTTAAAAATAGATAATTTATGAATCTACTTTTTGAATCGGCAATCATGCAAAGCTAATAGGAAGATTATACACAAAAATAAATTAATAATTCAATCTAATGTATTTAGTGTATATAGCGAGATTTGTCAGAATAAATTTATAGTAATAACCTGGTTTAATTTAATCGTTAAGAAATGTGTTTATCGAAATAAGTTTTCCGTATACTATATATATATATAAAGATGTAAAAAATATTACACTGAAAATCTTCCTTTCGGAAATGATTATTAATACAGAGCTACTATAATTTTATTCACTCAAAGTTTTTCTTAAGAAAGTAAAAACCTCAAGCTCAGAATTTTATTAAGTTCTGTATATCGAAGCGATATTTTGCACCATGTGTCAGCTCTTTCTAATAATATATTAAAAATAAAATAAAATTTTTGAGTTATGTCGGCTAGGCTAAAGAAGACGGTGGTAATGAGAAATGAATGAAATGGTGGAATGAAGAAAGTAGGAGGAAATAGCAGAACCACAAGAAAACTCCTACACACGGTGTTTGTCCACCACAAAGTTCACTTGGCGCGAACTGGGATCGAAACTCCATGCAGCAGAGGTGAGACTAACACTGAGCCACCCATTGCGAAACTTAACGCACCTGCTTCCTCCTTAAATTTTTTCACTTCTCTAATAAATTTCACTAGAATTTTAAACTCGTTTTCACTTAACATATTAAACGGGTAATACACTCTCTTTTACCACCTCTTGTGTGTTCTATGCATTATTAATATATATATATATATATATATATATATATATATATATATATATATATATATATATATATAATCGTTGGAGTAGATTCGAACTGACGCCCTTTGGATTTGTAACCTAGCGCCTTAACCACTACACCAAGATCGCTGCTTGGTAAGCGATTAGTTGTAGACATATTTGTTCGCATTTGTATTTTATGTTTCCACCTAGACAATTTCTACTCTTTTCTTCTTCGTTTACTATCTGAAACTGGCTTTCTCTTTCGGTGTCGTCCTTTATTTACACCATGGTCTATTCGTATTCACAGCTTGTGCCCCTCTTCATCGTCTTATTCAGATTTTGCTTTCCTCCTTTCCCTTCGCTACACTTTTGATTGATTAAATCTCATATTTCCCACGATTAGAGCGCAGGAATGCCAGACTAAAAAAAAACAGGTGTACATTTACTTTTCTGACCAGAGTACCAATGTGCTCATGTCTTATAATAGGGTATAGACCAATGTATTCATTCATATAATCGTTAAATGTTATAAAGCCTCATCAAAGGAGATAAATTTGATCAATAACCGATCTCGTGACGAACACGTAGCAGTACTTATATTTGGCATTTTTTACTCATGAAAGGGGCCTCTCCAAGTTATAATCATATATAAGGCGCATTCGAAAATGATACGACCAGTGCATTAAGTTACGAAAATTATATGTAAATTGATAGATTGGATAATTAGTGTAACACAGACAATAAATCACAGGAAATAAAGCAAGTAGTACATATATTGTATTGCACAGTGTGTAAAGGAACAATGGGTATACACAGAAATGCACTGTTGCAAAACGATACAATCACTGTACTTAATACGCTGTGTATGAACCATTGTTCACGGCTAGTTGAAACACGCGGTCAAAACTGGCATTCACTAGGTTCTATAATGTGGAAACGTCGAGTGTATCCCATGCAGCAATAATAGCATCTTTCAAAGACTCAATACTATCACATTGTTGACCTCCTACACTTGCCGACACAACACATCCCAAGCATTTATCATTGGATTCAGGTCCGGGAATATTGCAGGCCAATCCACTACGCGCACGATTTTGTAGTCAAACCATTCTTTGGTGGAATTGGCCATATATATAGGAACATAATCTTGCTGAAACACCTACGAAGATCCACTAATCACACTTGCAAAGGGAAGCAGATTATCTTCGAGTACAGTTTGATAAGTAGTAGCTTTCATACAGCAAGGAAGGAAAGCGAGATTTGTTTTACCATAAGCACCAAACCCACCCCAGACTATTATAGACTTGCCACGTTACTGGCATTTGGAAAAGACCTGTTCTTCTTTCCTCAAATCATGCCAACAATATGGCCATCCATCTGGTTCGTCTGAATTAAATTTCTTTTCATTACTGAAGATTATCCGCTTCCATTCTTCTTTCCTATTCACATCCTCTTTCACCCATCGTAGTCTCTTGCCTTGTGGTCGGCGGTGAGTCGAGATTGAACTTTCTTTTTCTTGTATTGCAACACATTGCACTGCTGTGCAGCGCGGCACAAGGTTGATTTGTGGATGTTTACGAGAGAATCACTGGACAGGTTGGCTAGACTTGTATTTCCACCACTAAACCAGCAATACATTTCTTACTTGTCTCGATGTTAGTTTTCGTGGTCTTCCGGCCAACTTCTTTACACCATACTTTGCTCCGAGTTTCAAATAATTATTACCCACACATGCGGTCCGCCCAATTTTCCTATCTATAGCTCTAGAAGACATTCCTTCAGCTTTATAAGCGTAATTTGGCCCATTTCATAATCAGGGAGAGCGCTCCTTCGACTAATTTTCCTATTCCTCCATCATACACATACGAGCGCGTTCCAAACACGGTACTGTCTTCTACAACCATATGAAATCTAGTTTTCTGCTTGCAAACGCTTCGAGCGCCAACAACCTTCACCAATCTACAGTAACGCCCTCTATCACATAGTGACCGTATCATTTTGCAACAGTTAATATCCACCTTTTGATTTGTTTCTTTTCTGGCTGCTCGTTATTAGAAGAAACACCTGAGTTCTCCATTCCTTTTTCCAGTGCATATTAATAGTTATTACTCTATATCGTGTTTCATTGTTATTTTCTCTTGGGTCTTAAGTTGTGTTTAATAACTCTGGTGGTCGTATCATTTTGCAACGCACCGTATTATGGTCCTGGATATCAATTTTGAAGTATGTTTTTCTGAAGATTCCCAAACTTAAGGAATGGTCCTAGGTACCTCTCCCAAAATTTGAGAAGAAAGGCCCCCTCAGTAACAAGAAATAAAAAAAATTAAGGAAGTTTGAAACAAAAAGAAACGGGAAAAAGAAGAATTAGCGTTAAAAATAAAAGCTACCCGAATTACTTGCAACACATGGTGGCAAATGTGCGGGATATCCTGGAAAAGTAAGGAAATTTAAATTTCTAGAAAAGTTAAGGAATTCTTAGAATTTAAGAGAGAAATACCAGATTGAAGTTTCGAATAGATTCTCGGCTTTAGAAGATTCGGAGTGCACTAGCGTTGAGGATAATTGGTTTGAAATTAGAGATAGCATTAAAATTTCAGCAAAAGAAAAATTGGGACACGGGGAAATACGTAGGAACAAACCATGGTTCCACCAGGAATGCATAAAACTAGCGGAGGAGGGAAAAATGGAAAATTATGCTGGCTACAAAATGCGAATAAAATGAGTACACAAAATTTCGCAGATATCAGGCGGGAAACTTCCAAAACTTGTAGAACAAAGAAACGCAATTTTCTGAAAGCTAAAATTAAGGAACTTGAAGATAGTAGTAAAAATAAAAACATACGGGACATGTATAAGGGAATCAACGAATTTAAGAAAAGCGATCAACCTCGTGCTTATATGTTAAAGAAATCTGACGGTACATTTCTCACTGATACGGATAGCATCTTAAATAGATGGAAAGATTTCTTTGACGATTTGCTTAACACGCAACCAAAAACTAGTGTGCGTGGAGAAAAGGAGATACACACCGCAGAACCGTATATTCCAGAACCCAACCGAATAGAAGTAGAAACCATTGTAAGAAACACAAATCTCCGGGTGTAGATGAAATTCCGGCTGAGTTAATTTTAGCTGGAGGTGAAAAATTGTGGAACAAGATACACAAACTCATTCTCCTTATCTGGAACAAGGAAGAATTGCCACAAGAGTGGAAAGAATCAATCATTGTTCCAATTCACAAGAAAGGCGATGGGAGGACTGTAATAATAATCGAGGCATTTCTCTTTTGTCAACATCCTATAAAATCCTTTCAAATATTCTATTAGCAAGATTGACCCCATACGCAGATGAGATTATTGGAGATTTTCAGTGCGGATTTAGACGAAATCGATCAACTATCGACCAAATATTTACCATTCGCCAAATACTCGAAAAAAAGTGGGAATACAATACCCCGGTACATCAACAATTTATTGATTTTAGAAAGGCTTACGACTCGGTTAGGAGAGAAACATTATACAACGTTCTTACAGAACTTGGAATACAAAGAAAGCTAATTGGATTAATTAAGATATGTTTAAATGAATCCCAAAGTAAAGCCCGGGCAGGAAAATCTTTGTCCACGAGCTTTCACGTCGAAAATGGCCTGAAACAAGGAGATGCGTTGTTGACATTATTATTTAACTTCGTTCTGGAATACGCTATAAGGAAAATCAAAGATAGCAACCAGGGCTTACAGTTGAACGGTATTCACCAGGTTATGGCATATGCTGATGATGTAAATTTAATAGGGGATGATAGGAGAGCAATAGAAAGAAATGCAGAGATCTTATTAAACGCTTGCAGGGACATGGGTTTAGAAGTAAATACAGAGAAAATTAAATACATGGAAGTGCGCCAGGACCGGAATACTGCAAATTATGGATGCGTTAAAATATTAAATAATACTTTTGATAAAATGGATAGTTTCAAATACCTACGATCAATATTAACAGAGGAAAATCATATTCACGGAGACATTAAATGTCGATAAAAGCAGTGAATTCGTCTTACTATTCGGTTCAAAATCTCTTGTCGTCGCGAATTCTGTCGAGGAATTTGAAGCTTAAAATATACAAAACGATAAACATGCCTGTTCTGTATGGCTGCGAAACATGCTCACTTACTCTGAGGGAAGAACATAGACTGAAAGTATTTGAGAACAAGATCCTGAGACGAATATTCGGACCTAAGAGGAACGGGAATGGGGAATGGCGGAAACTTCATAACGAGGAACTACATAATTTATACGGTTTACACAACACTTTTAGGGTCGTCAAGTTTAGGAGGCTTAGGTGGGCAGGTCATGTAGCTAGAATAGAAGAAAGTAGAAACGCTTTCTAAGTCTTGAATGGAAAACCAATCGAAAATGAACATTAGGAGGACCTAGATGAAGATGGGAAGACAATATGAAGATGGATCTCGCAGAGATTGGAATACAAAGTAGGAACTGGATGCAGTTAGCTAAGGATAGAAGTCAGTGGAGAGCTTTTGTGAACGCGGCATTGAACCTCCGGGTTCCATAGGCCATAGAGTTAGGAAGTTTTTTATCAGGGAAATTTCAAGCTTTCGAAAACGTAGTATCGTTCTGTAATAATCTGGACATTTTTGATCACAATTTGTCGTCAATCAAATAGTTTAGATTGATCGAGGAAACGAGATGGACCATTAAAACTTACAGAAGCATAGATCCCGGTTCTATACCACCATACGAATTTCAAAACTTGGCAATTTCCATAATTTTAAGGGTGGTCCTAGGTACCGCTACACAAATTTAGTGGCTAAGGGTATGTGCCCCTGCCAAAATATAGATGGGTGGTTTTAGGTGCCTTTAGGCTGTTGACCCGGAGCTACATCTCTAGGTCATTGACACCGGGACACTTGGGAAACAGGAATTGTTTTATTTTACATATTCAATATCTACACACTAGTTACGAAGAAGAGGCCTTATCAAAGTATAAAACAGCTCTCCCAAGCGAGAGAAAAGTTTTAAAATTTCCATGTTGCCCACCAACCTATGATTGAGGTGAACAAGAAGATATCTACACTAGTGCTCTCAAACGGGTCGGGTTATGGGTCGGGTCGGGTCAGGTCAACTCGGGTCGGGTTGTCGGGTCGGGTCAGCTCGGGTCGGGTTGTCGGGTCAGGCTACTCGGGTCGGGTTATCGGGTCGGGTTGTCGGGTCGGGTCAATCGGGTCAGATCAGGTCGGGTTGTCGGGTCGGGTTATTCGGGTCGGGTCAATCGGGTCAGATCGGGTCGGGTTATTCGGGTCGGGTTGTCGGGTCGGGTTAGATCGGGTCGGGTTATCGGGTCGGGTCAGTCGGGTCAGCTCGGTCGGGTTGTCGGGTCGGGTCAGTCGGGTCAGTTCACTTTGTTCAACTGAGTTTAGGTTGAGTTTAAACTCGGCTGGAGTCGAAAGCTGCTGTTTTTCACTAGCTGCCTAATTAAAAATAGTAATTTTCAATTGATTTTATAGAAACCATAAATCTATTTTGAACACTTGCAGCTAGTGTTTTATGGTAAATGCTTATTTTTGTACTTGTGTGTACTTTAATTTTTAAATGTGAAAGATTGATTTTACCAATCGACTGTAATATTAATATCTACGCCAATATGGAGTCTGAATTTAGAACAAAACTAGAAGTTGTTTAAGCAACACCAAAAGAGATATTGGATATGGACGACTAAGCCCAAGCAGGGCCGAGGTGGCTCAGTGGTAGAGAATTCATCTCTGGTGCATGGTGTCCAGTAGCGTAGCAAGAGTTTTTTTCAGGGGGGGGGCAATGAAGGACCCAAGAGGATTTGGAGGGGACCATGTCCAATATATATATATATATATATATATATATATATATATATATATATATATATATATATATATATATATATATATATATGTGTGTGTGTGTGTGTGTGTGTGTGTGTGCATTCAAGGTGAATGTTTCCATCTTTGTTGTTCATGATTTTACTCTTTGGAAAACAGTGAAAATATAAGAATTTAGTACCTCAAACATCTACGATTCATTAATGCAATTGATTTCTAATATAAGTAAATAGTTATTTAATCATGGCGTTTAAAATATGTGTAGCTGGTTGACTTAAGTGGAAGCAAACACACTTTTACAGGTAAAGAAAATAACTTATAGGTTCGGGCCTCTACTTGAAGAGGATCTTTCTATTCGTGTGGGCAACAGCAAACATATCCACAACTTGTTAAAGATCTAACGATTTAGGAATTTTCTTCTCAATATAAAGTAACACTAAGTTTTTCAACCTATCATGAGTCATTGAATTGCGTATACAAGTCTTTAATCTTTTGAAAGAAGAGAATGACCTTTCACATGTAGCACTAGAAACTGATATAATCACAGAGATGATACCTAGCTTGTAGGTTTCTAGGAATGCGTTTTTGTAGACACAAAGAAAATCAACGAAATTCGTTAAGGAATCAGCTTTGGTTTTCTTCTCGTCTTCATGCAACTTAATTGTTAGAGCAACCCCCATTATGCTTTATTTCTTGTTTAATTATGCTTTTTTAAATTATGCTTTAGTTAATTTCAATTATTATTTTACATTAATCGTGTATAATGTATAATATTTATTATACATTAAATATTCTAAATATCTTGATCTATTTATTGAAATTTTTTTTCAACTAGTTTCTCTCATATTTAATGAACTTTCTACTTAATTCATTGTAAAGAGATGTGCTTTGCTAGAATAAATTTTTTCTATCATTTGTGTGCGCCTTACAGGCAGGGACGGCGCCAGGAACGCTTGATGGGGTGGGCGGAAAGAGGCGGACCTAGTTCCTGGGTGGGCGGACAATGAAAACGAGAACTGGGCAATGTAAACATTTTTTCCAATAATTAAGTTTCAATTTTTATAGTCTTTAGTTAGCTAAGGCTCAGACCGAAATTGGGGAGAAACAAGGATGTGGAAAACAGCTGTCTTGGCCTTATATAAGGTACAATTCCGGCATTCGCCTGGTGGGACTGGAGAAATACAGGACTTAGGATGGGCTATAGGCTCGACCTACAGAATTTTGCGTGGCAGACACACTACCTCTACTTCCAGTTTTTTTTTATTTTTTTTAAGCAATAATAACGGTGTGTACTGTGTAGTCGATGAAGTTCAAGATAGCTTTAACTCCTCTCCCTCCAAGAATGTACATGAATGCATAGAAATGAAAGAAGGTTCCAACAACACAGACTAACAGATAATACTCTACTTTTCGTTAATAACATAAAATACACAACAAGTAGGTAAAGTAAACCAAGGATAAAATAGGCTACTGCAAACATTTTTATCTTTGAGGGATTTATTACAAGAAAGCAAGAGACAGAAAGTATAAATCAGTATATTCAGAAGCAATACTGTCATCTTCGCTCTCTCCAGCATCTAGTTCATTTTCACTTTCTTCGTAATCGAACACTTCAAATTGAGAATCCTGGTTGTCACATGTATTTGTATTTTTGTCTTTTTCTCTATTGAAGAAGAATTATCACTAACGTCAACGAATTGAAAATCGCGTTTCTTTGAACACAAGGAAGACACTGAGCCTGAGAAGAGATCACTGATAAGTTTTTTCGACATATTAGCTGAACAAGCACCGACCACCGAGACTTCTGAACGCAACAGAGATCAACTCAACAATGCTGTAATAAGGGTTTTTTCCAAATCTGTTTAATGCCACACGGATAAGACATGTGGTAATTGGTACATTGGTGTAAACAATTGCAAGTTGCAACCCTTTTATAAGAAGCTATCGCGCCGACACAAAGCATTATTCCCCTCCCTCTCTTTCTGAAATGAGACAATAGACAATACTGGCCACCTGTCCATTATTTAGTCGGCTTTTTAAAATATACTTTTTTTTTTCAGTGCAGCACATACAAACACTGGCGTTTCAATAGCACGATTGTGTATGTGTGTGTTAAACTTTAATTCAATTATCACGACTTTTGTCATCATTATATTACTATAAGTATCTGTCTTAAAATCATTGTTCATTGCAGAATTAAACAGAGTCCTAGAACCTATTACATTTCAATCGAAAGTAATACCTGTTGCTTTTGAAGTATAGGATGTCACCTTCAGTGCCATTTGCGTATAAGCTTGGGGGCCCCCCCAAAAATTAAAGAAAAATGGCTGTAGTCATTTCCAAATAATATGAAAAAGCAAGCAAGATAAAACGCACATACAACAACGGTGTTCTGTACTATTATGTATTAAGCTCTCATGAAGCAAGTAATAGGGCCCTGTTTTCCAAACCGCCTGCAATGGGATCTCTGTTGCCCAGCCCCGCTTATAATAGAGCCCTTGTTTCCCAACTCAGCTTGTAATGGGGATCTTGTTTCAGAGCCCCATTTGTAATCGGGACCCTGTTTTACAGCCATTACACTTGGCTATTTTAATAAGACTTCACAGCATAAGTGAGACAGTATCTTGTATGCGGATAGAACTCTAGTACTACCCTTTCACGTACTGTTTGGAATTCGACAAGAAATTGAGTCTGGTAACAGTGGATGCATAAGAAGAAGACATGAAACGACAAGCTGGCGAAATAATAGTAAAATATATATCCATTTGTTATAGGCATATGAGTCGTTCGTTTGTATATATTAACAGTATTTTATGTATTATTACGTTCAGAACTGCCCGAATTTATGTTGTATAAGTTAGTATGCAGCAGAGTGAATGCATTAGGTTATCGGCACTAGTTACTACATAGCAAGGCAAGGTACCAACATCTTTTCACGTCGCAGTAAAAAGATGCTGCCTACATTTATAGGACTTATAATAATTTTATTGCAACAGGTTTTTCAGCTAGAGACGTATCTAACCAGGGGCCGGAGAGGTCTAAGCCCCCTGTTTTTTGAGTGACAGAAATTATTGAAGCCATTACTTACACACTTTTGAAAGTTTATAGTAAACTCACAATATATCTATCATAATCTGGGTTTTAGTTGCCCCTCCTCCAGTTTTAACCTTCTAGATTCGCCTCTGCTTCCAGCGAATTTGTGTCGTATTACACCTTGTGTAATCTTCAAGAGTTGCATTCCATTTTGAGTTACTCTAGTAACCTGGCCTGGAAAAAGCTTACACGATTAGTTGAGCTTCAGGCAGTAATTACCAACCCTGGATGATATTCAGATTGTATTTACTTACATCGGATCCCTGGAAACGTTTCAAACTTTACCCAACTGACTAGAAACAACTTGAAATGAGAAATGATGCGGCCTCCACATATTGTAGAAGCATGGCGTGGAGCGTTGATCATAGTTGGCGCAAAAAGAAAACAGAGAAGATCGGCAAGGCAAGGTGACCAGACGTCCCGTTTCAGCCGGGACAGTCCCTTATTTTCAACCGTTGTCCCGTTTTTTTCTGATTCTCAAACGGGACGCTTAAATGTCCCGTTTTTAAGCAAACATGACCCAGGTGTCCCGTAATTATTATTCAAAATATAAATGGTCAATGTTAATTCTACTCTCTTCCGTACTAACACTCATTGCCAAGGTTCAGCCGTGCCTAGAACTTCTGAATATTCAGATGAAAATTGAGTGTTCTGTGGTTCAAGTGGGAATCGAGTGGTAATTCTGAGTGTTGAAGTAGTTAAAAGTATTTTTGGGTAGTACTTAAGTTAGAAACGCTGTGTTACCATTCTTACTTGTGTATTTTGTAAATTGAAAACACTGCTGAGTCCCAAAATGCAATGTGGAAGTAACCCCCCCCCCCCCCGGTCGCCGATTCGTATGCGTCCCGTTTTTAAAAGTAAAAGTTCTGGTCACCTTGCGGCAAGGGGCTTTATTGGGACCAAATTAAACTACCGCTAATTTTATAAATTTTACAGTTTTTCTGTAATGTATTCAAAACAGTAAGTTAAGATAACGAAATATATGCGAAAACGTACTTAGATATGTATTAGGTCCATAAATTACCATATAGCATATATTCAAATAAAAAAGGCGAAATTTTGTCGCTGAAAAAGAAAGCTAGAAATACAAAGAGCCCCATTATCTTCAATAGCTTAGGGCCCCATCAAAACTAAATCCGGCACTGGTCACCTTCATTATTCTACTTCTGTTGGGGTGGGCGAGACCATCTATCGGGTGGGCGGTCGCCCACCCTCGCCCACCCTCGCCCACCCTCAACGCCATCCCTGCTTACAGGTACATATATACATAAAAGGAAAGTAAAAGATACCACCAAAAAGTACAGAAAGTGCTTAAGTTCAAAAAGTCAATATAACAATATACTATGGAGTTCTTGCATACTATTCATTGTTGGCAGAAAAATTTCTTCTTTTACTTTTTTTCTTTTCTCCACATCAAAGGATTACACCGAAAAGTTTACAGAAATGAAAAAACGCTTTTCATTGTTGCATTGTTATGTTCTCAATGATTTTGCATTGTAAATATTGGTTTTAAAAAATATTAACACAGTATGTTAAACTTTCAGTTAAAGAGTATTTTCCAAGAATTGTGCTATATATTTTAAATTATGCTTTATGCTTTATTTTCTAAAATTATGCTTTTAAAACTAGTTTCTTCTGGACCTTAGACAATCACAATCATGTTCAAGGTACCAACCATATGTGTAAATTGCTGTTATGCTTTATATGCTTTTTATGCTTTTGGGTTGCTCTATTAATTGTGTTTGGGAGGATTTTGAGTTCTCACTTTAATGTTTGCAGATCACTCCATAATGCTGGGTTATAGGCTCGACAATATTGTAATTTAAAAAAAGTTTTTACTTTTTGGATGTAGAGTGGTGATTGATCTGATGATTTTGCAACATGAAAGAAAGCGGGTTTCCATATCAGAGATTGTCTATCAATAGTAGGGAGAAAAATGTCTCTTGATAGATATATTATCTTTCGAAAATTCGTTTTCTGCATCCAATGAAGGAAAAGATTCATCCAAAATGAATTTGTGATATTTCGATGGCGGATGTTTAGTTCGTTTCCACGAGGAACCCCTATATTCTATTTGTTTCCGGCTCTGGAATTCGAGACCATTTTCTTTGCACATCTCAAAACATTCTTGATAAATTTGTTTGAATATTGTTCGTTGAGAGTCATAGTTACCAGACCTCATCTTGGACAGCGTTTGAACTAGTGTATCTACAAGGATCAAACCTTCTGACACAGTAGCGTAGCCAGGATATGTGTTTGGCGGGGGGCAAGTGCTGTTATAGGTACACATAGAAAAATTACAAACAAAAAAATATATAAACATAAAAATATATAAAAAAAATTACAAATATCAAAGTACCAAAGTACATTGTCGGACCTCTTTGGGGGGGCGGCCCCTCTGCCCCCCCCTTCCCTACGCCACTGTTCTGACATGTCTGCATCTACTTGAGATAAGGCGAAACTCAAAGTTATAGCCTGGCACCAGTAATCTTAATTTTAGCAGCCCGAAAACATTCCCTCGTGTACAGATCACACTAATTTTCCGGATGGAATGATGGAGGTAAATAAATATCAGAAGTTCCAGATTTGTTTTAATACCGCATGATAATATAATGTGTTGAAAACAGATTTTATGAAAAAAAAAAAAAAGGATAAATGGATATGATAATTTGTAAAAAAAAAAAAAAAAAAAAGTAATAGTACTTAAGTGAATTATAAGAAAAGGCCTTGAAAAGTAATCAAGAGGAACAATTAATATGTTTTTCCTTTGTTATAATAACTTGTCCTAAGGGACAACGGTGATAGAAACTAATGAGACTTTATAATTGCAAAAAAATCATAAAGCACTTAATTTGAAATTAACCCTTAGTTGGTAATATCCGTCTCCCAGGCGGATACACGATATTTTTTGTTCAGAGTTCGTACGCATATTCACGGTTTGATCTGATAGTTCACCTATGCTTTAGTTGTGGGTTGACTATGATGTTTTGTGCCGGTGGTCGCGTGTCTAGCTCATCGTTGTAAACTTCGAAGTGTATAAATTTATTCTACGCCGTCTCGCAAGCGGATATTACTGTAAAGGTAATATATTTTGTCCGTCTAAGTGACGAATATTACTTCATACTGACAACTAGTAATAGTTGTGTGTTTTCTTTTTTCGAAATCAATATTTTAAGATGTCAAGTAGAAAAGGTATACCATAAAGGAGTAGGGCTATACTACAACTGGCTATAGAACTATTACAGATGGCTGTAATCAGACACTGATTATAATTACATATCCGATGATTCGTATGTTCTTGAACAAAATCATATATCCACAACAGGTCATGTCAGCAATCCAGAAATATAATTTAATTATGTCACGCTAAGATTTTTAAGTCAGTGCTTGAAAACTTGGTGTCACTTTTTTCAACTGACTGCACTGGGCTTCATGCTTTTCGTGCAACTATCTCTGAAAAGATGTAAAGTTTTGCTGGTGGCTCTTACAAGGAACCCTAGGTATCTATCAGAGCCCGATTTTCATGAAACTTTGCATATAGAGAGAGTACCTCGGGAAACTCGCACAGCCAAAATTGTAGCTGCAGAGTCCAAGACGTTGGGACACTAGGGCCCGAGAAAGATCAAAAGTGGAACCTCAGTACATTAAGGACATGGTGAGAAAATGCACGTTTTTCTTTAAAACTAATCATTGTAACGACACGAAATGAGCATACATGGATACGAGATGGTCGATATGATCTGTTAAAAGTTATAAAAAGAATATCCACCATCTTGAAAGAGGCCATGTTGGAAACTGGTGCGATTGGTGCAAATGAGAAGAGGGTCACCCGATGCATTAATTTGAACGTAAATAGCCACAAAAACCTGTTGGTGAAGTCTGTTGTGGGATTATATTATTTCTGTGCTTCTGGTAGAGTGGTTTATGTACAAGATAAGCAAAGTGTATCCTCTGACACTCGAGCAGATTGAGGGTATGGAGCGCTATAGGTGGACTGATATGACGTTCTGACTTCTGCTCGGATTAATTTAAGTCTAATAAAAAGTTACAAGTTAATGTCAACCATGATATTATTATAAAGATTGAACCCATCATATCAGCACATCCACACCAATTACATGTTGACTCTGACACAAATGATGTAGTGCTAAAATTATATTTCGCTCGTTTTCTAGTTCCACTGATCCCACTCATAGCGCTCCATAATCTGCATCTGCTCGAGTGTCATAAGATACACTTTGCTCATCTTGTACATAAACCACTCTACCAGAAGCACAGGAATAATGTAATCCCACAACAGACTTCGCCAACAGGTTTTTGTGGCTATTTACGTTCAAATTAATGCATCGGGTGACCCTCTTCTCATTTGCACCAATCGCACCAGTTTCCAACATGGCCTCTTTCAAGATGGTGGATATTCTTTTTATAACTTTTAACAGATCATATCGACCATCTCGTATCTATGTATGCTCATTTCGTGTCGTTACAACGATTAGTTTTAAAGAAAAACGTGCATTTTCTCACCATGTCCTTAATGTACTGAGGTTCCACTTTTGATCTTTCTCGGGCCCTAGTGTCCCAACGTCTTGGACTCTGCAGCTACAATTTTGGCTGTGCGAGTTTCCCGAGGTACTCTCTCTATATACAAAATTTCATGAAAATCGGGCTCTGATAGATACCTAGGGTTCCTTGTTAGGTTTGATGATACAGCTACTCGTGAACGGAGGAAAAGAAAGAATCCTGCAGCAGCAGTGTGTTTGTTTTCATAAGATCATTTCTAATTGTCAGAAGGCATATTCTATTGAGATACAAATATGTGTTGATAAAATTCTACAAGATATATGCTTTGAAATAGATTCTCAGCGGTGACGCATGTTGTATTGAACTCATGGGTACATACACAAGCAAATTAAGACGTGCTTCACTATTCAGTTAATTAATTTTGTTACGTAAAATGAATTCTCTGGGTGTAACTAAACCTTATTGGAAACTGACTTACACCACTTTGGCTTCAAACGTCTCAATTGTGTGTGTCCGTCTCTGAGGCGGATATTACTGTTATAGCTTATTTTTTGGATGTTACCAACTAAGGGTTAAAGATTGATAACATTTGGTAATATAATGGGGATTCAGGTTGGCAGAGGGGGAGAGTGAAAACGGAGGCAACAGAGACTTTTTTTTTAACCATGTGCAAAGAGATTAACCTTGGACTTCGGGTGAGAGGTTACCATATACTCATGTGAGTTTCAATTGCTACCACTTGTAAAAGTTAGCTAAGGAAGACAGTTTGAGCATAGTTTTAGTTTCCTAGCGTAATTAGTTTTTGTGACAAGTAGCTCGTATATGCAAATAGCATCGTTAATATCATCTTGTATGTTAGAATTGTCTTTGTGTAAATAAAATTGTAATTAAGCATTTCGAGGTAAAACAGGTTCTCTCAAACGGGTCGGGATGACCCGACCCGACCCGTGACCCGACCCAACCCGACTCGGATCGGGTCAGTTCGGGTCGGGCCGGGTCCGGTTGTCGGGTCGGGTCAGTCGGGTTATTCGGGTCGGGTTGTCGGGTCGGGTCAATCGGGTCAGCTCGGGTCGGGTTGTCGGGTCGGGGTATTCGGGTCGGGTTGTCGGGTCGGGTCAATCGGGTCAGCTCGGGTCGGGTTGCCGGGTCGGGTTATTCGGGTCGGGTTGTCGGGTCGGGTCAACGGGGTCAGCTCGGGTCGGGTTATCGGGTCAGGTCAATCAGATCGGATCACGGTTCGGGTCAGTCGGGTCGGGTCATCGGGTCGGGTCAGTCAATTCGGGTCACGGGTCGGGTCGGGTCGGTCTTCAACCCGACCCGACCCGACCCGTTGAGAGCACTAATCTACACACAATTTCATTTGCTTTGGTCCACTCCTTCCTGCGCTACTACGGTAATATTTACTTTTTTCGGAGGAGGCCTTGGCCCCAACATTGTTTTCCACACAAACTAAAAATATATATTCGTTTATTTTTTGCGTATTGTCTCTACACGAAATTTCGTTGCATTTCTTCATGTCCTTCAGGCACTTCTGACATACTATTATTAGCACTTTTGACATTTCGTGATCAAAGGTTTGAAGTGGTCCGTGTCCCACCCAACCGTTTTTTTTTTTTTTTTTTTTTTTAGGAAAATACAAAACACGGATTCCCTCATTTCAGGTCTACCATATCTCTGCACAATTCCATTCACTTCGCTCCACTTCTTGGCTTTCGTTCGTCAACTTACACAATTTTGGATAGGGGCTTTTGCCTCTCAAAACAGTTTTTCCGCAGAAAATAAAAACACGTATTAATTTATTTGATGTGTAGTATCTACATGCCAAATTTTATCTAAATCGGAGTGTTACATTTGGGAAGTGTTACATGCTAGTTCCTTTTTCCTACCACCAGAAGGCTCAAAGGACTGAGTGTAGAATTCATCCTTTCCACGAACAGCTGTAGGAAGGAGACTAAAACAATTCGAATGTCTTCTTGTACAGTTTTGCAATTCAAAAGTTAGTCGTTATGATGACGCACTACAGTGTTCAAAAAAGAATTGCAATAAATTATTTCATATAGTGTGTTACAAAATATTTATGGAGATATATACGGGCATGAAGCAGACGGGTATTATAAATGAATGGGTATGTAGAGATTGTAGTTGTTCTAATACGAGGGAGGTAGTAATTACAGAAACTGTACCACCGATCAGAACTGAGTCAATGCTAATTAACAAAAGTACATCCTCAAAATTGAATGACAAATCTTTGAATTCTTCTGATATAGGAATGAAGCTTGAGGAACTCTGTGCTCAAGTAGCTTAATTAACAGCTAGTGTTCAATTTATGTCTAATCAACACAATGAATTGTTGAAGAAACTTGAACTAGAGATTAAGGGTAATATTCAACGAGATCAGGATATAGCCAAGCTTAAAGCAGAAAACCTAGAATTGAAAAAGCAATTAAAATTACAGGATGTAGAAATAAGTGATCAGTATGGACGTAATAAAAATATTGAAATACATGGTATACAGAAGTGTACTGGTGAAAATTTAAAGGAAGCTGTAATCGGCATGGCTCAAAAATTAAGAATAAACTGTGGGGAGGTAGATATTGATGTTGTTCACCGATTATCAAACGGTAAAAATAAACCGAAGGCAATAATTTTACAATTTACAACCCGCACGGTGAGAGATAGATGGTTGACTAGAAGGAATACGGGTTTAGGTAGTAATAATTTACTACCTGGAAGTAATCATAGTAGAATATTCGTGAATGTAAATTTAACTCCTAAAAATAGTCAATTATTTTGGAAAGCTAGAACAGCTGCAAGAAATAGACAGCATAAATACTGTTGGGTAAATGGCAATGGACAAATTTTAATTAGAAAAAACGAAAATAGCCAGGTTATGATTATTAAAACTGAAGAAGATGTACTAGGATTTCCAAATTCTATTCCAGTGTAATCTTGAAATACGTAGGCTATAATTTAAGATGGCAATAGTTAAAAGTACGTTTGATATATATTACCAGAACGTTAATGGGTTAAAAACAAAAATTAACGAATTTTACCTAAGCTCTACCATGTTTAATTTTGATTATGTTGCCATTACTGAATCATGGCTAAGACATGAAATATTTGATAATGAGTTGTTTGATAATAAATATTTGGTCTATAGAAAAGATCGCAACATAGAGCCTAGCTGTTCACAATAATTATATCTCCGAAAGAATAACAAAATTTGAATTGCTAGATAATGAGGATTTCTGGGTAAAAATTCAATTATCAAATTTAACATGTATAGATGTTTGTATAGTGTATTTCCCCCTACATAGATCAGAAGAGTTATATTTAATTTTTTTTCGAAATATTGAAAGCTGTAATGAACTAACATGATCTCAAAATGTTTTTATTATAGGAGATTTGAATTTGGCGCTTTTAACAGATTATTTGGATGGTAACTATTTTTTAAATTTGCCTAATTTGGAGAACAATGTCTTACATAAAGTTTTTTTTTAATTTCTCACAAATCAATAAGGTAAGAAATCTAAACAATGGCCGCCTTATGCAGAGTCGTTTTGACGAATGATTAGAGTCATACTAAAGGCCTGACTACTGCACGAAACATATGTTAGTCGAACTCTTTAGTATGATACTAATCACGCGTCAGAATGACTCTCCATAAGGCCCTAGAATTTTAGATGTTGTATTTACTAATTATATTACACGTTGAAGTTCTTGAATCTGATGTTTATTTTATTCAACCAGATCATCATCACCCATGTTTGAATATTAGTATTCCGTTTTATAAAAAATGTAAGACACGAAATGAAATGGAAGACGTAGTTTATAACTTTTGTAAGCGTGATTTTTTTATAAAACTTTATCAGTTATTGAGTTGTAAGAAATTGGATTCGTTGTATGAGATTAAGGATATTGATAATAGTGTCGAGTCTTTATTCTGAATTATATGGAGGTTTAAATGAATGCGCACCTAAAAAATATAAAGAGGAAACGTTCATATCAAACCTGGTTTACACCTGAAATAAAAAACTTAAAAAGAAAGAACGTTATAGGAAGAAATTTAAAAAATCAAGACTTTATTCAGATTACATGCAATTTGTTACACTAAGGACACAAGTAAAAAAATAGTATTGAAATAGCTTTTCGTGATTATAACAACGCAATAGAAGAGCAAATCGTAAGGGAACCTAGGAAATTTTGGAACTATATTAATAAGAAAAAAATCTTCAAACATAAATCAATCAATACTTGAATATAACAAAGAAAAAATTGTTGACAATAAATTGAAATGCGAAGCTTTTGCTAAGCACTTTCAGTCAGTATATAGTTCTGAACCACCTAATATTAAACTATCTGATATTTTTCTGAATGATATTTCTTCGATGGTAGATACAATGCCACTGAATAGGATCACTGAAACAGAAGTAATGGAAGAAAATGAAAGGTAAAAGGTCAATTAGTAATGATGGTATACCATCTTACATTTTTAAAGGATGTAAGGAATTGCTCGTTAAGCCATTGGCCTACATATTTAATCTGTCTATTACTCAGTATTATTTTCCTACAAAATTTAAAATATAAGCAATATGTCCAGTTCCCAAAATTAATCCTGTAAAATTAATACAAGACCATCGGTCGATAAGTTTGATTTCTTCTCCAGCTAAAATATTCGAATCAGTAATTTGTAAACATTTGTTTAATCACATTTCACGAGATATCTCTGATTCACAATATGGTTTTAGACATAACAGGTCAACAGTAACAAATTTGTTGAATATAAGTCAAGCAATTAGTGAAGCTCTTAACGTAAGGTCTCAAATTGATGTAGTATATAAGATTTTAAGCGAGCCTTTGATTTGATTAATCATAAAATACTTCTTAAAAAGATTAAAGGATATGGTATTTCAAATGAATTAACCCGACTATTTAAGTCATATTTAAGCAACAGAATCAAATATGTAACATATAACAATTGTAAATCTAAACAATGTTCTGTATATTCTGACGTACCCCAAGGATCCAATTGAGGGCATTTACTATTTTCAATAATGATAAACGATTTACCTGAAGAGTTCCAATATTCTTCGTGTCTAATGTTTGCTGATGATACTAAATTATACAAACAAATTTCTACAAGAGATGATTGTGAAAAATTACAGAGGGATCTGGTGAGGTTGAGTGAATGGTGTGAAAGAAACAAATTTGAACTCAATATTTCAAAATGCAATGTTGTAACATTTTTGATCACAAAGAAGCCTAATATATTTAAATATAGGGAATGAAGTACTGGAGAGGAAAGAAGTTGTCAGGATCTGGGAGTATGGTTTGATGCAAATGTTAAGTTGACATATATGAATATCAAAACAAATGAGGCGTTTAAAATGCTTGGATTTATTAAACAGTCGTGCTGTCATTTTAAAAACACAAGAAAACAATATTAACATTATGTAACTCTTTTGTTAGAACAAAATTAGAGTACGCTTCTATAATTTGGGAACCATTCTACCAAAAACCAAATCAACAAATAGAAAACGTACAAAAGAAAATGCTAAAATATATTAGTTATAAAATTGATAATATACCAACTCGTTATGTATCTTACAATATACTTCTCTGGAGGTTTCAGCTTTTGTCACTGGAGGATAGAAGGTTTATTCAATGTGTATTGTACTTGAAAAAAACTTATTGATAACCAAGAGGATAATATGTCTTTCTTAGGTAAATTACCATTCCATTGCCCTCGTCAAAACCTGAGATTCAGACAGATGTTTTATATGCCTGATAACAAAACAAATTTAGCTAAAAACTCTCCGTTGTATATGATATGTGATAGAGGCAATAAAATACATTCTATGGGTCTGGACATATTTCAATTGAAATGCTCAATATTTAAACAAAACTGCGTCCAAATATTACTTAATAAAGTGTTAAGATTGTTATTATATATCTAGTACTTATTGACTGTAAGCGAACAAAATATGAGTAATGGTTAGTTGTTAGAATTACTTTATATGTAGCACATTCTGCACCATTATAAAATTAACAATTTGTACTTTGCAATTGCCTTCGGGTGTTAAGTACAAATAAATTATTATTATTATTATTATTATTATTATTATTATTATTATTATTATTATTATTATTATTATTATTATTATTATTATTATTATTATTATTAACACTAAACTAAAAAGAAAAAAATATCACCGTGTCAGAAAAGTAATAGGCATGATGCAGGTTTTGAAATGTAAGATGCGGAATTTCATTCACAATGATCAAAATGAAAGAGAGAGCAGTTGGATCTGCGGCTAGCTCATATCACTAAGATATCTCTGATCTTAAGGTAATTCAATGTATAGCTTATCTTCAGTGTTAGGTAAATTACTTGTAAAAGTGTAACGCGTTACAAGTTATTTTCCTTACTATTAAAATGTAAGGCGCTACTTGCCCGAGAAAAGTAACTGTTACCCTACTTCGGTCACTTACTCTGAGGGAAGAACATAGACTGAAGGTATTTGAGAACAAGATCCTGAGAGGAATATTCGGACCCAAGAGGAACGGGAATGGGGAACGGCGGAAACTTCATAACGAGGAACTACATAATTTATATGGTCTACCCAACATTGTTAGGATCGTCAAGTCTAGGAGGCTTAGGTGGGCGGGCCATGTAGCTAGAATGGAAGAAATTAGAAACGCTTTCAAAGTCTTGACTGGAAGACCAATCGGAAAACGACCATTAGGAAGACCTAGGCGCAGATGGAAGGACAATTTTAAGATGGATCTCGCAAAGATTGGAATACAAAGTAGAAACTGGATGCAGTTAGCTAAGGATAGAAATCAGTGGAGAGCTTTTGAGAACGCGGCATTGAATCTCCGGGTTCCATAGGCCATAGAGTTAGTTAGTTAGTTAGTTAGTTACCCTATTTCGGAAGTAACACATTAATTTAAGGTCCGAAACTTTGAATATGTAAGAAAAATATTCTTATTTCAATTTTTCGTACTACTACTACTACTACCATTATTATTATTATTATTATTATTATTATTATTATTATTATTATTATTATTATTATTATTATTATTATTGCACATATTCCTCAAACATCGTAAATTTTTAGAACTCTAGGTTGATAAAATAGTAGCGCTGCTATATCCTTTCATGCGGACAGTTACTTTATTGGATATTTGATGTGCTTTGCTGACTTTATAAACGCAATATTGTATATTCTGAATCGCTTTATGTAGATACGAGAACAAATTCTTACTTAACACCTATATGAACATTTTCTTATAATGGAACACTGAATAAAATGCCACTCTGTGTTAGAAAAATGGCTGCTTATTATTATTCTGATGAATTATTTCTATAATAATAATAATAATAATAATAATAATAATAATAATAATAATAATAATAATAATAATAATAATAATAATAATATGCAGAATTGAAATACATAATATAGAGAAGCATAACACTACAACTAATAAAATGAGAACACGTGAACTGGAGGTGAATTAAAACTTACCAGTAACTCTAAAATCGATACATGCTTGTAATCAAGACACGCCATTTCCCTGAGGCTTTACTCACTTTCCAAACCAGCAAGTGGCACTAAGATCTTATCAGTTTCTCTGTGTGTTGGTAACTGGCTGTTCGTCACTGATATAGTTCATGTTCCATTGCTCCATTCTGAGAAATTTACTTAAGGAGAGAAACATTTGTTTCCGAAAAAATGTATATACATATGTTGTAGATACTCATCCAAAATGTAATCGAAAAAAAGTAACACGAAGAATGTTATTTAAAAAAATGTAACGCATATGAAACGTTACCTAGAAAGTAAGATGTTACAAGCAACGAGTTACTTCCATTATCTTACTTCCCAAGACTGTTTAATACAAAAATTGTAACCCATACCCTTTTTCTTCTCTTTTTTTACTCCCCTTGTAGAAAAAAATATATAGGTATATAAAAAAGAAACAGGTCTTTAATTATTTTAAATGAAAACTCTAAATACCAAATTTCATGTCTTTAATCTTGACGACTTTCGAGATATGTTCATCTAATTATATATAACAATTGTAGCACCTTCATTTATTTCTTCCCGCCTTTTCTCTTCACCCTAGGGCAAGTATAATTAAACAGTGAAATAAGTATCTGAAAGTCTAAATGCCGAATTTTATATTTCTAACGTTGAGAAATACTGAGATGTTGACATATTATAATGGTCTAATAATTGTAATTTCGACCTCCTTTTACCTTCTCATTCCATTTTCTATCCTTCTAGGTCAAATATCAAAATGGCGGCTTTAGCGAATAGGCCGTGTAAGCACAGGCCTACTCAAATATTTTGAAAAATATACAAACGCTAGAAGATACAATAAAGAATAGATATATTTTTTACTATTTATATTAATGGTAGATTTTTAACAAATAGGATCTACAATTACTGTAAAAGTAATTTCCTACTGTCATTTAATCAATCAAATGTGTATATGTATCCATCCATAAGAGAGGGAACAGGCCTACCCAAAATTAAAATCCTAAAGCCGTCCCTTGAAAGACGTGTCTAATTATTTTAAAATGAGCAGTCCATATATCAAATTTCATAAGTAACATTAAAAGAATCCGTGATATGGAAATTTTAAGATAATAATTATCACCTCTCTTTGCCCAGCTTACTCTTCTGTGGTTCGATCAAAACCCAACCAATAACTCAGTTTGACTGAAGTTGCGCTTACTATGATGTTTGCCAAAGTCGCTCAACTCACAGAAGTGTATCGTTGCAGCTGTTTATTCTAATCTGCATTAGTCTAAAGTTGAAATTGTGTTTTGAAAATTTGCTTTCCAGAATGCATCTAATGCAACTTCAACTATCAACTCAATAAACTCTTTTCGTTCACCTCTGGTGCTAGGGGTCCCGGGTTCGATCCCAGCCCCCGCCAAGTGAACTTTGTGGTGGACAAACACCGTGCTCGTGGGTTTTCTCGGGGTACTCCCGTTTCCTCCCACTTTCTTCATTCCACCATTTCACTCATCTCTCATCTTCACCGTCTCCTTTAGCCTAACCGGCATAACCGTGGGACGTAAAACTCAAAGATTTCATTTTTCATTTTCAATAAACTCTTTTGTTTTAAATCTGCCATGTACTTTAGAGCGTTTGGGAATCACCGAAATGACTACAACCAATGCTCCTCCCAAAAAATAAACGTCAAAACAGGTATTTCCGCCATGTAAATGCGCACAAACCACAGAGTTAACAACCTACCTTACTATTTCCAACTTTCTTTTCACGGGCATTGTCATATGCAATATAATTAATTGCATATATATATTGACATTAGATTAAAATGTCTTATTTCTTTTCAGTCTCCAAATAATCTCTTTGAGAAGTTTTATGCAAAGTCGCTATTATCTTTCAGTAACAAATGCTCAACGCAAAGTATCACTGCTGACATTCTGCCACCTAGTGAGCACTATGTAACTACTACTACAGAAAGGACGTGGCTAGAAGGGAAGGCGGTTGTGATGGGCGTTGATAGCAAGAGGGCACCGAACAAGCAAGCAGAAAGGAAGTGTTCGAACAGTAGAAAACTGTTTCTGAAATAACATGTTTGATACTGTAGAGAAGCGATAACGAAAAATTTATTTTAAAAAAAAAATCCATAATTAGAAAAATACTCTTACAGAACGAGACTAGACTAGGTTTTCGAAAGTTTGTTGAAATTTCCTTGACTAGTAGCAGAAATTCTGAGAGTTCCGTAACTTTTCTAGAAATTTCAAATTCCCTGATTTTTCCAGGATATCTCACTTATTCGCCACAATGTAATGCAAGCATAACAAATCTCCTCATAAGGAAGAGTAACCGAAAGCTTGCTGTAGCTTTCTATTTTTAACGCTGATTCTTCTTTTTCTCGTATCTTTTTGTTTCATTTCTTAATTTTTTTATTACTGCTTTCGTAGAGGGGAGGGGCATCCGGACACTCCCCCTCCTTGGCTATGTGCCTCTACAAGCCAAGTGTGTTTGTACTTTGTACAGGCGCTAAAAAGAGTTTTCCAATGATGAATTACGTACTCCATGTTTCAATTGAGAGCAAATGAATGTTTTGCCCTATACCATACCGACTAAGGCGACACGCATTATGTTCATCATAACAGCTTGAGGATGTTCTTGCTCCCTAGTGAATAAAAGAGATTACTGAACAGTTAACAGAATACACATGCCATTTTACAATGCAGTGTTACTATCCAGGGGCGTCATTTCAGACTTTGCTTGGGGAGGGGGCAAAGGCACCACCGACATAAGAGTTTCACGTTTTGTACTAGTATATAAGTAGGCATCGATTAAAGTATATGCGTTTCTCAAACCCTTAGGGGGGGGCAACTGCCCCCTCCTGCCCTCCCTAAATGACGCCCCTGTTACTATCATTTGTAGTTTTGAACGTGATTTCTCCCACAGGGTTGAGTACACTTTTCAACCTTTTCGTAACAAGAATTAAAGGTTTTTTTTTTTTTTTTTTTTTTTTTTTTTTTTTTTTTTTTACACGATATGTTGTTTTACAGATGTTGCCATTTATCAATAAAGATTTCACCACTAGACCACCGGAAATGGGGCGACACGTCTAAAGTTTCTCACAGTACAGCTTGTTGACATTGATTTTTCACCAGAATTGGTAATTGAGGGTATTCATAGCGTTTAATAAGCTAAACATAATCTTGTTTGAAAATGAAATGAAATGAAATCTTTGAGTTTTACGTCCCACGATTATGCCGGTTAGGCTAAAGGAGACGGTGATAATGAGAGATGAGTGAAATGGTGGAATGAAGAAAGTGGGAGGAAACGGGAGTACCCCGAGAAAACCCACGAGCACGGTGTTTGTCCACCACAAAGTTCACTTGGCGGGGGCTGGGATCGAACCCGAGACCCCAAGCACCAGAGGTGAACGCTCTACCACTGAGCCACCGCGCCCCCCTAATCTTGTTTGAGAATTCCTGTGTCTAATGGGTAATATTTGTGAACGCGGTTTCTCCTAACGTGTTGGACGAAATTTCAAGACAGTCATATTTTCATAACTAGTATCAAATATACTTTCAAACGATATGCCATTTGACCCATGTTGCTATTTACAAAAAATAAAGGTTACGCCACTAGACTGCAGGGAGTGAGGGAATTTCACCATTAATCTCAGCGACCGCGAAAACTGTGAATTTGACACTAATATCGGTAATTTTCTATTACTTTTACATGTCCCGGTAAACATGCCCCTGAGACCCTCTGGTTCGAATTTTGAAAAAAAAAAAAGAAAAATTCTACGTTTTGGTCTGGGGCCTGGACCAATGTATCCGTGATCAAAATTTTGTAACTTTCGGTCCACTTGTCTGGTACCCAGGCCGCACATTGACACACACTCTTTATTTTATTTATATTAGATTCAACAAATTGATATATATAATTATTAAAGCAAATAACGATTTTGACTCGGTTGAATTTTTATTAACCAAACAAATGTATTTACCATTCTGCCCCATAAGCAGCTACTGGTATCTTGTTCTAACTCGCCATGCCATGTCTGGTAATAGAGGGGAACAGAATGTAATAGTTTCAGATACTAAACTAGAAAAAGCTATCGGCAATTACGGAAAGTATTTTAGGCAAATATGGATATAACTAGCCTTATAATAAAATAAAAAGCTTTGAAATTGAATTAATACGTAATTTTCTGGCTTATTAATCTAATGCAGGTTTCAAACATCACAAGTAACTTTCACTGAAGTTACAAAACATCCATTTCTATATTTATATGTATTGGACTTTTCTAACTTTCATATATTTAATCTCTTAAATATCACTCCTAGATATTATATATAATAATCCTATTTCGTTTAAGAATTCGGTAACTAGGCTACATTAATGCCCTACATAACCACAGAAGTGGACGAGTAAATTTTGTTTGTTTGCTGTAAGCGTCACAAAAGTGGCGCAAAATAAGTTTGCCACTGTCTTGAACAAGACTTATCGGCAATTTACAAAGGTAATGAAACATGGAAAATGTAAAAGAAAAAAAATAATTAGTGGAAAAATGATAAAAAAAAAGACGATAAGTACAAAGTCAAAAAACATGTACAAAGTAATGAGTATGATAAATTAAAAATACGTGAGAAAGTAATGTCACAATCGGGAAAAGTCAAATCAGGAAAGAAGTAGGCCTATGGCACAATAGGGAAAATGTCAAAATCGGGAGAGAAGTTCGAACAGTTAAAGAGGGCTGAAGGCCAAGATGGACAGAATAAAATGTAGAGAAAAGTGGGGAGTATAAAATGAATCGAAAAAAGTTTAGAAAAAATAAGGAAATGTATGAACATGTAAATAGAAAAAAAGAGTGTAAGTGTAGTGTTTATGTATATAAAGTCCCACTCAGCTCTTGTCCTCACAGAGCACACAAAACACGATGCACTCGCCGTAACGGACACTGTCTAACTCCACGAGTAAAATTTCAATTCCTCCCAGAGAACTTTCCAACACAACTACGAGCGAGTACACTCTAAAAACTGTGACGCTTAAATAAGCGTAAAAAAATCGCGATTTTTTTACATATAAAATGAATGTAATATTGTTACATAGAAATGGAAGGTCTCATGTAACGTATAAATTAAGCACAATGTGACGCTTAAATGAATGTAACAAACTTGATGTATGTTACGTATAAATAGAAATGCTAACCGTTACACATAAATAGAATACCCACCGTTACGTATAAATAGAAGAGGCCTCATGCTGGTATATCGGGTACAAAATTTAGGTATATTTATCGACAATTCGTATGGTAATTAACTCACATTATTAACCCTTTTAGGATTTCCTCTTTTTGAGGTAAAATTTAGACTTTCACTCAAACAGCTACTGCTTACTTACTATTTATTGTAAGGTTATGGTTCATAACTTTTTTTTTTAGAAAGCATCCTTTCCAACGGTACCACTCGCTTGCCCGTACACCAGAAACGGAAATATCAGGGAAAACCGGGAGATTTTTCAAAATTTTTACGCCCCTCTGGCCCGGGTCTATAATAAGGATCTGATTTTTTTTTTTCAAATTACGTAGTTAGGTACACAATACGATTGCAAAATTTCAATCTTGTATCTTGAAAACTAAAGGCGGATTTTTTTTTAAAGTCTGAAAGTGACCTATTTTTTATACATACATATTTTAAAAATTTACTGCGTCATTACTATTTGAAATAGAGCCATGGTTCAAACGTTATTTTTTCAGTATAACGAGCCCTTTCTATCGGTTGTTGTTGTTGATTTTGAGTTTAACGTCCCCTTCAGCAGCGAGGCTATATGAGACGTGAACCTATTGATTAACGTGGAATCCGAGCCACTTGAGCTCCCGCCGGGAATCGAACACAGGTCTCCCGCGCCAAAGGCGCGTAAGCTAACCGTTTAGCCACGAATGAGCTCCTCTTCCTAACGGTATCACTCACATGTCCGTATCATACACCTGAACCGGAAAAATCTGGAAAAACCGGATTTTTCTGAAAAATCGTTCCCTCAGAACAGTTGCGTCCGTCAGGCTCGAGCGCGCGTTCACGTAGGAGTCGCAAAAAATTGAGAAATACTCAAACGTGCACACAATCAATATGCAAAATTTCAATCTGATATCTTGAAAACTAAATAAAGGCATGATTTTTTTAAAATTTCTTAAGAAAAAAAGTCACACTCTTCCGCCCCCACTTGGCATTGCCAAGGTGACCACCCAGTTCTAAAATGCATCTGGGTAAAAGATAATACTATGCAATGGTAACTTAAATCCTAAAAGGGTTAAGTATAATGTAAATAATCCAAATATAATGTCTAATTATCTACTTTCTTTTGTTGAAAGGAAGTAGTGCTCAAAAGAGGAACCTAACTAACACACTCAAGAAAATTGATTGGTATACTGTTTGCCCTTAAAAAAAAAAAAAAAAAAAAAGCTTGCGATACCAATCGAAAGTTGGCTAGGTTTTTCTTAGAACTATTCCCTTTCAGTAATGTGGCAGAGGAAGCTATGCTAGTACAGAAAATTTAGACTATTTACCACTTTATCTAAGAATGGTATTTCATACAGGCATTGTCACCAGGTATACCTATGAATTTCCTACTAATTTATTATTAGACGTGATAAATAAATCTCGAGAATGTTGTATTATACACTATCGGTGGTAATTAACAAGATAATGCTGAACTTAAACATTTATTTTAAAATGAAAATGTGGAAATCGGGTCCTTACATTGAGAATATTGTGATGCTCAGAAAACAAAATTCCGCACACTCCGAAGCCACCTTGTTGAACTCAATTAAACAGTAGGAAAAAATTGTTTAGCACGCTGTAACAAAACAGCTGGATTGCTCATAGAAACCAAGTTTACCATTTGTTGAAAAAAAAAAAAACTCTCGACACTGCTGTTTTTCATCACTGTGGTAACAAAGCAAGATACATCCAGCCCTCGCGGTTCAGGCGGTAACGTTTCGTAGTGCTAAGAGGTAGTGAGGAGGTCAATTTGTTAAATCCCACTGCCAATCATCCTGACTTAAGTTTTCCAGGGTTTCCCACAGTTTAACCAGGCGAATGCGGGAATGGTACCGTAAGAATAACCCTGGCCAATACCATCCTTGGTCTATACTCTATGCTGGCCAGAGTAGAGGTCTGCAAGGGCCGGAAGTTTTAGCCCGAGCCCGGCCCGGCCTGTGAATTTATAATGTGAGGCCCGACCCGAATCCGAAATTTGTTTTAGTATTTAGGCCCGAGCTTGTCATAATCAAATGAGCCCGAAATAAGCCCGATTACAGCAACTTAACAATGAAAGCAAAATTGTATTTTTATTTACAGCAATTAGAAGGTTAATTTTGCCCGTGCAGAACTCTAGGCCAGAGCCACAGCTACTAAAAGATCTTAAAAATAAATTTAATAAACTGCTAAAAAAAGCAACGTTTCATCCCATAATATTATAAAATCTTACAAGATCAAATTGAAACTGCCTTGAACATTTTTACACTGATAGACAATGTATAAACAATATATATAGGCCTATATATATAAAAGAATCAATAGCAATCTTCGAAAATCAGCATTAACGTTTATAGCATTTCCGTCAGTGAGTTGGCCAGTATTTCGGTTATATTAGGGACTACACAGGATGCCTGTTTACATGAGCGATTGAAATTTACGAAATCGTTATAGTATTGTTTGAAAGCTATCACATAATTTGTTGGTACTAATCTGCTCTTAGATTAGGTTGGATTTATGTAGTTCCCGGATATACTGATAATGGTGTTATTCGCTTTCAGTTGCAGGGCTAATTTCAAGCAAATTCAATTGATCTTTCTTGTACTTTATGTCTCGTGAGCATTGATTGTTTTCTATTGACCTTTAATTTAAATATCTACCCGTGTACCAAGGAAACTTTTGACGTGACTGTTTTTTTCTTGCTAAATATCGTTTAAAAAGTGAGATCATTTACTGTTACAAACAATGAAAAATATTAATCGAGTAAACATCAAAATAATACACTAGCAATAAGTGAAACACTGTTCAAGTCAATTATATTTCACATTCATACTTTTACACTTTTAGAAACTTCACAGCTTCAGGAGATTCACAGTTTCAAAAAGTCTTTGCGACATCAGTTGCTTAGGAAAGTTTTGTCGAGTTACAACGCATTGTAAAAGGCCCAGAATTTAACCGTACGCACCTGGATAGTTCAAGTTCTTTACGTAATAGACTGCAGCCCTTAACTCAGAGCATCCTTGTTCCAAATTAATAATTTCTTCAGGACCACAATATATTTCTTTCTTTGTGCCAAAAAACACTGTTCGTCCTACAATACTCTTCGTCTTCTGATGTATGCCTGCCTCCTGCAAGTAAAACGATAATAATTTAATATATAGTGTATTTGGAAGAACTTTACACAGATAATTTAGTTTTTAGTAAATACTATCTACAATGAAAATTAAAAAAATACGTACTGATATGTGAATCAGTCCTCGAACTGACCTAAAAAGGCTTGTCCACCTTGCTGAGAGTTTGTGCTTTTATTCAACTCAAGATCTTCAAAAAAATAAATAAGTAAAATAAAAATAAAAAATAAAATAAAGAAACAACCGTCCTTTTTGAACTAAGAAACAATGTGATAAGATGCATTTCCAGTCTGCGGCGAAAGTATTTCACCAAGTCGTAAAATTTCTTAACCGGATAACTCTGAAGTAGACTCACATAATATGTCAGAGCGGCAACTTGTATTGAAATTTATACCTTCTCTGGAAGATACTAAAAAACCGTACTGAAATAAGAATATTGTTACCTGAAAAAGAAGTGTGACTGAGCAAACTTTGACCTGCACATGTTATTAGAATCGATATGAGCACTATAGTTTAAAATTATCAAACTGTCAGGCGTAAAAGTCACAGTAGGTAAAACACTAGGTTATTTATTATAAAACAGCGTATCCAGGCAGGCCTTTTAATTATCCTTTAATTCTTTTACACTTGGAAGATGATGTCACCTGATGTTCTCAAAATGGAGTCTTGAGTGTAAACTTCTGCCGCAGACTGGGCTTAAAATGTGTTAATGTTTAGAGTAATATTGGCGTTCAAAGGCAGAGTGAATTAGCCCTAAGAGTTGCCTGAGCCTTTGATACTCTACAGTAATAAAATTGTCTGTACAGACATTAACCTTCGAGCATCGTTTTCAATAACTGCTAGCTATTGAAACAATCCGTATCAATCTGGACCAAAAATCAATCCGTTTAATGTGCACAATTTTACTTTTTAAAAAATCACACTAAAAATGTCATTTTACTAGTAACAAATACGCATGTTACAACACAAAAGTACGAGTGTACCCTATGGGTGAGTGGTAATGCTCTCTACCTTCTAATCAAAATGTCCTGGGTTCGATTCCCAATAGATGACACATGTGGTTCGGAGCCAACTTTAAACTAGGTCTCGTTCTTTAGAAACTCCGAAGCTCGTTTAAAACGTTAATAACAACTTATTAATAAGGAGGTATCAACAGATGTGTTAAGGACGTTCGGGACGAGCAGAGGCCAAAGTATGAGGTTGCAAATTAAATGTATTTTTTTTTCATTCTCATACTAAAAGAATGATGAGGATTAATTTGCACAGAAGTGTCAAAGTACTAAATGAAATTCAAAACTAATGTTTACTCAAATTGCGTTGGTGATAAATAATTCTCAGTAGTAATTCCCTTAACTCTATTATATATACACCTACCTGGGAAGTTACTCTAAGCGTAGATCTCTTTGCCTGCAAATGTCTTTCTAGGGCGAAAATATTATTTTCTATGTTGGCTGATAGTGCCACTTTTGACACTGCATCTCCCAGCTTAATTTCAAGAGCGTCTACGTCGTATCCAAAGTAAAGACTTGCCTCTGTTTCCAACTGAAATAAAGGGGAATAAATAAATAAATAAAAGAAAAATCCATAAATCTTTTTCCTTCATACTATCTTACGGTAGATTTCACGGTGCGTAGACGGTAATGTTCAAGGCACGTAGATGTATCGAGAAAATGAATCTAATTGTACTCTTGAAAAGTGAAGATAAAATAGAATAGAATAATAGGGGCGTCGTGAGAGGGAAAAGCAGGAGTGAGAGTCGCTTCTAAACTCATTTTTCCGAAATTTTTTAAAACTGTCTTAAATTTTGAATATAATCCAATTAAATATGAATAATATAAATGGATTTTATGTTACTAACTTCGAAATGTTTGTCCTCGGGTTGACTAATTCATATCGGACTTCCGAAGAAATATCAAACAATTTTAATGACCGTGTCAATAGCGACAACTCCCAGTCACGACCCTTCTTTTTAGGTTTTAATAGAGATAGAGAAAGAAAGAGTGAGGAAGAGAAAGAAGAAGGTAGGAAGGAAGAGGGAAGGAGAAGGAAAGGAAGAAGATAGGAGATCTGAGGAGAACGAATTACTGGATAATTTTGGGAATATGGTGAAGAAACTCGAATATTTCTAAAAGGTAGTCTGTATTCAGAATGTTATTGCTCAAGTATTGATATTGTAGGGATCCGGAATAGACACTTGTTCACCCATACAACCTCGACCTGGATCCAGGCAACTACGCCAGTGGGAGTTGCCCCGACCCAGCCCGGGTGACATGAAAGTTTAGTTCTATTGTTTATTCATTATTTTAGAACGAAGGTTACCTAATATCCAGTCTCGGAACTCCAAGATTCAGAGATCGATCACACATTTGAATCAGCCAAAAAAAAAAAAAAAAAATCGAGTAATGCATACATTTGTCTCAAATGAAAATTTTGATATTTCTGAAAGATCGTCGTTTATTCAGGCATATCCTGTTATTTTGGCTTTTCTCACAGAGCTGATTATAATTTGTTTTAGACTTTATCCTTTATAACCTTAGTCATGTATTGTAAAACCATTACAATAAACCAACGTTAATGTTACAACTTACGGTTAAAAATTATCACTCAGTTACACACACACATACACATGGGACAGCGTATAAACAAGGATAAAATATTCCAAAGGAAACTATCTAACTACATTGTTTTATACAATTTATTACATTTAGAAAAAAATATTAGCCATTAATGACATATTTAACATATATCGAGAGAAAAGTATGGAAAAAAATTGGCAATATACATGCTAGATAGAACAACAACGTCTGAATCACGTATGGAAATATATATATATAATTATATCCACCTATATTAACAAAGAGATTAGTAGGAAAATATAACAAAGAGACCCTGCTACCAATTAACTCATTGTTCTTTAAGTGACTGTCAAAAATAAGGAACTGTGCAGCTATCAATGGAAAGGGGACCCTCTTCCTGTAAGGAAAAGAATCCCTAAAAATTTTCTCAACCCATGTTTACTGAGACGATGTTCAATTTAGGAGCAGATGGGAGCCCCTTAGTTTTTGTTTACACAGACATATTAGACATTACTCTAACTACGAGAAAACCTACCGCAATGTTAGTGATTATTTAAAAAAATCACACTTACTACATATGCAAACTGAAGCTACACTTGGACAGGTGTATTGAACCCTAAATTGAATTTTTGGAAGGGAAAAAAGGAGACTTAAATGTTGAAATCACTGACACAAAAGAAAACTTGAAAATTTTCCTACACTATTCTGAAATGGTTCGCATACTACGATGAATCCTGTCTATCACTGTTTATATGCTGTAAACATGGCGTCTTATGAACTGAATTATATATTTTACTATTTCTGCCTGTTTTCGCTGATGAAAATAACAGTTTATGGCTCCCTACTACGTCCAGATGATTTAACTATTGTTTAGACTAGTGTTACCACGATTTATTCCGTTTATCTGCAGAAATTTTCCAAATTTAGAGGAGCTGAAGTTATAGTGTTGTCCTTGATTTACGCCACGTCTTGGAATGGAGGTTTTCGCGCCGTAATACTATAGTTCAGGAAATAGTTCCAATCACAGCAGAGATTTTTTGGCGGCGGAGAGTATAAAACGAATAGAAAATGGTAAAAATCTGGATCAAACCGGATTTCAGAGTGGATATGGGCATCTCAAGAAGGACGATGAGGGTCCAAAATATTCTGCCAAAATTTAGATTGATAGATTTTTCTAAGAATTCCTGCCCAGTAGCGAGCCTAGTTTTTGTACAGCATGAAGATGATGATTTCAATGTTTCAATATTTGAAATATCCATATGCTAAATATTATCGTGAAATAACGTATGAATAAAGATATTATTCCCCAAAATATAGTTACTACGAAATTATCCCGAATTTCCACATTAATTCCAAGTATAATTATAATCAATTGAATATCATGTATACATCGAAATCTATTTCGGAAAAATTAGCAGGGTACAATGGGTGATAAATTTAGTGGGCCCCTCCGAGCGGAAACCACATTACCTAATTCTAATGGTACATTACACTCTTCATGAATTCACGAAAGCTATAAGTACTTTATCCAAGTTACAGCGTAGGCAAATGAGGTAATATTCGTCCTTAGACATTGCAAAACCAAGCTCAAAAATCCTAACTATCAATCTACTTACAGATTTCTGTAATTCATGAATTCATGAGTTCCAAGCTTTCGACTCTCCTCTCGAGTCTTGGTCACGGAAGTTAGAAACAAGAAGAAAAAGAATAGGAACATCAAGCAATGAAAAGAAACGAACTTACCAAGGAGAGAGCTGTAGAAAAAAAAATTGCCAAGTGCGCCAGCGATATACGGATAAGGTGATACGAACTAAAATATGGCAGGCATGTTATTATTTTTATTGTCATGCTATTCCTGTGAAATTTTTTTAATTATCACCTCCCATTCCTGTCAACTATTCCTTGTCTAGATTTAATTTTTTTTAATGAATAAATACATTTTCAAGCCTCAGTCTCTCTATTTATTTCTAGCTTCAAACAAAAGTTGTGAATCTTCTACCCTGTGTTGCGTTTCTTTCAAATGTTTCGGTAAACCTGACACCGGATTTTCTGCTTTTGAATCTCTAATGTATTCCTTTACTCGAACTTCTAAATTTCTTTTCGTTTTGACTACATAACTATCTTGGCAATTGCATTTTATTTCTTAAATACACAATTTTTCATTGGGATCCCTGTAATAACACTTAAATTGGGTGATGCTCTTTTCTAAAGTTTTCGGAGGTTTTAAGACTGTACGAAAACCGTAATGTGCATTTTCTATTTAATGCCAGCTGTCAATCTGGGAAAAATAGGCAATTTTTAGTATGTCTTCATAATGAGGAACGAAATTTGAACTTGGATTTACACGAACTGCATTCATACCGCAAAACCCTTTCATGCCTCTTTACATGGCGTGACAATTTATCAAAACTGAACGTTTTAAAAGAGCAATGAATACACCGATAACTTTTTCTCGAAAACCTATTACCAATTACCTCATTACTTTTGACGTGTAGTTTCTTGCTCAGAATGTGCATCTCGGTCTTCTCTGTGGGAAAGACTGCTTTCTGTAGGTACTTCTCCAACTGTTTGTACCACACCTCGTGTCCAGCTTCCAGCTGTATCTGACAAAAAAAAAAAAAAAAAAAAAAAAAAAAAAACAGTACCTAAATTTTGTACAGCCTTTTCAGATTTAAAATTGTCTAAAATATAAGTCAGGTTTTGAATTTACTTTTTTTTTTTTTTTTTTTTAAGAAAAGTGTTTGAGGTCCGTATTTCATCAGTCACAACAGCCTAATGCTGAAATGGTATCTTAAATGCAGGCTTTAACTTCTTTTGGAGGCTGATCCTTCCATTTTTACACAGAAGATGGTTGCTTGGGAAGGATTTGGCTACGACACTCACTTGTGAGTAAGCTAGACTCGCAGTGGGTTTGTCATTAATCTCAAGTCTTATCCATTACGTGCTGGAATGTTGTGCATGCAACTATAAAAGGACCCAGAAAATTAACCTTGACTCTTTTAAATGAACATTTATAGCATTGTTTAACATGAATAGTTTTGTTTTAAATTTAGTTTACCATCCGCCTATTTGTCACGATGACTGGAGAGCAGGAAAGGCTTCGACAAAAATTAAGACGAACTCGACCACGGCCTTATTAGATGCCATCAGCATTAACCTGGTAGGACTGGGGAAAACTTCTAAAATTGGACTACCGAACAACGTCTGAAATATCGCCATCCATGTTTTTTGAAAGGCCTGACAACTTTTGTGAGAAACTAATTAGTGCTGTTACTCATAAAGCGAACAATAATAGAGCGGAAGATCGAGGTGCCTGAGACTTCAGGCTGCCAGTGGCCTGATCTTCGTGATTATTAAAATTTAACACCTAATGGCAACGTGCCAGGCCGATTGGTGGAATGAAGAAAGTGGGAGGAAACGGAAGAAACGCAAGAAAACCCACGCACACGGTGTTTATCCTTCAGAAGGCCCACATGGCATGAGCCGAGTTTGAACCAAGGATCCCACGCACCAGAGGTGGGTGTTCCAACCAATGCGCCCACGCGGCCCCTTTATCAACATGAGTTAACACAAACTTGGTTTAACACTACTTGACAAAACTGCAGCATACCGAACATGCCTTGTTCACGTTCTTGTTGACAAGTGAGTCCGCGACGTTAAACTTTAGGGGTGAGTGCTAGTCAGGACCAGTTTTTTTTTTTTTTTTTTTTTTTTTGTGGGCATAAAATGACATAATATCCATTTCTAATGAGTCACTTTCACATCTATAAAAAATCAGGAAAAATAGAGCATTACACCTGTCAATATTATATGTCTAAATTTCAAAATAATGGCTCTCACCACAATAATTGGTACACGTATTTTAATACAATAAAACTGAGAGGCCATACCTAACAAGGGACCATTCCAATTTTGTAAATTCAATTGTTGAAAATGATTGTTAGCACTGGATTCAGCACCAAAAGAAACAGAGAAAAAGAGTTTAGTGGCAGACCGTATACAGGGTGGGAAATAAGTGAGGGCAAAATGCGAAGATAGAACATAGAAAATGCCTAGAAATGTTATGTCAATTTTGAAACGAGTAGAGGGATTAGGAGAGTCTGAAGAAAATTTTTGACCTCTGTAACAGGAGGCGTTCCACGCTTTGGCAATATATCAATACTAAGGTGACATGAATGAAGAACTAAAGATCCTGTAATACGGTCCATAAGCACGTTGTATGCACGAAGGAATAACCTCGCTTGCGCGCATACCCACTATCACTGACGCGCCTGTTCCCTTCGGACGCATTCCTGCGCAGCCCCACAAGTTTCGTCTTACTCTGACTCGGTTAGATAACATTCATGCTTTCTAGTGGCTACCTATCACCGGTTAGTTTATTTTTCGCACTATAGTTTTTATGGTACACATCCAAAGGCCGTATTTAGACGCAACTCGCAAAAGAATTGTAATTTTTCAACAGTTACTTCTTGTGGTTCCCTTGAATTTTATCTATGTCAAGTGAGATATTTTCATGTGGAAACCTTTTAGGGAACAATACGAAGGAAATTAGTGAAAGAATTATAATTCTTTTAGGCCTACTAATTTCTTCCCTATTGTCTTGTAAATGGTTTGCGCTAGGCGACATGAAAATATCTCACTTGGCATACTCGTAGAGAAAATTTAAGGGGGTCATCAGAAGTAGGCCTAATGGTTGAAAAATTATGGCCTTATTTTCTTTAATGATTTTCTTATATATAGGCAGTAGCGTACCCAGGAATTTATTTCGGGGGGGTGGAAACTTAATATGAAGGTATTTTATATTAAAATTCCTAAAATTGCCCCTAAAATTAGGCTAAATTTTTAAAAAGTCGAAATTTCGGGGGGGGGGGTCCGGACCCCCAGGTCCCCACCCCCTTCGTACGTCCCTGTATATAGTCCTACGTAGTCCGGTTATATGACAAAAACAAAAATGAAAAAACACAAATTCTCTTGGTCGCCACTCAATAGCACGAATGCAATCTAACCGAGTCTGAGTAGGGCGAAACTGCAGGCTCGTGCGTAAGCGACAGGGTGGCTAACGAAGGGAGCAAGCGGATCAGCGACGGTCTTTCATATGCATTCACTTATTTCATCTATCGTAAAGCACTTGTAACGATTTTACACTTGAAACCGTATACTAGTAAACCTAAAATACATGTGCATTACTTTGGCAGGGCTCTAGAACTTATTAATCGAGCAGACGGCTCTACCAAATTTTCACACATATATTGCATTTTCTGATTTCTTGCAGAGCATGCACTAAATGCGGAGCTAATGCATAAACCACGAACCAACTCCTGCTACGTGGCCAGTAAAAAGCACGAATGCTACCTAACCGAGTCAGAGCAGGAACGCAGCACGGGGCCCGAGCGGAGCGAGGGAGTGCTTTCGTAGGGACCAGGCGCGTCAGCGACGGGGGGCATACGCATAAAGAAGGATAGTGGAAAATACATAAAAATTCCCCAATAATTTTCACCTTGAAAAACACTTAAATAATCGTAATAATTCTTACTTTCAAAATGGTTTCACTGGTTTTCCGGGTACAAATGGCCCGCTGCGAGGAGAAATTAGTCTGTTTTGAATTTTCATTTCTTTTCCACACTTCGCATAGTTGATTTTACGTTTCAACATAACATGACGCTTCAAAAACTTTATAATATGACGCTCTTTATCACACAATTATTTGTAATAAAATCGTATGCTTACATTATACCCATCGCAAATGTCCATTCCTAACAGGAACAGATTATTTCCACCTTTCCACCAGATTATTTCCACTTAGAATACGTTCACTGCCATTCAAAATGTATTTCAATATATCTAATGACAGAAATTACTTACAGTATATTCACAATCTACTTCTTTTACGAAATGCGTTTGTCATTGTATTTTACCTATAAATTTTGTTTTTGGTAGAGCCGTCTGCTCGAGTGAACTCTTCTAGAACACAGGTTCCCATATCCATTTAGCTGTAATAAAGACACAAAACAACATTGCTTTGCATTTAATTTTATGGCCTGCAGAAATTTGTTTTATATAAATATGTCTTTTATGAATATGTGTTTCACATAAAGTTTTGAATTTGGCCTGTAAATCTTTCACAATGTGGTGCCAAGAGTAAACCAGCACCTTATAACTTTCCAACCCGTCTTTCTAGTGGTGCGCCAAAAATAAACCTGCACGCCTTGTTTAACGTCTTTATTAAAGTTCCATGGGAAGGGGGACCAGTAATCTAGAACCTTGCCCTTAGAGGACAACCAAACCATTCTTGTTTGCTATGTTCAAGTAGTATCTAAAAACTTATATTAGAGATTTTTTTTTTAAATAATACAAGAATGTCATCCATCAAAAGAGTGTGAAAAGTGTGTATTCCGAAATAATGTACTGAACGTAATGATTCATCTTCTGGGAAGAATCAAAAGAGCATTCCTACATGCTTTCCATCATTATTTCTAACAAACTTAATGTATATCATACGTTATTTCCACATACTGTACCTTGTCCAATCCTTGCGTGTTTTGTTGGAGGCCGGTCACAATATTCACACCACCCTTTAGATTCTTCTCTCGTGTAATAATCTCAGTGCCAAGTTTCTTCATTGCATCTTCCTCTTTTTACACCTCTTGCGTCCACGTCGGAGTCCATGATGCCGACTTGTTTTCACACAACTTTAGATTTCCCTGAACAACATTAAATAATTTCATGAAATAAAAATGGCTCCCGTTCGGGTTTGATCGACTTCTTTCGGATTTTAGCGAATATTTCAACGTAACGACATGTGATTTATAAAATTTTATACGTCACCGTAAATGCAACGGCGTGACACACAAAATATTCTTACATTGTCGTCCCTCTTAAGGCGAGGTTGTTACATTTAAACTTTACTTCTTGGTGTTTAAATGTAACAAAATTACATCCATTTTTTCCCAGCAAACCATATTTATACATCACATTCCATTTTACATATATTTCTTCTACAGTTACGTGTATTTATAAGTCAAACATGTGAATGAACGTCACAATTTTTCTCTGTGTATAGAGGGAGCCTCTCAGTTGCTTTCAAAAATTCCGCTAGATGGCATAAGCACAAACGACAAGAATAGTACGATAATCAAAAATGCTTTTTCCGTGCAAAACAACATACTCCAAATACTCATTCAAATACTATTGAACCATTAACTAATAATCCCCATAAACCAATCATAATATCAAATTTAACAACTTCTCATGTTATTCATGATTCTATGGACATCTAATTATATATAACAATTGTAGCACCTTCATTTATTTCTTCCCGCCTTGTCTCTTCCCTCCTAGAGCAAATATAATTAAACAGTGAAATAAGTATCTCAAAGTCTAAATACCGCATTTTATATTTCTAACGTTGAGAGATACTGAGATATTGACATCTTATAATAGTCTAATAATTGTAATTCAGACCTCCTTTTACCTTCTCATTCCATTTTCTATCCTTCTAGCCCAAATATCAAAATATGCTGAAACACTAGTGGCGGCTTTAGCGAATAGGCCGTGTAAGCACAGGCCTACTCAAATATTTTGAAAAATATACACACGCTAGAAGATACAATAAAGAATAAATATATTTTTTACTATTTATATTAATGGTAGATTTTTAACAAATAGGATCAACAATTACTGTAAAAGTAATTTCCTACTGTCATTTAATCAATCAAATGTGTATATGTATCCATCCATAAGAGAGGGAACAGGCCTACCCAAAATTAAAATCCTAAAGCCGTCCCTTGAAAGACGTGTCTAATTATTTTAAAATGAGCAGTCCATATATCAAATTTCATAAGTAACATTAAAAGAATCCGTGATATGGAAATTTTAAGATAATAATTATCACCTCTCTTTGCCCAGCTTACTCTTCTGTGGTTCGATCACAACCCAACTAATAACTCTGTTTCACTGAAGTTGCGCTTACGATGATTTTTGCCAAAGTTGCTCAACTCACAAAAGTGTATCGTTACAGCTGTTTATTCTACTCTGCATTAGTCTAAAGTTTGAAATTGTGTTTTGAAAATCTGTGCTACAAAATGCATCTAATGCGGCTTCTAGTGTTGAGCGCAAGAATCTTGGTCTTGCAGTTTTTGCAAGAGTCTTGTATGTAAGACCAAGACCAAGGGGTGCAACACCAACTCCAAAACCAAGACTCTTGCGCAGGAGTCTTGCATAAGTACCGTCAATACTTGATTCTTTTTAATAGAATGTAAACAAGAAAGGGATGGATTTTTTGGCTTCAGTAAAAATGCTGCTGGAGTGAATGTGTTCCCAGTAGTTTATGCAATCCGTGTGAGTCGAACTGCCCCTGTAGCTTATAGCTACAGTATGTTGTTTTCTGAATTGGTTGTTCGAGTTTTCTGTAGATAATACTCGCTTTCAAACCACACAGGTCATCACGCACCATGTGAGCTTTTTTGGTGGACAAACACCGTGTGCATGGCTTTTCTCGATATTTTTTCGTTTCCTCCTACTTTCTTCATTCCACCATTTTAGGCATTTCTCATCATCACTGTCTCCCTTAACTGTGGTGCACAATCGTGTGACGTTAAACTAGATGCTTCATTTCATTCCAAAGCATATTAGTGGTGTTCTTCTACCAAAACTTAAGAGAAATGTAGTATTGAACATCGGTAATACCGTACACCATAGGTGTCGACTACATGGGTATTGCCTTGGCTCCGAGACTCAAGCATCCGTTGGAAATGTTCAATGTGTACTCTTAAAACTAATATCGAAATAATATTTTCATGATATTGACAAAAACTTGGTGCATGTGACCGCAACTTTGATTTCATAAGCGGATGCTTATACATTGTATAATTGTTTATTAATATAACTTTTAGCCTCCTTAGGTATACGACACATCGAGGATTTAACGATATAACATAATACTACAACAATAAATTTATATTTTAAAATTGAAAGTGACTATTTTTGTGACTCCTAATCTCTTGAACCTGACGACCGATCACGATTAAATTTTCAACATAGATGAGGTTTGGGCCTGGGAGTGTTTTCATCATTCCACTTTGACGGTAAAACTTAGGGGAGGGGAAAGGGGGGCTATAAAATAATAAAACTTAAAAACTCTTGAACCAAACGACCAATCTCGATCAAATTTTTAACATCGATGAGGTTCAAGCCTGAATGTTATCTGTCAGTGCACTTCGACTAAGCAATGTAGGGGTGGAGGAGGGAGGAGATGTACAAAAGTCAATATAAATAAAAATAAAAATTACTAAGTTTGTGACTTAATAACTCCTGAACCGATCTCAGTCAAATTTTTAACATGTATGAGGTTCGTTCCTGGAAAGTTTTTTTAGAATTTGTTTTACTTTGATGGTAAAACCTAGGGGAGGAGGAAGGGAGGGATATATATATATATATATATATATATATATATATATATATATATGTGTGTGTGTGTGTGTGTGTGTGTGTGTGTATATATGTGTGTGTGTAAAGTAAGTGCTGTCTTTGTGACTTCATCACTCTTGAACGAGCCAATCGATCTCAATCAAATTTTAAGCATAGACGAGGTTCTGACTTGGGGTGTTTTTTTTATCAAATCACTTTGACGGTAGAACTTAGGGTAGGAGGTGGGGATGGAAAATGTACAAAAATAAATAAAATTTAATAACTCTTAAACCTCACCCGATCTTATTTTCAACATAGATGAGGATCGTACTTGTGTGGTTTCTGTCATATCACTTTGATGGTGCAGTTTAGGGGAAGGGAAATGAAAGATATTTTAAAATGATCGAAAATGACCGATATTAAAATGGAGTCTATAGTTTCAGGAGTCGCTGAGATAAACAGTGACCCTTCCGATGCTATTTAAGTCCAAGTTCAAGCCCGTAGCTTGGCGGGGGAAGAGAAGATATCTAAAAACGATAAAAAAAAATGACATATATTATTGTAGAATCCATAGTTTCCCAGTTAGCTGAGTTGAATACTGACACTTCCGATATCGTTTACGACTCCGGTACTCCTCGGTCATTGACCCTGGGCCAAGGGCATTGACCTTTGACTTATGACGTCACAAAAGCTTTTGTTGACTCAGTAGCATATAGTAGGGGGTGTACTACTCTATCTCATTTCAATAACGGTAGCACAGATTATAGAAGTAACTTATGGTATACGAAGCTTAAGACGATAATAAAGAGCAAATCATGCAAAATATGGCTTAAGTTTTATCAGCTACTAATTTATTTCTAACAAAAGGTCAAAATACAAATTTGTTGAAAATGTAAACACAGTTTAAATAGATGAAATCTTTCTTTCGACTATTTATACGCTATGCAGATAAAATCACATGGCAAGACAACCAATCATAAAAAATTATAATATTACTTTATACCAATAAATGAAAGTTCATATCATTTCGAAATGGCACATAGGTCCTAAACCAATAATTTCTTGCTATTTGTTTTATAATTTTAATGTATCTATCTTTCCTATGAACTATTTTCTGAGGCTCTCATATCAAGGCTCAAAAATTCACATTGTAAGAACCAGAAACGAGCCACGCAACAGCAGACTACTTCGGCTCTTGCAAAAAGTGGAATTTGGACCCAAAAAGCGGCATTATTAAGGTAAAATCAGTTTCATTTCACAAACAAATCTGTTGGAAATAGAAGGGAGCCCGAAACAGTAAAATTCAACAGTGAAACAGACTGAAAATTTTAAGATATAGAATCCGACTCAGGGACGCCATGTAGCTGCATATGAATAGTAATGGACAGGGTGCACGATAGTGAGTGATTTTCAAATGAAGATTTAGTGAACTCAACGTTTAAAATCTCCTTTTTACCTCTAACAAGAATTCAGTTTAAGGTTACGTTAGGCCTGTCCTAGTATAGCTTATATTTGTGTATGTAAAAACTGTGATTTTTTTTATTATTACTAACATGGCGGTATACAATTTCGTGTTAGGGTAATTATCATTTTGGTAGTGTAAACAAAAGAAAGGGGCTCTCATTTATTCCTAAGTTGACCAAGCTTCCAACCAAAATGGGTTAAACGATTTTTTTTTCCTTCAGGAAGGGGACCCTCACAATTACCAGTGTTGATAGGTCTTTTCAGTGACATTAATAGTACCTTGGAAAACATGATTTAGGTTGCAGAAGGGCTACCTGGCCCTGATCATTTCGTCTTCCCTTTCCCAGTTCATAGAGTCGATTGGTGAATTTAGATAATGTTATTTGGTTTATATATATATAGTTGAGTGGTGTGAAAATATATGAATTAGCATGTATATTTATATGTATCAGTATTTACTTTCTTCTGTATGTGGAATGTAATGTGCATGTGTTTAACTGAGTAATGTAGATTTTAGAAGTAAGGTGCGAGTGAAGGTATGAAATATTCATCGATGGACAGTGTATTGTATGTTTATTTATCTTTTTGGTCCGTCATAAGAAGTACATTACTCTATAGTAAAGAATTTCGTAAAAGTTCGTACTATAACTACCTAATACATGACTTATCATATTACTAGTGCCACCGCGTCTGAATTGAGTATTGTCCGTTGCTAATGTGTTGTTACTCAAAAACTTTGTGCTCTAGTCAATACGAAAATGACCGCTTTTTAGCTATGAGTAATAATAATCCAGGAAATCTAGAGCAATTTTACCCTCAACCTGGGCAAAATTGCAACAAAAGCTTTTTAAACAGGTTTCGATTCAGGAATTACTACTGAATAACATATTCAAAATCCCACAAAATCGGACCACGGGAACACCCCCAAAAACGGTTTCAAAATGGCGGACCATAGTTTTTCGAAAAAAATCGTAGACTTTACTTTGAAGGCTCTAGTAGCCCTCTTAATTGACACAGAGAGACATGAATGATACCTCGTTGGAAAGCTCATAGACCACAAATTGCAACGAAGTGACTTTTGTACCCATCATGCCCAACCCGTAGAAGAAGAAGAAGAAGAAAGTCGATTTTTGTTTTTTTTAATTAATATTTCTTGGACCCTGGCAACACTGTATGTCCTCATACTCCGGCAGAAAAATTCCTACGCGTAGACCAGACATTGGTGTGCGTGGCACTTTCCGTCACGCACACCAAACTGTCAGGAATGATGCAGGCCATTCACACAGATCCATCTCTTCATCATCCAGGGAAATCCACTGTTCTCTGCTTACCGATTATCGACCTCCATCTATCTGATATGTCATGCATCTATTCCACTTTAATGTACCTGAATAATCTTGCGAGAAAATATAAAGTCACACCAATCATCACCTTAGACCAACCACTGTTTTGGAAAGCTTCACGTATCCTGCATGACAGAGCACATAACACCAGTATTAAGGACACGGTTCTACTGTTGGCCTCATTTCATACTCTGATGAACCTTCTAGGAGCAATTGGTTCCCTGATGGATGATTCAGGCTTACGTGAAATCTTGCATGAGCTTTATGGAGAAAATTCGGTTGTACATATGTTAAGTGGCAAGTCCGTAGCAAGAGCCTTCCGTGCGCACATGATGGGTGACCTCGCATTAAGTGCATTGCTTGTGGAAAATGTTTTTCTGCAGACCGATAACGGAACACGCAGAACTATTAACGATGCTTACTCTCTCTACCAGAATCTGATGACGGGTGAGATTACTGTAACTGGAGGTAGTTCTTCACCTCTTCTTCAAGAAGCCCGAGAAAAAATAGAAGCACGAAAGTCAGAACTTATTAACACATCAAAAACAAGTCAGTTGTGGCTTGCATACCAGCGCATGTTGACTACAGCAAGGAAACTTGTGGCAGCAAACCGAACAGGAAGCTGGGAGGATCACCTTGATGCTATAGCAGAGTGCATTCCCATATTCACTGCAGCAGGACACTTCAATTATTTGAAGTCGACGTGCTTGTACCTGCAAACAAAGTTAACGCTGGCATCGGTTAATCCAACAGTTCACGAAAGCTTTCAAAATGGGTTCGTTGTTATTAGATGAAGCAACTGTTATTGGGCTGGGTTGTCCTCTGATCTAGTCATAAAGCAGGTTCTGATGAGATCGCTAAAATCCACTGGAGGTCTAACCCATGGGAGTGGAATGTCAGAGATGCAACGATCTTTGTGGGTGCTCTCAATGCCAGCATGCTCTGAGTACAATCTGGTGATGCAAACTCTTACTCACACAGCATATGTCACTAGCGAACAACATAAAGAAGCCGAAACGTCAAGAATGTCACGTGATATCAGTGACACACGTCGCATTCTTGCAGGACTGCAGCCCATTTCACCATTTGACGGAGACAAATCGTTGAGAAACATTGCCACTGGCGTCACAGCGGATTCCTCTGTCAACGTCCATAATTTATTTTCAGTTGGAGAAGAGCTTGCGAAGAAACTATTTGGCAAAGACCTGTTCACTGTGAGGTGGAAACGTGAAGATAAAGTCAAAACTCTAGCATCCCCGAGTAGTGTTAAAATCAGCAGCGATATCTCCGTCGATTCGAATCTTTTGTTTCAAAGACTGTTAGTTGTCGCTAATGCTGGCAGCACATCTTTAGAGGAGACCTTAGCGCATGAATTATGTGCCTACCCATCAGCTTTATTTGAGTCACCCAGTATGATGCGTAAGGCAGACAAAGCCCCACTGACCCATGCGATACTAGAGTTCAGCAAGCAGCAGACCGCACAGTTTGAGGAAACGAATCCAGACAATATTCTGTATGTCTTAGACGGAAAATCTCTGTTACATAGACTTCCATGGTGTAAAGGCAGTTCGTACGACAACATCGCTGCATCATTTGCTGAGTATACGGTTCGTAAATATGGCACATCAATCATCGTGTTTGATGGGTATGGAATTTGCTCACCATTGTTCATTGCAACTGTACTATCGGGAGTGCAAGAACGTATTATACTTGCAGAAAGCATGCCCTTCCATGTACTATTGCTTGTGGTGTGTGCAAAGAAACTGAATGTTTTAACTCTTTAAATGAATATGGTGAGGACAGTGATAGCGTAGGCGATGACGATGTAGATGTGTAATTTGCCTCCCAAAATATTTCGTCTTCCCATTCTTTTGCTTTAGAATATTTTTGCTTTATATATAGGTGTTATGTTTCTATAAAACGAATTGTCTTGTACACTGTATTATGGTATGACCTTATATTTGCTATTGCTTGTGGTGTATGCCAAGAAACTGAATGTTTTAACTGTTTAAATGAATATGATGAGGACAGTGTTAGCGTAGGCAATGAGGATGTGGATGTGTAATTTCCCTCCCAAAGTCTTTCGTTATTCCTATTCTTTTGCTTAAGAATATTTTTGTTTTATGTATAGTACTCATATTAAAGCGACCTTTGATTTAAAAAAAGAAACAAGATTTTTTCATGCATAGAACGATTATCAGGATTGCCAGAGCCCAAGAAAGATAAAAGTACAGATTTTCACAATTTGTTCAAGGTTTCTTCTTCTTCTTTTTCTACAAGTTGGGCGCAAGGGGGCACAAACTATACGTCGTTGGCAAGAGGGTTCCATAAGCTTTCCAACGCGGTATGCTTCATGTCTCTGTGACAATTAGGGAGGATACTAGATCTAAGAAACAGAAGTTAGACCACAGTAAAAAATATACAGAGTGACCCTCCTTTGTCCGCGGTTCCGAATTTTTATCTCCCTTACTGTTGAACCTACGTCCTTCATTTTTTAATATTATTGTTACCAATGTCTGGTCTACGCGTAGGAATTTTTCTGCCGGAGTATGAGGACGTACAGTGTTGCCAGGGTCCAAGAAATATTAATTTAAAAAAAAACAAAAATCGACTTTCTTCTTCTTCTTCTTCTACGGGTTGGGCATGATGGGTACAAAAGTCACTTCGTTGCAATTTGTGGTCTATGAGCGTTCCAACGAGATATCATTCATGTCTCTTTGTCAATTAAGAGGGCTAAAACTAAAGGTTGCAATTTTGCCCAGGTCAAACCGTATTTTGACTCGACTATAAGTAAATATTAGTTTGGGTCCATAAGAATTGATTTCTAGATAACTCACATCGCAAGCTACCTTTCTGGAAAAGTACGATCATTTGTATAACTTAGTAATCAAAATATTATTAATATTAATCTTCTCATTTCCAATTAACTCGAAGTTTTTTCATATGATATTGTTTTTGTTGCCAGGTAGCATTTACGAATCCTCTTTATCCGTTGCTTGCTGCGAGCAACTGCATTGTTGATATTTTCTGATATGTAATTGCGTGCTATTTAGAACACTGAACTTTCATTGCGTACAAAATAAATTTCGAAGCCGTGAACTGAATTATACCGTAGTTTGTTACGAAAGAAATTCATATTCAGTGCATATAGGATCACACGTGTTAATTAGTGGATTATGTTAATTGCTGATTTTAATAAAATTAATTAGGCTGCTTTGAATAGTCTTGGGCTTAACGAGAAAGTATAGGGTGTCTAAAATAAATCGACGTAGTAGAGAAAAGTAAATAAATAAATGAATACGTGAGTAATTATAATATTATTAGTATATAAATGATGTAGTAAAGAGTGTGATTAAATAACAACACGCCCATGTGTATATGTGCCCGCCCAGTGGTAGAGCTTGCTACGAGGTAGCGGTATTGATTATATATATATAAAATTCCGTAATGCATTAATTATCACGTTAGGATTTCTATATGAGGGTAGTGTGATATGTAGAAAACGATGGATGGTATTTTTCACTTAGTGGCTCGACTCTTCCACAGTAAATACACCAGTTACTTGATCACCCAGCCTGCCAATACAAATAATAGCCATATGGCAAATGATTCCGGATACCTTACAGTTAATTACATGAAAGAATAGCTCTTTGCAGAATTAATACAGTTTAGAAATATGCGTTTTACTTATATTTATAATCATACCCAGCAACTTTGAAAATTTTTTGCCGTCACCCGACCAAGCTAAGTTTATTATTGTGTGTAGAGGTGAAGAAGTGGACAGGATTAAATAATCTAGTAAATCTATTACAGTGGACTCTAGTCTAAACCCCAATATCCATGAATTTTCCCTTCTTTTATTGTTAGTAAATAGTTTGAAATTAGTTGACGCGGACGCCTCAAGTTGGCAACCCTGCGGACTGGTAGCTAGTAGTAAGATTTTGCAGACAACTTACTAGTACAAAATCTAATTTTATTTATTTTTTTATTTTTTGGCAATTCCCTGTTAGATTTTTTCTAGTTATTGACTTAGTCTAGTTTCCAGACTTTTCTCGAGACTCTTCTTATTTTTCTGAGGGGTCCGATAATTTTTTTATTATTTTAGAAATTCAAATTAGAGACTACACTGACTTCCCGGTAGTGCCGGAGTCTCCAAGGTCTCAGCCGGATTACATCGAGGAAGGGAATTTTCCTAAAGCTTTTGTCTTTTTGAAAATTCCCTTGTGTGCACGGACTTGCTGTTGCTTCGGGGATATTTATTTTAGGCTACGCATTTTAGTAGGCCAACCATTTTCGGCATATAAAGGTATATTTGGCTGTGGATTTTTGTATGTAGAAATTCTACCACTTATCTTTGTAGCTTTAGTGTCTTAGCTTATTGCTTTGGCTACGCCTTTTCTCTCTCCCCCTTATTTATTCCTCTACTTTCTTCTTCAAGATTTATTTTTAAAATTTTAACCTCCCCATGAGTTTTGAACTTTACAAATATCAACTATTTAATATATAGTATGTAAAATCGAATTACCAACTGAGACGTCGCGAGACACGATTCGTAAAGGTATTCATTGATGTGAAGTATGAAGTAAATGTTTTCCACCATACTGACAAACAGCAATAGCAAGCAACTGTCCGGTCTAGGATTAAATTTTACTTTTGTTTGCATCTATCATTAGGATCTTTTGTCGGGGTATTACCAATTCCTATGTCTGTTTTCACTGGTAACTGAATGTGAAGGTCGTTGTAGTTGTTTGGGCCCAAGAGTATTAACGATATCTTTAGCTTCATCCATATCTGTTAATTTTTGTGTTTACGTGCCTGCCTTGCGCATTGAATGTCAACTGTTTAAACAGAATATTTAAAAATATGAATTTTATCTTTAAGCGCGGGAAATTAGTTGAATATATATATATATATATATATATATATATATATATATATATATATATATATATATATATATATATATATATATATATACGATATATCGGATTTAAGATGTAAAGTGTTGCAACCGCAAAATTCAATTTGTCGGGGTTATTAGTTTGAAAGATTGAATAATTTAATGAATATAGATATATGTTGTCATATGAATATGTGTTGAATATGAATATAATATTGAAGTAAAATGTATAATATTAAATTGAGTAAAGGAATATATGTGTAAAGGGTCTTGATACCTTACCCCGAATAGTTCTTGGTTGCCACGGTCACAGAATATCCGATAAATATAAAGTGTAAATGTCAAAAATACCGCCGCATGTTGTATAATATTCTTTTCAAACTGTGAGATATTCTCTAATAACATATGTAAGAACTAACATTATTAATACTACACTAACCGCATGTAGGCATGGGTTTAAGGTAGGTCGGCGTAACTCTAATTTATCATTAAACCTATCCTCAGATCAGTAAACTGAAATCCTACTGTATGAATTACATTTGGTTCCATCTCTCCTGTACAAATCCTAAATTTCAACCAGTGTTTTCACCTTTATAAACGTGTTCTCACCGATGAAGATCCTTCTGGACTTGAAAAAATTCTTGTTTACTAGTTCTTTTCTCCTTGAATTGTGCAAATTTACCAATAAATGTGTTTATTTAATGTTATAAGGCGACAGTGATTCAAACCTACTCAAGGAACTAGTAAATCAATGGAAATGACCAAAGAGGTAAATTAGTCGCTGTGATGGCAGAGACGAAACTTTGCCCTTGTTATCCAAAAGTGGGAGAAATGCACTCCTAAGTATATCTACAGAAATAGTATGTATCGGTTACAATTAGTAACTAAATTTCATGTGTGTATACGAAAAGTAAAGTCAAGTGAAATGTTTGGACACCAGAAAAGGGTGCTTTGATATTTAGTGTGTTATTAATGCTCATCGCTAACTACGAGACAGGACTCGTAAATTTACTTAAAATCTTCATATATGAGAAAAGACTTATTCAAATCTTCATATAAAGTTTTTTTTCTTTTCTTTTCTTTTCCTTTATGTGGCTATGATCTTATGAAATATAAATAAATTTTTTTTGTACCATATGTTCCTAAAATTTAAGCGTATATATATATATATATATATATATATATATATATATATATATATATATATATATATATATATATATATATATATATATATATAATAGGGTGGTCCTTATTTATATGGGGAAAATAAATTTAGAAATTTCTTTGGACTCACCCCCTAAAATGGTTCCATATGGGACAAAATTAAGTAAGGAGAAAAATTAGATCCATTGAATAATTTTAAATCGTGCCCCAAACGACCTAAAATTTTGAATGCGTTTACAATACATAGTATATGGGGAAAAGCTGGAATAAACTCTTGTAATTTGCAAACGGCTTAAGAGAATGGAAAGATGTTTTGGATAATGGAACTAAAGGAAATGAACAACCTAATTTTGTATAGTGTTATCATGGCGGCCATCTTAAAGTCCGCCATCTTGAATTCAGGTCAAAATTTTCAAATAGGAAAAAGGTCATGTTACATATCATTTTAAGGTGGCGTTTTTCCAGAAACACAAATCAAGCTACCAATTTTTATTTTCAAGCAACCAATAATCTTGTAAGATCTGAAAAACAAAATGCTTCGATGTAATGTTATTTTATTGTAGTTATGGACCACAGATTTGTAAGAATTTTGGAAGTATTTTACATAAACTGGAAACAAACTGCTAGAGAAAGTTAAATTTTTGTTTCCCCATGAACTACCAATAAGTTTTTCCATCAAGATGATTCATAGACCATTATGAGGAAAAATTAAAAAAAAAAAAAAAGAAATTGAAATATCCCTTATTTATGTAGTACTGTAGCTTTGGGGTAAGTTTTCAATAGGTTTTTAATCTTATATACTACACAGTTCACTTTTGTCACATCTAGGAAAAGATTATCTATGAGAATTCACTATGTGCAAAAGAAACTGTTTCTGATACTCGTTTTTCGTAAAAACGATGTTGTAATCTTCTGTTAGTTTCACTCCCCTTTCTGCTGCATCGTTTATTACGGAGATGAATTTAACTAACTGTTATCTGACCATGAAATCGGATCACACTCAAGAAACCCTTTGGGTATTTTAAATCTCACGAGAAAAAATTGTTTGTTGTATCAAAATCACTGATTTCTCTTTTCGCAAGAATTTTTATGGTATTATTCTTGCGTCAAGCCTCTTTGCTGCTTCACGGTTCCTCCTTATAGTTTTAATTCTTTCAACCAATTTTTGTTTTTCCACCATGTTAACTTAATCATCAAAAAACTCCAATTCTACGTATTCCTCCTTCAAGTACCAGAGATGCCGAGAAAATTTAGAAAGAGCCACTCCAGATAATTCATTATCTATTTGCCTATAACTGTACAAAGCTTTCAAAAATTGCTTGATGAATGGGATACTTGTTCACATTTAAATCAAGCTTGGACATACAGTCGTATCAGAAAAATTCATGTTCTCCGAAGACCCGTTTCTATTTGCTTCGTTAAACGAAAATGTTGGCGAAAGAGATGTATTTTTAAACAGTATATTGCTTTTCCCATCTACCTTGCATGGTGAATTGCTCCAGGCAAACGAAAGAAAACTCTTCGAGAAGGTATGCCATCCAAGAATGTCAGTTCTAAAAATTTACTGTAATCTTCTCTGCGGTGTCCTGCTTCTACAAGTTTGATAGCATAATTCAATATTTCATTTCTTACATCTGAAATGTTGTTCCTTACGTCATTATCATAATCATTTCTGGAATAAAGTTAGTACACTCTATTTTAGACCAATCGTTCTGAAAATGCTTAAATAGGGGAACGTCCGTTCCAGATGCAAACGAAACACAACACTTGTCAAATACACATTTTAAAACCAATTCATAAATGTAGTGTCTACAAGGAAGGTATAGAATATCATTTTGGAGCATCTGCTCTAGCAGAATGAAAGCACCGTTCACATGACACATATTGCAGGGAATAGTGTGACAACAAAGTGCCTGCACGAACTTTACCAAGTTCCATTCTTCAAGGTAATGAACTGTAGTAGAAATAATATGTTCGTTCTCCTCTTCATGATGACAAACTGAGAACACCAATTAGCCTCTCATGAGCATCTCCTGTAATAAATATTGATAACCCGTCGATAGTCTCTCTACCAGTCAAATTCGGCAGTAGTTTTCCGTCTCATTGCACAACTAACGCACTTGATGCACTCCGAAATTGTTTTTGTGGTCTTATGCAACTTCGCTACGGATTTTCTCTCAGCATCGATGCATATTTATTACTAGTTCCTTTACATTATGGACTAATGTTTCTGCCGTCGCTGTCAGAATATGTATTCTCGTTCTATCAGTGGACTTGTATCGATCAGGAGTAGCAACCTGTCTTGGAGTTTTAAAATTATTTTTTCCCCTTTTACATCTCTTGCAGGGTCCGGGCGCACACAGGCACATATTTACATTTTATCTTACATACTCAACTGGGTTTTCATCTTCATTTCTTGAAATGCTTACCTCCGTGTATTTTGGTGTAAAATTCATACAAATCATTTTCAGAAGTGCATTTTTCTTTTGCGTTCCTCTTTCTAATGAAGCCGCGCATATCCCTCTTGTTCTTTCCGAGCCAAACTCATGTCTTTACATTTAGTTGTGTAAGAGTTATTACTTGTGACAAAGAGAAATATTTTCATAGGTAATAATTCTTAGACGACTAAGGCTATCTTTAAAATAGTGCCAGATTTGTTTATCTGGTGAAACGTCACCTCAAAACGATATGTCATATGACCCTCTTCCTATTTGAAATTTTTGATCTGAATCCAAGATGGCGGACTTCAAGATGGCCGCTGTGACAATACTATACAACATTAGATGTGTTTCTTCCTCTAGTTCCATTATCCAGTGTATTTTTGCGTTCCCTTAAGCCGTTTTTAAATTACAAGATTTTATTCCAGATTTTTCCCATATATTATGTATTGTAAGCGGATTCAAAATTTTAGGTCGCTTGAGGGCACCATTTAATATTATTCAATGAAGTTAATTTTTCTCCTTCCTTAATTCAGCCCCATATGGAACCATTTTAGGGGGTGAGTCCAAAGAAATTAGGAAATCAAAAATTAAGGACCACCCTAATATATATATATATATATATATATATGGGCCGTTTCACGATTAGGGGCAAGTTTGAAGGTGCAAAATCTGAAAAAAAAATTGGGAAATATGCCCTATATATAAAGTGGCAATGTCACCTTGTGCACGGCAGCGCAGGAACGTTTATATTTTCTGAGGTACGTGACAAAGTTTCCAAACGTGTTAGATTAATTTGTCATTACCGTAACACGTTTCCAAATGTTCGTTTTATTCTCTATTTTCTCTGTTTAAAAGGCAGTATTATGTTACAAATTGACAAACGGAGATGTAAAAAAATTATACAATAAAAATATAAAAGTATTAGTAATTTTTAGTACTTTATTGAATCAAATAATACATTATCGTGACGGTAATGACAAAAATGTAAAGGAATTTACTTATGACACACAGGATGCAATTATTGGAATATATTTGACAGAATACACTAACACATTAATATAATTCTCCTATATCAGTGGTCTGGTGCAAAAATGGCGTACAACACCTACAATTTGGAGCTCATATTGTATATTTGTTCACTAGCTAAACATTGTTTACTTTTCTAACAAAATATAAAGATATTGTAGTAAATTTTATTTGTGTTTTATGTCATTTCTGCATAAAACCCGAATGAATACTAATGCTCTACACAGTAAGTTCTTACTGCTAGTACAATAACACAATATATTACAATGATTATACAATAATAACACACAATAATACAGTGTGTAATTATTGCCATCAGTTCGAGAATAATACAGTTCGCATAAAAGACTAAAAAAACATAATTTGCTGCTGATAAAGCAGATGAACGCTACGCAATTGTTTCAGATCAACAGAAAAAATAATTATGTACTTATGTTATTTTTTGTACTGCTGATCTGTTTTAAAAAAAAAGAAAGTATTCCCGCATTCAAATAACCTTCATTTTTAACAATATTCATAAACTATTCACGTCGGTTTTTTTTTCTTTTTTTTGACAACTTTTACAAATTTGTCATGTCCACTTTTTTGGGCCCGAAACAATTGCACACTGTTGATCTGTTACAGAAACAGGAAAGAATTCTTACATTCAAAGAACTCTTCCTCTCTGAGACTGCTTAGTGCACTTTCATCAAATCTGGTATTTTTGGCAAGTTGTTAGGTACTAACAAACTTGTAAGGAACCAACAGCCGAAATTGAGAAGTATCAATGTAAAAGAACTTAATGTTTGAAGTTTCAGACCTATTTAACATATTGAACATTGGTTTTGCATCAGTTAAGTCGTGTCCACGCGAAACTAATATGTCAGCTTGTCTTTTAACTGCCCCACCAACACCATTTGCAGCACTTTTCCGTGAATTGTTTCACTGAAATTCCAGGAATCAAACTTAAAATTGTACTTGCTGAAAGACAAAGTTGAAAACAAAAACATATTTTTTCTAGAACGATACTGGCTTGTCGGCCCATCACTAACGATATGTAAATAATCAATATCGGATGTCAGTGTAATGTAAGATAGTACGGGATGTAAGTGAGCCCATATGGCAGATGCATCATGTCTTGTACATTCTGAGATTGTGCAAAATGACAAAATATTTTCTCCATAGGCAACACATGTATGTAACGATACCTGATCCGAGAAGCACCGAAATGCATCTGCTGTATTTCTTGAGAACACTTACACTGATAGTTCTCAGAGAAATCAACGTAGAGTGCACATTCTTTCTGTGCAAGTGTCTGTTTAAGTGTCTTTACTAAGTAATACTGATAATATACGTTGTAATTGTGTCTAAGAAAAGGCAGCATATTGTTTTCAAACGCACGTGCTAAGTCTGTCACCGAACCTTTTCCCTTTTCTTTTTCTGTAACTCGTACTATACTTGTTTCGGATGTGTCGTTCGTATTGTACTTCGTTCTTTTTTTCTTTTTTATTGTTCCAGCAATACCAAAAAGTCTGTTCCTGTGGATTTGGAATTCTCATATTCAGCGACTTGCTTTTGCACTTCGAACATTCTCGGTATGAACAGGATTTGTTTTTGGAATTACAACATAAAGTGTGAGCAAGTTCTTCTAGATTATTTGTTTGAACCACCCTACAAAGTTTCCATTTATCTGCTTTGAACTGTAAATTGGAACGCATTTTGCAAGAGCATTTTGCTGTGGGATAAATAAACATACAAATGGAATGATACAAATAAATAAAAAAAAATATATCTTTAAGATAAATACATACGAAAAATCTTTAACACTTCTAACTGAAAATTAAAAACAAAGTTCTACAGCACATACCGTAACAATTTACGTGTTTTCGCAATTTATTTTGAAAAAAAATATGCCAATTAGTCATTGATGTTGAATTTTGATTTTCAAAATATTGCATGCATGACATATTTTCTTGGTTCAAAATTGAATACAAAATCAAGATTGTAAAATGTTTTTTGTCATCATCATCAAAATCGAATATGAATACCGATGATTTAAGCTGATAACTCAATTATTTCTATTCGTTAAATTTACGTGCAAAATACCAGTACAGCACGTTTTGTAATTTTTTTTTTGCATATTTTAAATATAGCATAGCCTTCTGATTGTCACTACCAAAACAACAAGTCATTTTCGTAACGAAATTTGACGTGACGGTAAGGACCGTTATGGGAATGACGTTTCTTCGCATTACAGAAATTTCTAGAAAACCTTGCATAGGTGGGAAGTCGAAATGAATTCACCAAGAACCTGATCCATAAGGATTACAAAACAGACGTTACATCATTCAATTATATATTATATTTATAGCATAAAACTGTGTTACGGTTATGACAATGAGAAAACATAACTCAACTCATCTACAGACAAAAGCAACGATAAACGCTATTGTTCAAATTCATATGTAGATTGATACATTCATATGTATGTTGATTGCATGTCCATAACAATTTGTGTCTAATTCTAGAATAGATGTAACAAATGTTCACTAAATTGTAGTTAGATGGTTTCTTTTACATTATTTTTCATCCATGTCGATACGTTGTCCTGTATGTATGTGACCGTGCGTGAATGAATGATGAACTCAGTTTTTAAGTGGTAGCATTAATATTGATTTAGGATGATAGTATCTGTAATAAATGAGTCTGTAATAGATAGCCTGTAATAAATGAGTCTGATAGTATCTGTAATAATAGCATCTCATATGTGTTAGTGTATGACGAAGGTTATGAAAGATAGCTAATCCAAAAGTATTCAAAATTAGGTCTGTGAGAAAAGTCTAAATAAAAGGATGAGCCAGAAAAACGACAGTCTTTCCAGAAATCTCAAAAATTATACTTGTGAATATATATACGTGACTTTAATTTTTTTTTTCTGGCCGATTCAAATGTGTGGTTGATCTCCACTTTGGGAATTCATATACTGGATACGGATTTTTTTACATTTCAAAACGACAGATATACTAATTAAATTAAACTTCTTGTCACCTGGTCTGAGTTAGGCAACTCCCACTTGTGCACAGGTCAGAGTCGTATTAGGGAACATGTGTCTCTTTCGGATCACTTCAGCATTGATCCTCAAATAATAGCATTTGGATATGAATTACTTTTCAATAATTATTCGAATTCTTTCACCATATTTACATAATTTTCCAGTTATTCCTTCTCCTCTACCCTTCTTCTTTCCCCCTTTTTCCCTCCTTCCCTCCTACTTTCTTCTTCTCCTTTCTCACCCTTTCTTTTCCTATTTCTAACAAAAGTGATAGAGGGGTCGTGACTGGGAGTTGTTGCTACACACATGGCCTTTAAATTGCTTTGATTGTTTTTAAAGCATAAGTGAAGCACAAGTCGTTCTTCTTTTCATAAGTATTTTAAAAGATTTATTATTATTATTATTATTATTATTATTATTATTATTATTATTATTATTATTATTATTATTATTATTATGCAGAATGTTAGGGGTATAATTTTTGTTTATACAAATAACAGTGTTGCTCTTATATTTTTAAAAAAACACATAAGTAGCTGATAAATTGTACAAATTAATGGCTGGTTAGCAATGTTATTAGATAGGAATATATGGATTTTCAGTATTCGTCGAACTGGTGACCTACCGGGCTACATCTCTAACAAAAATCTAAACTAATCTTACAGGTATTCTTACAACTGTTTAGGTTAGATTAGGTTATTGCATCAAATCAAATAAAAAATGATTCTCAAAACAAATGAAAAAGATTCTGAAGTAGTACTTCACCTTGGATTATCTGTTGACTTCGTTGGTAACTATTTTTCTCACCCATCAGAACAACACCACACGTATCGTTGTTATACTCAGCGACTATTTCAGGGCAAGAGACGTTTATTTTTTCCTGCACTTGTTCTTTGTTTTCAGATTGCTGTTGTTACTTTATTGGAATGCAGAATGTTTGAAAGCAGAACCACAGATTTGTTATTCATCCATTTAACACATGTTATTCTATTTGATAACAAGATTTGACTTTCCCCTCGTTCCATGTAATTGTCTTTCTTTAGAGGTTTTGGCATAATACTTTCTGTCAGTTCGCACCGTTCCACACAAATATAGCTGCTTCTTTTGTGCAATTACTTGAAGCAAAGGAGAACTGAAAAAAATGTCTATGTAGATCTCATAGCATAAGTTCTCAATAGGTTTCGATAGCATCATGACTACACTCTTTCCTAGTCCACAGTCGGGGGCAGTTTTCTTCCCCGTTTACAAGTCACCTTGGTGTAAGTAACCAGTCTTTGAGTCACATCTGCACCACATCTTGATACCCTATTTTCTGGGTTTGATCTTTATGTACTGCTTCATTATATCGTGCCCTTTGAACTTGATCATGTGTTCATCTACGGATTGTTGCATGCTTGGATTTTTTGGATTCTGAAAGCAGCAATTGAAATGATTGGTCACAGGTCGTATCTTATATGTTCTGCCATAATCTGTGACAGTTCTAGAAAGCACTTCCTCATTATTTGCCAAATGCAACGCACTTCTGATTAATTCGAAACGTCTTCGAGGTATCACATTTGCTATGTATGGCACTTGAAGGTCAGGATCAGTAGACTAATAACTTCTCCACTACGGAGCAACATGGCAGCTCATTACCAAATTCATTCTCAAGAATGCGCGCATTTCTTCCAGATTAGTTTGGAAAGGAATGTAATTTTGCTTCATATATAACTCACTCTGTTTCGAATACATCTACAGGACACGGCTCCACATTACAATCAACATTTATATTTACTTTTCCATAATCATAATCAATAGAATCCTTCTGATACACTGCTCCGTCAGGTTTCCAGTTAAAAACGATTTGTTCCATTTGGGTTCTCGCACTGGTACATTTTGTTTTAGAATTTCCTGGCAAATTCTTGATTTCTGGCGATGTTGAAGATAAAGAAACTGGTGACAAGGCTGAATTCTCTGTAGCTGATGACGTTGATGGAACAGAACTATCTCACGTGGAGGCTTGTGAAATTGGTTTTTCAATTACAGCTTCCTCGCCTATACCGTCGACATTATCCTCAAGAAAGCCCAAGTCCTCATCATCAAGTCGTTGGTTGTCTTCATCACCACTATCATACGATGTGGTACGAGTACTATCGAAAATATGCTCTAGAAAAATCTCAAAGAATACAGTTGCGTAAAATCTCATTCTCTTACCGACCATACGGACATATATGTTCCATAGGAGAAAAACGGCTATATATTAAAAAGTAACAAACATATAAAGTATTCAGTTTATACACGGGTTACACTAGACACATACAAAACGGCCACAACTAATAAATGTAGTTCCGAAAAATTTTTAAATTTTATGAGAAATTTTAAAATTTCATATTAATGTTTCACAGAAAACAAATTTTTCTAGTAAATCTGGCAACGTTGCAAAATCATAAATGCGAAGATCAAGCTTATTTTAATATTTACTGTACCCTTAAGAGCCACGATACAAGCAATGAAATCTTTTCAATGATCTGTTTCAATTTTAGGAAGTTTCAAAGAAATGGGACAAATATATCCCTTGGTCGTTAAGGGGGCTAACCTTGATCGGGTTTCACAATAAATTCGTAATGAGTGCCCTAACACATCTTGAAAGACATAATTGGGTTTTGAAGAGATGCGGAAGAAGGCTACAACTTCTTGAACACAACCAACAACGTTCCTTACACTCTGAACCTTGCTGCATTTTAAGATAGAGAGATTCAGTACATGAGTTTTACATACACAAAGGCGACAATTTACTGCTTTCTTTTCATATATGAAGCAGTTTTCGTGTAGTGGTTAAAACTTCTTCAAACGAATCCGAGCCCCAAACAACATCGTCGAAATAATAATATAAATTGAATCCTTTTCTAGATCTTCAAGAGTCAACTTCATAACGTAATTAAGAGCACTAGGCCTCGTAACCAAACAAATAGGAAGGACCTTAAAACAGTATTGTCCCTCTCATGGTACTGAAAAAGCAGTGATAGGTTGACTCCTCTCCGTCAATTTGATTTGATAAAAACCAGAGGTCAAATCAGAACTATTGATGAATCTATGGCCACTAGATCGTTCTAAAGTGTCCTGCATAGACAGAACTGGAAAATTGGAAGATATCACTTGACTATTGACCGCTCTGAGATCCAGAATTAGCCGATAAGGCACTCTTCTTAGTACCAAAGTTATTGGGGAATTCCAAGGCGAGTGACAAGTTCGAATCGCGACTTGCTTTAATAATAAGTCAATTTGTTCATTAACAGCATTACGAAGATGGAACGGTATGGGATACGGCTTGACTGAGACGGGCTGTGGGTCCTTGAGCTGAATATCATGCTCGGAACCACGTGCTATCGAAAATTCATCAGTTGACCAACTATATACATCTTTAAACTCAGTAATTACATCATACAGTTGCCGTGTCTGTGTATCACTAAGGTCAGGATTTATATTTACATGAATACAGTCAAATCCGGGAGTTTCAGAAGATTGAGGACCATTCTCTTGCATCACATTAGTACACAAATGTTCTAAATCTTTCTCTACAGCTTGTCTCACGACTTTATTTTTCCACAATAAATACTTTTTATCGGTAGGATTCTTCACCCAAATAAAGGAATTAACCTTGTCAACAAACGTTTCCTGAATTAAAAGCCTAACCACCCCAGGTACAAACTTAGAGGGCTGTAGCCAATCCCTGGCCCCCAACAAATCATAAAATTTACGAACAGGAACTCGAACCTTCGAGCGAGGCAGTAACCACGTAGATGACACAACTTTAAACACGGGTTTGACAAGGGTTGCAAACTCTGCCGAAACATTACACATATGGCAAGATTACGGCAAGGTAGCAGAAGGTATTTTCCCAAATCTGGAGATAGCTAACGAACACTCTTTGTGGTTCAAATCGGCCTCATGCGCTAAAAGAATCTTGCCCTAACAGAGGGGGGGGGGGTGAGGATAGCTCGGAATAACTCTAAAAGGGTGGCAAAAATATTCAGATCCCACCCAGAATAGAACAAGAGCTATTTTACTTACAGGTAGAGTTCTACCCGTAACTCCTCTTAAAACACTAGATGTAGAAAAAATCTTCGCACTATGAGGAACCATCTGGGACGAAATACAGATATCTGTGAGCCGCTATCGAGAAGAATAGGGCTGTCCCTACCATTAATTCTAACTATGATGTGTGGAAGAGCTCTCTCTATTAGAACAGTGACTTTTAAACGCTTTAGAGTTGATGGCCCATTATCATCAACCCTCTGAACTAATTTAAAGAACTAAGACAGTGGACAGCACCATGATTCTCTTTTCCAAATTTAAAACAGAAAATAGGTTTCTTATTACCATTCTGTCCATTACTACTCTGATTATTATTGCTACTATCGTGCCGCGGCTGCTGTCTAAACTACTGACCATTGTTTTGGCGTGAAGAAAAATTATGTCTACCTTTATTATTATTATTATTATTATTATTATTATTATTATTATTATTATTATTATTATTATTATTATTATTATTATTATTATTATTATTATTACGACGGTATTTATTATTTTGATTTGTATTCTTCTGTGAATGCTGTCGTTGCAGTGACAACTGAGTCAACTGCTTCTGAATATTAGCTAACTGGTCATTGACCTCGTCAGTGGACACTTTCGGAGCGGATGCTTCAGAGGATGAAGTCCGAGCTGATCGATCAACCTGCAAAACTGAGTTCACACAACATTCAACACTCTCTGGAGGATTTAGCTGAACAGACGCTTGGGTAAGTGAAGGATTCTGCTTAACAAGTTTTTCAATCGTTTTCCGTTCTAACATAACTCGTGCTTTCTCTTCATCCAATAAATTTTGAACTAATTCCTCTACAGAAGCATACGTGTTTTTAATCGCAATCCGCATATATTCAGGAATCAGCCCGTCAATTATCAATTGAATCTCTTTCTAAACAGGTGCATCCTCATTGCGAAGAATCAAATTTCGCTTCGCATATACGTAAGACAAAACAGACTCATTTGATACTTGCTCCCTCGAACGAATTTCATGTTCTCTTAGCTGCGATAACAGGACATTCTTAAAAGCATCCTTAAATTTATTTTTAAACTGTTCATAAGTCATATCCGAAAAGTCTGGTTGCTTAGAAATCGTGTCAAACCAATATGACGCCGGGCCTTTCAAAAGTGAACCAAGTATCCATTTTTTCTTCAACTCTGACCAATTGTTCACCTGGGCTAAAACATCAAACTGATCAATATAATGTGCCGCATCGTCCCCCATGCGCCCAGAAAACGGTTCCGGTCTTGAAATGTAACTAAGGACACTGAGATTGTCCTGCTGACTACCGACTGCCATACTGGAATGCAAACTAGAAGATAAACTACTAGACGGTGACTCAATATCCGAAATATATTGCGATAAATTAAATTTCGTCTTAAGCGATCGAAGCACTGCCACGTATAGTAGAGTTTACCCGAAGAAGATGCTACTATAGGTTCGAAATATTCAGTAAGGTCTAAATCATTGCAAACGTAATCAAAGCATCATAACCTTGAGCAAACTGATGCAGAATAGAACTGTTAAAATACACACAAAAATAAAGGAAATATACTTAAAGAAAAAGCAATTCAGACTTTAACACCAAAGATAATATGAGCCAAATCAAGGGTGGATGGGCGGGGGAAAATTAAAATTTCTGATGGGTGGTCAGATCTATTGTAAAAATAAACAAGAGGCACTACAGGTAACCGTAACACAACACATCTCCACCATGAAACGTGACTGGAATTCTGTCATTTCCAGCTAGATTTTGTGGCTTAGATTCTAATATTGCCACGGGATGAACGTCGGGAATGTAAGTGAAGTTCAATCAATTCGTGCTAAACAGTTATAAGTATTACTTTTAATAGATGAATTCCATGCTAAGCAGTGATTCTATAACCTAAGCCAGTAATTTAATTAACCTTAACCAATTATATTTCAATTTTGAAATAAAACACAAACTTTTAATTTAGAATTGCACAGCAAACTTTAGAAAGATTTTGGTAGAACAAAATGTAAAGATAATTAGGGATGAGCTTGTGCTGTCTGGTATTTTAAGTTCTGTCTTGCCGGAAAGGTACATTACCTTCAACTGATACGTATAATCCATGTTCTTCTCTAAAGTCCAGGTAAACGAATTCCGAAGTGGAGACTCCGTGGCGGTCCTGTCTCCTTCCGCCACGAGAAGTCTCGGCTTCCCAGCTTTGTTCAAGCTGCGTTTTTCCGGGTTCTACCTTCTCTTCGTATGATATTCCAAATCTGGTCAAAGATGTCCACCAAGACGCCTCCCACGTCTTACACATCAAACTGACGTCACACTCGATGTCTACGATGCAGAATGTCCTCTTCCGTGGCGGAATGTCCTATCCTCAAGATCCTCACTAATCAAAATCGAACCCGGCTAAAACTCGATGATCTGGCAGAAAACATAAAACTTCTTACTCTTGAAGAAAACACGGAAGATACATACCTAAGTAAAATGTTGTCTTCCTCGTTGATGATCACGGAAGCAAAAGGCGGCAGACAGAATTCAGCATTTCTTCGTATTTGTGAATGAGCAGCAAAATAAAGCATAAGCGGAAAATTAAAAGGAAAAGGTGAGGGACGTTTGCTTCATGTCCCAAGTTTAATGACAGAAGAAGAAAATTATACAAAATGCTCTATGAGCCTTGATACTACATAGATGTAATTAGAAAAAATAAAATTTTCCTTCAGTGCGGGTCTAACGGGAGTCGAACCCAAGGCTGGATCCTCAACACTTAACTGATCACCGCCGCTATCAACCAGGATACGCAACAAAGCCCTGAAGATTCCATCATTTTTTACAGGATCTTCACTTGTTTGAAGTATTCTGTCATCATCCCTGTGGTCTCAAGCGAATATTTTGACAATCATGCAGTAAAATAGTTTTTACTATGGGCACAAGTTGGGTTCCAAAACATGTGTATTTCTACTGCCATTGAAGCAATTTATAATACTTCGGTCCTAATTTTCGAAACTAGTCATAAATGATTATTCTGTTTCATCTTTTTAGTTGTGGCATGCTTCTACAAGTCCCCGTCCTTGCCACAAAGTTTTGCTAATTTTTGTAAGGTTCGACAACTAACTTCTTTAAAGGAACTATTTGTTGACCACCAGCTAACGTTTGATTGCAGAATATAGCACAATATTTGCAAAACAGTCCATTCTTGGTCTTAGAGAACACAAGCCAAGGGTACGTCTCAAAGTGACTTAAATTTACGCTTCTTTGTTCTTACCGACCGCGTTTTAGATGTATAGATACCGGAAATTGGTGCCTTACTTTAGGAACTCAGGGATTTCTCAGAATTTCGTATTTCACGAGATCACTTAATGCAGATATATTCCCAATGTAAGTACCAATATCGAGAGACTGAAGTTGAAATATGGACTCTATGGCGACATTAACGTATGACGTCGAGGATACGCAATAGGCAGTTCCTCAAGAATAGGAGGCGAAATATACAATTCATCAACTGATATTACATGCGAAGAATTGTAATTTTCTGTTTTCCTCTTCTTAATTACAAAATGATTCATCATACATCAATGAATATCACTTAACACAAACACAAATTATAGGGACCGCAGTGGCTCACTGGTGCGTGAGGTCCGTAAACTGAAGCAACTGAAAAAGAAAGCACTTCTTCGCGTACTACACAGGCACAAGAGCAGCCATAGGGTGTGCTATAAGCAAACAAGACGTACATCTTCAAAATCAACAAGCGACAAATAAGATTAAACTTTTCAGTGAAGAAGTTAAACGCAAAGATGGGCAGAAATATAGTTTTACCCAAGTTACCGCTCATGTAATTCTGCGTGCTTAACATTTGATAAGAAAACTCAATTTTGTTGTGACTCGAAGCGGAGAGTAATAAAATGTTTACTTGATAATCGCTACTATATTGTTGACGGCAACTTAATACTTTCTGAAAATACCAAGAAAGTTACGTCACTTTTTGTGGAGGTCTGTGTTCAATTCACCCTCACACTGTGTGCATTGAATACGAATGGAGATAAGGTGAAGGTCAGTGGTTTGTGTGGGTATATTCAACATAGTACCTGGTTGTGGCAGTTCAGTTACACCCTGAACTTCCGTAAAAGGGCGCGTATTCTGTACGAGTTCAAACTTGTGTCAAACACAACTGCAGCGGAGCGGAAGATATACCAAGCCTTTGATGAGGACGTCGTGACTACGAGAACAGTGCAGCCGTGGTTTAACAAGTTTAAGGACGGTGACGAAACTTTCGAATATCTACCACGTGCCGGAAGAAAAACACATGTACAAAACGAAAATTTTCAGCCAGCAATTCAGGCGAATAGTGGTTAGACATGTGGTGAACTGGTACTACAATTCAGTGTGAGTGCAGAAAACATTCGGGAGCACCTCCATGAACTTGGGAAGTACTACAAACTGAGTCGATGGATCTAACACGATTTGACTCCGGGCCAGAAGCCAACGCGAGCAGACATCTGTATTACTTTGCTGTCTCGTCTGAGGAAGAAGGACTTTCTGGACAGAGTGTTGACGTGTGATGAGAAACGCGTTCTGTACGAAGCTCCAGGTGGCGTCATCATTGGTTAGCATCCCATGAACCGGTTCAGAAACACTGCACTGCGCCAGAGGAAGATCCTCCTGTGTATTTGATGGACTGCTCGCGGCTTCGTGCATTGAGAACTGCTTCCAGCTGGTCAGACCATCGTTTAAACTTTGTAGTCAGCAGTTGAGCCGTGTTCAAGAAAAACTCAAAACTTTGGATCCAGCATATCTGAATCGCAAAGGAGTCGTTCTATTACAGGACAACGCTAAGCCCCACATGACTAGGATGATCTGGACATCATTCTATGCCTTGGATGAGACACACTATTGCATCCGCCACACTTCCCGGACATTGCACCGTCCGATTATCACCTGTTCCATTCCTTGGACAATCTCCTTAGAGGACGCCAGTTCAAATCCCTAGTAGAGATACAAAATACACTTGATACCTTGTTCGCTTCGCGCCCCACCGATTTCTAATCCGATGGAATCCATGGCTTTCCAGAACGTTGGCAGAAGGTCGTCGATGCTAATGGGAAAATTTTGATCTTCCAGGTACTCTTAGGTGACATATCAATGTTCGAAGGTGGTGTGTGAAAATGCGACAAAACTTCTTAGTTACTTTTATAATATCTTTCGGCACAATATTTACGTCTTTTACAAAATTTCGCGAACAAGGTACGTGCGGTGTTTATGAACTTATTGAATGCAGTTAATATGAAGTTCCATAATTTATTTCGTCTACCGCTTCTTTTCATAAAGATAAAAAGTTATTAACTTTTCATTACAACCTTTCCTTAATAGAACAATCACAACCAATCATTACGAAATTTACCAAAGAAGCGGAAGCTATAGTGGGTAAAGTTCTCGCTTCGCATTCAGGAGATCCTGGGTTCAAATTCGACAGTCCTTACTGAGATTTTTCCATGGTTTTCATTAAGTTCACCACTCGAATACTGGGATGATATCTTTAAACATAGACCCTGGTCGACCAAATCCTTATGGATACGGCACTCATGAAAGCTAAGTTGTTCTACAGAAGAGAATCCAGGATTACGATGAACTGGGAACACATCCGTAATCTCGATTGAGTGGGAGAAGGAACACTCACAATCTTCCTTTTTAGCAGTGTTTTATCCAGTCCCCTCGATATTGGCGAGGATTTTGATGTTCTAGGGAAGCCCATAAAAAATGTGGAAAGGAAACATGTAACTTATGCAACTCATACCTTTATATACTGTGTGCAAAGAAACCGTCTATATACTTTCAGAGAACTTATTTTTGTTTTTCACTGCTACACATTAATTTTTAACTATTGAAATATAAAGCTTCTCCATTAATAAGAATTATTACTAATAATATTTTGATCAGATTAAGATTCATATTTATTCAATTATTAAAATATTAAGTCTAATCTACTGTCATGAACTAAATTCTTAGACAAACATTTTTAATAAACGAACATATTTTACATTTGAAGTTTTAAAAGAATACAGTGCAATTCTTCTTGGGGATGTACTATATCAGATTTTTATAATATTTCTTATATGGAAAAGTTCCAGTTCACGAGAACCTTCCACGGATATTAATACAAGTAAACTTAAGTAATGTGGTGTAAGTTATTGTCTTAATTTAGTACAAATTCGTGCCACACTTCAGAATGATCTTTCACTTCGCAGGTACCTATAGGACACACACTTAATACGGCAGCTAGATGTAGTGTAGGAAAACCGTCCCCAATATCATCCACTTGAAGTTTACATAAGATATCAGTCAACTCCATATTCTTCTTCTCCATGTATACTTTTTTTTAAAATTGAATGAAAACACTTATATTCAGTTACGCACTCTCCAAAATTCAAAAAGAAAATCACGCAAAGATTTGAGTTCTTGTATTGCATTATTCATAGATATAATGTCACCACAGTTGAACACTTGGGAAGATAAACAAATTTTGCCAACGGTATTTCCAATCTTCTATCAAAATTTTCTAGCAACACTATCACATATGGCCGCACAACTTCATTAAGGAGCTTATCATAGTCTTCAAAATCTGCCTCTAGAAATGCGCATAGACTTTGTTCCATCACTGTTTTGTGATACTTTTCAAATGCGTCCAAATAAGTCGATGAATCACTCATATTATCCTTCAAACGAGAAGTTTCTACGTGTCTACTGACACTTTCATCAGTAAATAACTTTATTATTTAAAGGAATATAACACTCCATCTATTACACGTCAAAAAACGCAAATATACCATATTAAAACCCGATCAACACACTGATTTTTTTCTGTCTTTGCTTCATACTGATTCATATTGCTTAGTGTTCAGCCTCTCATATAAAAGCGAATTTTGCAGGAAATTTTAGCAGTCATTTTCTCGAAATGACACGGGAAGTGAAAAATATAGAAATGGTACCATGGAAAACAGGTGGAATATGAAAATGGACATCAACTGAAAACTCGCAAATTGGAAAAACATTAACTGCACATTACATTTGAAACCGGATACATATATATATATATATATATATATATATATATACAAGGGCGGATCCAAGGGGGGCTAAGGGGCTATAGCCCCCCTTGACGCTCAGGTTTACACTGGATAAAATGGGTTTCAATTCTGCTTTACATTGGATAAAACGGCAAATTATGGTGTAGCCCCCCCCTTGACCATATCCTGGATCCGCCACTATATATATATATATATATATATATATATATATATATATATATATATATATATATATATATATATATATATATATATATCTTCAAAATAATTTGGGGGAGGATTCTATAACTTTGGGGGGTGGGAATTTTCTCCTCCTAAGATGCCTGGATAAAACACTGTTTTAATGTACTGGTATACATTTTACTCTCCAAGGAGGGCGCGTTCCCTTTTGGATCCACCATTGTATGTAGTGTTGGAAAATTACATGAAAAGTTCAAACTTGAAAAGTTCGTGCGAAAGTTCGCCGAAAGTTCGGCTCATTTTTTTAAATTGTCCATTTAAAAAATCCCTATAAAATTAGAAACATTTTGGTATATAACATGGCTATATTAAAAATAGATAGGTAATATGGTTTTGGTATATGGTATATAACATGGCTATATTAAAAATAGTAAAGTAGGTAACAAAGCGTTGAATACTGAAAAGTTGAAAAACGAGGAAATAAGAAATATTTTCGTTGAAAAATTCGAAGAAAAATGTTCAAACTAGGAAAGGATAGACGCAGGTAGTAACACACGGTGGAAACATATTAATCATTGCCTACAGCAGGCTGTAGAAGAAGCAGTAGGTTACCGCGAACAAAAAAATTCTAAGAAACCATGGGTTACAGAGCAGATGTTGCAGAAAATGAGGGAGAGGAAGATGTGGAAACAGGTTGATACACAAGAGGGCAGAAAGATGTACAGAAAGTTAAATAATGTATTACGAAGAGAAACAGACAGAGCGAGGGAAGAGTGTTACAAAAGAAAATGCGAGGACATAGAAGAATTAGAAAGAGTTGCAAAATATGAGGAAATGTACAAGGAGGTAAAATCTGTGGAATTTCGGAGGAAACAAGGGGGTATTATGATGGCAGTAGAAAATAAGAATGGGAAGGTAGTCAGCGAGAGAAATGAAGTCATAGGAAGGTGGAAAGAATACGTTGAAGTCTTATATGAGAGTAGGGATAGACCGTGTAGCCTAAATGTTGAAGCAGAAAATGAAGTAGACGAGGATGATAATGGATTTAGTATTCTTCGGGATGAGTTTGAAAAGGCTATATCCGAGATTAGGAATGAAAGGCAACCGGAATAGATAACATACCAATCGAATTCATTAAAAATATAGGAGACAAGGGAAAGAAAGAATTGCTGCGACTATGCAATAAAATATATGAAACGGGAGAATGGTCAAAAGACTTTCTGAAACGATCATGATACCGATGGCTAAGAAATCGAACCCAAAGAGATGTGAGGATTATAGAACTATTAGTCTCATATCTCATGCAGCTAAAATTCTGCTTCGAATACTGAACAGAAGGTTATATGAAAGAACAAATAAAAATGTTGAGTAGGAGCAGTTTGGGTTCAGAAAAGACAAGGGCACAAGAGATGGAATTGGATTATTAAGGGCGATCGGTGAAAAATTTATAGAAAAAGGGACAGAGGTGTATGTTGTATTTATTGATCTAGAAAAGGCTTTTGACCGCGTGAATTGGGAATTGTTGTTGGGAGTTCTAAGGAAGATAGGGTTGGAATGGAAAGATAGAAGACTAATAAACTTATACATGAACCAACAAGTAAGTGTTAGGATAGGGGAAGAACTGACGGAAGAGAGTGCAATTGGGAGTTCGACAAGGATGATGCCTTTCACCAACACTATTTAATGTCTATCTAGAAGAGATAGTGGAAAAGAGCCTACATGATGATGATGGCATTTCGGTAGGAGGTAGACTGATTAGATGCATAAGATTTGTAGACGATATGGCGCTTCTTGCAGAATCTAAAAAAAAAAATCAATAAAATGTTAGAAAAAAATGAGAAAGGGCTTTGAAGAATATGGGATGAAAATAAATGTTAGAAAGACAAAAGCCATGGTGATTGGAACGAAGGGGCCTGTGCTAAATATAAAAGTAGAAGGGGAGAAAATAGAACAAGTAAATAGTTTTCGATACCTGGGTAGTATTCTTAAGCAAGGATAGGAATGGCGAAAGAAGTCTTTAGGAGGAAGAAAAGTCTGTTTTGTGGGACCTTGAATAAAGAGTTGAGAAAAAGACTCATAAAATGCTTCGTGTGGAGTGTTGTACTGTATGGGCGGAAACGTGGACATTACGTAAAGGTGACGAAAATCGACTGGAAGCCTTCGAAATGTGGGTGTGGAGAAGAATGGAAAGAATTAGTTGGGTCGAGCGGAAAACGAATGAGAGAGTGTTAGAAATGGTGGGTGAGAAAAGAACACTTTTAGATATTATTAGGAAGAGGAAGAGACACTTGTTGGGACATTGCCTAAGAAGAGATTGTATCATGAGGGACGTCCTAGAAGGTATGGTGGCGGGAAAGAGAGGAGAGGGCGAAAGAGACTACAATTAATGGATGATATTAAAACAGATCATACGCGAAGACGAAGAGGTTAGCGGAGGACCGTGGAGCATGGAAGCTTCTCAGCTGCGGCAAGTGACTTGCCAATAAAGGCAGAATACCTATGATGGTATTAAAAATCGAAGTAAATTTTTTTTAGTTTTTTCTCTTTCTAATAGTTCATAATTTTCACATTTTTTCAAACAGCGTTATGGAGCGTTACAAGCATGTATTTCAAATTTCAAGCCTATATTACAAAACAGTATGTTTTCGGCAGAAACCTTCAATTTTACATGATGCTGACAACCGAAAACTTAAATTTGACTTGCACAAACAAGTTTATATCATAAACTCACGCATTACCAATACAAAATTAATCATTTTATTTTATGTTTTTCTTTGTGGAAAGCACTGATTCAGTTACAATAATGTGTTTTACGTGCTTATTCATATCATGTATAATGTCAATGTGTGTCAGTCCATCTTGTATCATTATGGTGCAAATAACTATACTGTACAAATAACTATACTGTACAACACATAGCTAGCTAGCTCACAGTCAACACACTATGTTCAGAATAAGTTATTATAAAAATGAGTGTCGCTAATTAGTAAATAAAAGAAAGCGAAAGTTCGGGAAAAGTTGCTTATGAAAAGTTCGGAAACGAACTTTCGAAAATGAAAGTTCGCCTGAAAAGTTCGCTCATTTACATCTCTAATTGTATGTGTATGTAATTAATTTTATTCCACACAATGCTCATGTGAAAGTTTTTTTGGCAAATTTTTACTTTGACTCAAACAGTGACTTCAACCGGATCAGATGAATCGATTACAATTACTAACACAGTGAAAGTAATGTACGATGTTAAGAATTATACTATAAGTACAAGGGCCACAATGTTACTAAACATCAATTCAGGTGAAGCGGTGACTATGAATTTTGAGATCTAAATGGGGGCTACCGCCCCCCAAACCCCCCGCTCAAGTACCATAAAAACATCCAAAATAATAATAAATAATCACACCACTACTATAAAGCTAAGATAAGAAGGGAAAAATTTAAAAAAAAGAAACACTCGTCTCTAATCATAAATCAGTGCATGACAAAAAAAAAAAAAATTACATCTCAACAAGACAATAGGACAAGCAGCAGCAAACCAAATATTTTGCCTAATACTCAAATGCAAAACAAATCAAGAATAAAAATAATATGAATTAAAGAAAGAAAACACTCACCATTTCGCCATAGGAGAACACTCATGAATAATGAACTCATAACTGCTGATTCCACACACAAAAAAATAAGATACCAAGAACACATTCGCAATACTCAACATTACTGAAAAATGTTCCTTTCCGCACACACGTCGTTTTATTAAACCGAGCACACTTGCTATTATTACAAACAAGAAACCAATAAACGTCCACTTTTACCATACATCGAAAAAATGAAATGAAATGAAATTTTTGAGTTTTACGTCCCACGGTTATGCCGGTTAGGCTAAAGGAGACGGTGATGATGAGAGATGAATTAAATGGTGGAATGAAGAAAGTGGGAGGAAACGGGAGAACCCCGAGAAAACCCACGCACACGGTGTTTGTCCACCACAAAGTTCACTTGGCGGGAGCAGGGTTTGAACCCGGGACCCCAAACACCAGAGGTGAACGCTCTACCACTGAGCCACCGCGGCCCCTACCATACATCGAAAATATCTTCAGCTTTAGACCACAACCATGATAGGTTTTCTCTAACTCAATTCAATTACGCGCTTCTCGCATGCCACAAACAGCAGCACACACATACATGGAAGGTGGAACGTTATATACTCTGTAAAACATATCAGCCAATATTACCACCGCAATATCTTACACTTGTACGAAAATCCAGACAGTATTTTCGTGAATATGAGAGGACACGAAACCCAGAATATTTAGCCCAAGCTCGTCGATGGCAACGCACAGTTCACAATTATATAGTTGCCCATAAAAGACTTACGTGGACTAAAACGTGCAACAAGTTGAACACCGAAACACACCCCACAAGATACTGGAAACAGTTTCACCTGTTAACTGGGCAGAAAGTCAGTACTTCATACCCTCTTGTCCAGGACGATCAGCCTTTGCACACTGATCAGGCGAAAGCGGATGCTTTCGCATCTCACTTACAAACAGTCTTTACGCCGCCTCTATCTGCACATCGTTTAAGTCCCCGCATATCTGAACCAGCAATCAACCAACTGCTCCAACCATCAATCACCCATGAGTTGGATACAACACATCCTTTAAATCACGAAATTACCTCAGATGAAATAAGAGATGCTTTAAAGCGGAAGCGTAATACAGCACCTGGTTTTGATCATATATCTTATCGAATCCTCAAAGAGTGCTCACTACAGTTTCTTCTCTTCCTGGCAACGATTTATACATTTATTTTAAGAACTGGATATTATCCACACGACTGGAAAATGTCTAAAGTTTGCATGTTCTTAAAACCAAACAAACCACCTCACTCCGTGAAGTCATACCGGCCCATACAACTGACATCTACTTTGGGAAAATTATTTGAGAAAATACTGGTGCATCGTCTCCATCCATATCTCAATGATCATCACCTTTTACCTTCTCATCAGACAGGATTTCGTCCCTATTACAGTCTCAATGATCAATTACTCCGTCTTACCACTATTATCACAAATCATTATAACAAAGCACTACCGTCCTGCCTCATACTCATGGATCTTGAGAAAGCATTTGATCGTATATGGCATTATGGGTTATTCTATAAATTGCTGAAGCTCGGTGTTCCTCTAAATTATCTTCGAGTTATCTACTCTTTTATATTAAACCGTATTGCCTATGTTAATATCAACGGCTCTCTATCACATCCGATTTTCCCCTATACGGGAGTGCCACAGGGGTCAAGTTTATCACCTCTTCTGTATATCCTATACGCATCCGATTTTCCATCTCCGGCACCTCATACATATCTCTTCCAATATGCGGATGATACTGCTTTTCTTACACTCGGTAAAACAATTCAGCAGATTAACGTCAATTTGCAGACTACAATTACGGACTTTCTTAGCTGGTGCAATAAGTGGAGACTTACTGTTAACGAAGAAAAGACACAAACTTTAGTTATTTTACCGCCGAATTGTCGTAGTAAAGTCCATCGTAATCCGAATTTGCTTGAGATACGTGTTGGCGATCATCTCCTCCGACCAACTAAAACTGTTACTTATTTAGGTGTCATTTTCGATGATAAATTGAGATGGTCAGCACAACTCCAGAAACTTGTTACAAAAGGCAAAAATAGACTTCAACTTCTTCGTCGCCTTGTAGGTCAAACCTGGGGTTTAAATTCAACATTACTACTGAACACTTATAAAGCATTTATACGGAGTATTCTCACTTTTGGTCATGTCGCCTGGTGTTCAGCCCCCCAAAAGTTTTATAACAGATTAGAGATACTCGAGCGTCATGCCTTTCGGCTAGCATTTCGTATCAAACTACCTTACCATAATCACGATCTCTACGACAAGATAACTTTCCGCCGCTTGTACAACACATTGCCCAATTACGTAGAAAATATATAGCTAAATGCCTTCACAACTACAAGGATATTTTTCTAGACACCATATTTATAGATTTGGAGCAAGAATCGCAGTTCATATACTTTTATACGCCACTAAGCATCTTACTATCCATTTATGCTCGCACTCTACCGAATGATCACCATCATGTCAGATTTTTCCAACGACAACTCATTCATCATGACATTCCTCATCTTTTTCCATTATAGCACTGTTTATTTATCACACCACTAACAAGGGCTTCCCAGTGTTTTCTCATTAGTCTTGAGCCGCCCCAAGACAGAAGACTAGCCTGCATTCGTCATACTTACAAATTTAATTGTATTGTGTTGTGATGTCAAGTGCACTGCATTCATAATCATCACTCGACTGTCGTTCTTCCAATTCAATACCATTAATGCTTTATATCTTTGTACATTCATTTCGTCACATTCTTAGTACCTTCACTGTTCTTTATCATTTCACTTCATTATATATTTAATATATATTAGTTAGTTATATTTATCTTGCATTCATTATATCTTTCTTATATATTAGTTAGTTATATTTATCTAGTGTTGTAAATAGAAAAAAAACCGTTCGTTTTTTTCAGAAATGTACGTTTTTTTTAGAAAAAAAACATTGCCTCTCGTTTTTTTTCTAAATTTCGTTTTTTTTCAAATAGTCATTTCTAATGCATCTTACGTCTATTTAAGTATTAAATATTTTTATGTAGATATAATCACCGTAAAATGCAACATAAATTAAACGCTAGATACTGATACGCTACAAATATTTTACAATTTACATGAATACCATACCTATTAACAATTCGGGTTTCAGCAGTTTTCATCAATATCAACTAAGAAATAAAAGTAGAAATGAAATTTTGTTTTTTCGTGAAAGCAGGTCTTTAATAAGTACGAAAATAATGTCACGAACAGTATAAAATTCATATAACTTGTCTAAAGATAAAAACTAATACTAATTTGCCTAATAGTATTTTTCTAAATGTCATATATAAATAATTTGTCGACTAGATACATATGATATGCAGAGCCGGCTCTACCATATATGCAAAACGTGCATTTGCATGGAGTGGCAAGTTTGGATGGTCCGGCAAAATCTGTCATAAGTATATTATTTAAATTAAATATTTCTTGTTGGAAACAGACTTTATGATGATGGTAGTTACATTTACTAAGCTGACCTTCTATTTGAATACTACATTCATAAATTATGTTTAGGATGCAATAGTTTAAGGCCACATGGACAATGCTAAAGCAAATAGTCGAATAAATCCGAGCACAAATTGCTTGATTGTTGCCAAATGCAAGAATTCAATTCTCGAATAGTAGTGAATATCTGTTCCATTTAGTAAGTTATCACAGTTTTGATATGACAACTAGTCTTGTTTTTGTCAGAAACATGTTCCTTATCATTGAAGATAGAAACAAGTTTTTTAAGAAAATGTTAACAGATATAGAAGAGAAATCAAGAAATAAAGATAAAAGAACTAGTTGCACTGGAATTGCAAACTGATACATCGAGATTGAAGCTCGATAGTGAATTCTATAAAAAGGATTACCATCTATCCTCTGCAGATGTGTTTGCTTTATGTTTCACTAACATAATAGATTAATATTTAAAACACACACACACACAACGGGATTGCATTTTTAGTGAGTATTTAACCCTTATCCGGGCAACCGGGGCCTCCCAGGCCCAGTAGCTTCATTTTTCTAAAATTTCTCAATAACCATACATATTTAGAAGACATAAAATACTGAATTCTTCTATCTTTCGTCGAAGTTAAAATCATGAACATATCGAGTTGGTAAAGCTTTTTTTTTTTTTAATTTGAAAATCTTTTCCTGACGTAACCGGGCAACCGGCGCCTAGGAGACCCCGTATAACTTTAGTGAAATTCCTGTCAAATATTAGATCAAATTGTCACATAATTATATATTGAACACGTGACTATTGTAACCTTTAGTCGGAACAGTATGCGGCAACAGACATTGAATTTAGAGGTTCTGCACTTAAAATATATACTGGGCCTGACAGGCCCCGGTTGCCCGTTTACGTTACAAAAATGTCTGGACCGGATACCGGCTTACAAAAACGTGACACGAAGTTTCGCTACTTGACAAAAATATATACCGGTACATTCTAGACTAGTCTGAACAGTAAGTGACAATAGGCATTGATTTTGTGTATTCTGCACTTAAAATATATACTGGGCCTCACAGGCCCCGGTTGCCCGTTTACGTTACAAAAATGTCTTGCCCGGATAAGGGTTAAGCCTTTCTGAGTGCAACTGCACTTACCCTCACCTTTGTTGTTCATGCTGGAGTAGCATACTTAAAATCATGACTTTTAAGATTTGTTGTTTCTGGAGAAAGGGGGAGGCGGCAAATTATGCCATTGCATGGGGCGACAAATTGACTAGGACCGGCCCTGATGATATGTATATAAAAAGACACGAATATAGGATGACTCAAATTGAAGCAATGCAGGATGTTTCAAAATTAATATTAGGGTTTTGAAACTTTGTAGTATCTATTACAATTAACTTACAATTATAAATATTATATAAAATGAAAGAGCAACTCAAACAGTTTTGTACGCACGCATGTACATGCATTGTTTCTTCTGTCTGCCGTTAGAAACAGCAAGCAGCAAAGATGTAAACTGGAGAGCAGAAAGTTTTTTGTGTTTTAATAAAGACTGAATCTGTACAGTGCAACGGTCTGTGTGAAGAATATTAAGGAGACGCTTGCAACTACATCCTTATCGTTTGCAGTTGCTACAGGTCTAAAGTCTACAGACTACGGTTTACATGCCAATTTCGCAAGTGAAATATTGCTGCATAACAATGAAGATTTTCTGGATCGTGTCGTCTTCAGTGGTAAATCGACATTTCACCTAAGAGCTAATGTGAACACTCATAATGTTTGTATCTGGCCGTCAGCAAATCCTCAGGAGATGGTACACTTGAAACGAGACTCTCCTAAATTGAATGTGTTTTGTGCCATATGGCAGAAAGTTTATGGGCCTTTCTCGCCTATCGACTAGATGTGTGCCGTGTGACGAATGAATCTCACATTGAACACTTGTAGCAAAGACTGTTTGAGGTGCTCTTTTACTTGATGCATTGTTTATAATTGTACGTAAAATGTAATAAGTACTACGAAGACTTAAAACCCCAAAATTCATTTTGAAACACCCTGCATTTCTCACCAACAGTGTTGGAACTAAGATGTAAAAAGAAGAAAATTTTCCTTATAAAGTTATTGTTTACAACTACGATAGTATTTATTATTAGTCGAGACTATAACTACAACAACAATACGCGTTAGTAGTAAAACAAAATGTAATCAAATGTATACTCAGTGGCCCAGGTGGCCAAAGTGGCACACACGGGTGTGTCATTTGTTTAATCCACTCCTGTGTGGACACTAATTAAGATATCGGGATATTATTCTTGCAAAATATGGTTGGACTATAGTTTATTATATTAATTTTTTTTCTTCTGGTGTCGAATTGCCTTCTCAAATTTCACCCCAGTCAAAAATGCGAGAATTTTCTGATTACAAATTTCCTTTACTACTTTTTTCCCTGTAGCTTCCTTCATTGTAGAAAGACCTCCTTAAGACTTGCCAAGTAGATACCTCGGATGGATACCTAACTGATGACATCAATTGGACGGGCCTGCGCGCAGTGTTGTCAATTAGGGAAATTACAATTTTCCTAAATTTGGGCAAAAATTAGAAATTTTTATTTATAAATCCGTACCTATACGTCCGAGTGCAAGTCAACTTACGCCAATCGAACATTTGTCCTTACTTAAGAAACGCAAGTTCAGATCGTTACAATGGGATAATTAGGGAACGCACGAAGAATTCATATTTAGGTTCTAACCCTTGATTTTTCTAATTTTTCCCTACTTTTCTGTTTACCGTAATATATTTTTGGTAATTACAAGTTTTGTTCCTTAAATATCGTCATAACACTTGTAGAATATATTAGTGGTGTACCAATGTTTAATTTAAGATAGTTTACGTCTGTCTGGTAGCAGTATTACCAGATACAGAAAATTTTAATTCCAGATTTTAGGGGGAAATTTTGGAAAAAATTCCCTTTTTTATTTCTATTATTTCCTTCTTGTTGGCTACATTCGAACAAACGTAGCAGTGTCTAGGAGCCTCATTCTTAGCCTAAGCAGTGCACCATAAAAAGTTTCACTAGAATAATTAGGGAAAGTACAGTTGAGGTTTATAATAAACCATGTTCTGTAAGTGGTAAGAAAATGGTGAATTTCTGAGGTAGAATGAGATTTTCTTTAAAATTTCATGCTTACTTTGTTATATATCGCCATGATACCTGTAGGATATATTCTTGGAGTACTAAGGTTTATTTTTAGATAGTTTTCGTCTGTCTGATGGCAGTGTTTCCAGCCAAAACAATTAATTCCCGCTTTTAGGTGAAAAATTCGGAAAAAAATCCCTTTTCCCCTCTAATATTACCCTCTTACTGGCTACATTGAAACAAACGTACCACTACCTGACAGCTTCCTCTTTGCCCTACAGAACGCATCATAAAAAGTTTCAATAGGATAATTAGAGAAGTTGTAGCCCCGGCATATTTGATTTTTGCTTGTGAGGCGTAAAAAGTGTCAAAATTTCATGTGTATGACAGAATTTTTTCTTTCTCTCTTTGGATGGAAGCAAGCGACTACAGGATTTCACTGTACCTTGTCAACACACCAAAGATTCTTTTTGGTGATTTGAACCCATATAGCAGGAGTGGTACTAGAAAAAAAAAATTGAAATTAGGTTAGGGATTTTTTTGTAAATTTTCACCCCTACATTTCCCTCAATAATTTCCTACCCATTGGCAACACTGCAATGCAACTTACACCAAAAAATAGTCACATCTATTTTCTAAAAACAAGGCCTTAACCATATCAATCGAATGAATGGTTTTTGAGCAATAAGTCACTAACTGGAAATGTAGGAAAACGCCAAAAATGACCTGGGGCCGACAGGGATAATCACACAATTTTGCTAGTATATAAGTATAAAGAAACAAAAGATTTGTAAGTTACGAGGCCTTCGACTCAAGTTCTGTTGATTATTTCAATAATCTGCAACGTAAATCAATAAATAATAGTTGCCAGAAAAAAAACAGACATTTGAAAAAAAACATGAAAAAGAACGATGTTTTTTATTGAAAAAAAACTTCACAGAAAAAAAACCGTTTTTTTACAACACTACGTACTGCAGCAGAAATATTATGGGAAAAAGACAAAACAATTTCCTCTTCACCTATCAACAAGTAGTCGTGCGCGTAGTGATACAACATCGAATTACGCGGCTTGTTTGTGAAGGATGCAAAGCACTGTAAAAAACGATTTAGTTTAGAGCACTTGGGAATCAACAAATGACTACAACCAATACTCCTCTCAAAAATAATACTTTATCCACTCATCAGACGTTACCACTCAAATTATTCATACTGACCACCGCCTCGCACAGAGAACATAAACACCAATTTTAATATCATTCAGACGAGCATTGGTATATGCAATAAGAATTTATTGTATATATTGTCATCAGATTAAAAATATTTGTTTCCTTTAAAAACCCAAATAATCTTCTTGAAAAATTTCATGAAAAACCGTTATTATTTTTTTCTTGAATCAATAAAACACAACAAAAATGAATATATTTATATGCTGCCATCTATTGAGCACTACGTAACTACTAGGAAAAAGTCTTTAACTTGGCAGAAATGAAATAGGCTATATCCTTCCTCTCACATTCGCTTTAAAGTAAAAATGTTCTTCGTGGCTACAAGTTAGTCTAAGATTACTTTTTACTGGTAGATAACATCGGATAGACAATAGCCCGAGTACAGAGTATATATATATATATACAGTGGCGTATTTACGATTTTGTTTCGGGAGGGGCTTTGCTAACTTTCGGGGTGGGCTTTGCCTGGAAATGTGAAAATTCTGCAAGATATTTCATTTACTTAACTATACTAAGTAAGATTTCGGGTGGGACTTAAGCCCAGAAGCCACCCCCCTAAATACGCCACTGTATATATATATATATATATATATATATATATATATATATATATATTTTTTTTTTTTTTTTTTTTTTTTTTTTTTTTTTGAGGGATGCAGGTTTGGGGAACATCTTTATTGTTTCAAAAGCAGAAGATGAGATTAATCTGCCACTAGAGGGTTTCGCCCTCTCTTTTGGCATGGGGTGTGTTTGCATCAATTGTGCCTTTATTTTACTTATAGTTGGGCATTGAGCTGTAGAGAAATATACTAGTGATTAATAATTAATAAATATCAAAGAAACTAATATATTACAGCAAGAAAAATTAACATAGGAAAGATAAATATAGTGTTGTAAAAAAACGGTTTTTTTTCTGTGAAGTTTTTTTTCAATAAAAAACATCGTTCTTTTTCATGTTTTTTTTCAAATGTCTGTTTTTTTTCTGGCAACTATTATTTATTGATTTACGTTGCAGATTATTGAAATAATCAACAGAACTTGAGTCGAAGGCCTCGTAACTTACAAATCTTTTGTTTCTTTATACTTATATACTAGCAAAATTGTGTGATTATCCCTGTCGGCCCCAGGTCATTTTTGGCGTTTTCCTACATTTCCAGTTAGTGACTTATTGCTCAAAAACCATTCATTCGATTGATATGGTTAAGGCCTTGTTTTTAGAAAATAGATGTGACTATTTTTTGGTGTAAGTTGCATTGCAGTGTTGCCAATGGGTAGGAAATTATTGAGGGAAATGTAGGGGTGAAAATTTACAAAAAAATCCCTAACCTAATTTCAATTTTTTTTTTCTAGTACCACTCCTGCTATATGGGTTCAAATCACCAAAAAGAATCTTTGGTGTGTTGACAAGGTACAGTGAAATCCTGTAGTCGCTTGCTTCCATCCAAAGAGAGAAAGAAAAAATTCTGTCATACACATGAAATTTTGACACTTTTTACGCCTCACAAGCAAAAATCAAATATGCCGGGGCTACAACTTCTCTAATTATCCTATTGAAACTTTTTATGATGCGTTCTGTAGGGCAAAGAGGAAGCTGTCAGGTAGTGGTACGTTTGTTTCAATGTAGCCAGTAAGAGGGTAATATTAGAGGGGAAAAGGGATTTTTTTCCGAATTTTTCACCTAAAAGCGGGAATTAATTGTTTTGGCTGGAAACACTGCCATCAGACAGACGAAAACTATCTAAAAATAAACCTTAGCACTCCAAGAATATATCCTACAGGTATCATGGCGATATATAACAAAGTAAGCATGAAATTTTAAAGAAAATCTCATTCTACCTCAGAAATTCACCATTTTCTTACCACTTACAGAACATGGTTTATTATAAACCTCAACTGTACTTTCCCTAATTATTCTAGTGAAACTTTTTATGGTGCACTGCTTAGGCTAAGAATGAGGCTCCTAGACACTGCTACGTTTGTTCGAATGTAGCCAACAAGAAGGAAATAATAGAAATAAAAAAGGGAATTTTTTCCAAAATTTCCCCCTAAAATCTGGAATTAAAATTTTCTGTATCTGGTAATACTGCTACCAGACAGACGTAAACTATCTTAAATTAAACATTGGTACACCACTAATATATTCTACAAGTGTTATGACGATATTTAAGGAACAAAACTTGTAATTACCAAAAATATATTACGGTAAACAGAAAAGTAGGGAAAAATTAGAAAAATCAAGGGTTAGAACCTAAATATGAATTCTTCGTGCGTTCCCTAATTATCCCATTGTAACGATCTGAACTTGCGTTTCTTAAGTAAGGACAAATGTTCGATTGGCGTAAGTTGACTTGCACTCGGACGTATAGGTACGGATTTATAAATAAAAATTTCTAATTTTTGCCCAAATTTAGGAAAATTGTAATTTCCCTAATTGACAACACTGCGCGCAGGCCCGTCCAATTGATGTCATCAGTTAGGTATCCATCCGAGGTATCTACTTGGCAAGTCTTAAGGAGGTCTTTCTACAACGAAGGAAGCTACAGGGAAAAAAGTAGTAAAGGAAATTTGTAATCAGAAAATTCTCGCATTTTTGACTGGGGTGAAATTTGAGAAGGCAATTCGACACCAGAAGAAAAAAAATTAATATAATAAACTATAGTCCAACCATATTTTGCAAGAATAATATCCCGATATCTTAATTAGTGTCCACACAGGAGTGGATTAAACAAATGACACACCCGTGTGTGCCACTTTGGCCACCTGGGCCACTGAGTATACATTTGATTACATTTTGTTTTACTACTAACGCGTATTGTTGTTGTAGTTATAGTCTCGACTAATAATAAATACTATCGTAGTTGTAAACAATAACTTTATAAGGAAAATTTTCTTCTTTTTACATCTTAGTTCCAACACTGTTGGTGAGAAATGCAGGGTGTTTCAAAATGAATTTTGGGGTTTTAAGTCTTCGTAGTACTTATTACATTTTACGTACAATTATAAACAATGCATCAAGTAAAAGAGCACCTCAAACAGTCTTTGCTACAAGTGTTCAATGTGAGATTCATTCGTCACACGGCACACATCTAGTCGATAGGCGAGAAAGGCCCATAAACTTTCTGCCATATGGCACAAAACACATTCAATTTAGGAGAGTCTCGTTTCAAGTGTACCATCTCCTGAGGATTTGCTGACGGCCAGATACAAACATTATGAGTGTTCACATTAGCTCTTAGGTGAAATGTCGATTTACCACTGAAGACGACACGATCCAGAAAATCTTCATTGTTATGCAGCAATATTTCACTTGCGAAATTGGCATGTAAACCGTAGTCTGTAGACTTTAGACCTGTAGCAACTGCAAACGATAAGGATGTAGTTGCAAGCGTCTCCTTAATATTCTTCACACAGACCGTTGCACTGTACAGATTCAGTCTTTATTAAAACACAAAAAACTTTCTGCTCTCCAGTTTACATCTTTGCTGCTTGCTGTTTCTAACGGCAGACAGAAGAAACAATGCATGTACATGCGTGCGTACAAAACTGTTTGAGTTGCTCTTTCATTTTATATAATATTTATAATTGTAAGTTAATTGTAATAGATACTACAAAGTTTCAAAACCCTAATATTAATTTTGAAACATCCTGCATTGCTTCAATTTGAGTCATCCTATATTCGTGTCTTTTTATATACATATCATCAGGGCCGGTCCTAGTCAATTTGTCGCCCCATGCAATGGCATAATTTGCCGCCTCCCCCTTTCTCCAGAAACAACAAATCTTAAAAGTCATGATTTTAAGTATGCTACTCCAGCATGAACAACAAAGGTGAGGGTAAGTGCAGTTGCACTCAGAAAGGCTTAACCCTTATCCGGGCAAGACATTTTTGTAACGTAAACGGGCAACCGGGGCCTGTGAGGCCCAGTATATATTTTAAGTGCAGAATACACAAAATCAATGCCTATTGTCACTTACTGTTCAGACTAGTCTAGAATGTACCGGTATATATTTTTGTCAAGTAGCGAAACTTCGTGTCACGTTTTTGTAAGCCGGTATCCGGTCCAGACATTTTTGTAACGTAAACGGGCAACCGGGGCCTGTCAGGCCCAGTATATATTTTAAGTGCAGAACCTCTAAATTCAATGTCTGTTGCCGCATACTGTTCCGACTAAAGGTTACAATAGTCACGTGTTCAATATATAATTATGTGACAATTTGATCTAATATTTGACAGGAATTTCACTAAAGTTATACGGGGTCTCCTAGGCGCCGGTTGCCCGGTTACGTCAGGAAAAGATTTTCAAATTAAAAAAAAAAAAAGCTTTACCAACTCGATATGTTCATGATTTTAACTTCGACGAAAGATAGAAGAATTCAGTATTTTATGTCTTCTAAATATGTATGGTTATTGAGAAATTTTAGAAAAATGAAGCTACTGGGCCTGGGAGGCCCCGGTTGCCCGGATAAGGGTTAAATACTCACTAAAAATGCAATCCCGTTGTGTGTGTGTGTGTTTTAAATATTAATCTATTATGTTAGTGAAACATAAAGCAAACACATCTGCAGAGGATAGATGGTAATCCTTTTTATAGAATTCACTATCGAGCTTCAATCTCGATGTATCAGTTTGCAATTCCAGTGCAACTAGTTCTTTTATCTTTATTTCTTGATTTCTCTTCTATATCTGTTAACATTTTCTTAAAAAACTTGTTTCTATCTTCAATGATAAGGAACATGTTTCTGACAAAAACAAGACTAGTTGTCATATCAAAACTGTGATAACTTACTAAATGGAACAGATATTCACTACTATTCGAGAATTGAATTCTTGCATTTGGCAACAATCAAGCAATTTGTGCTCGGATTTATTCGACTATTTGCTTTAGCATTGTCCATGTGGCCTTAAACTATTGCATCCTAAACATAATTTATGAATGTAGTATTCAAATAGAAGGTCAGCTTAGTAAATGTAACTACCATCATCATAAAGTCTGTTTCCAACAAGAAATATTTAATTTAAATAATATACTTATGACAGATTTTGCCGGACCATCCAAACTTGCCACTCCATGCAAATGCACGTTTTGCATATATGGTAGAGCCGGCTCTGCATATCATATGTATCTAGTCGACAAATTATTTATATATGACATTTAGAAAAATACTATTAGGCAAATTAGTATTAGTTTTTATCTTTAGACAAGTTATATGAATTTTATACTGTTCGTGACATTATTTTCGTACTTATTAAAGACCTGCTTTCACGAAAAAACAAAATTTCATTTCTACTTTTATTTCTTAGTTGATATTGATGAAAACTGCTGAAACCCGAATTGTTAATAGGTATGGTATTCATGTAAATTGTAAAATATTTGTAGCGTATCAGTATCTAGCGTTTAATTTATGTTGCATTTTACGGTGATTATATCTACATAAAAATATTTAATACTTAAATAGACGTAAGATGCATTAGAAATGACTATTTGAAAAAAAACGAAATTTAGAAAAAAAACGAGAGGCAATGTTTTTTTTCTAAAAAAAACGTACATTTCTGAAAAAAAACGAACGGTTTTTTTTCTATTTACAACACTAGCAGTACGTGCATGTATGTTCTGCCACTGTGATGTGCATTACTCGTCTCACTCTCACACCATCGCCGTAATATGGGGCAAGATACACAATACTATATAATCACCCCTCCTTTAAGAGCAATTGAACATTGTTATTTTCCTACAAATTGTATTTACAGATGAAACTACAACGAGTTATGTCAACTTATCAACTGAATGTTTAAGAGATCGTGCTGTTATTTAACAGGAAGCATGGAAGATTGTTTCTTTATCTATTACCTAAATCATTACGCATATCCCACGAAAACAGGTGGTACTTTTCCCCCTTAAGTCTAATGTGCTTTCTTACATTGTATAGTATGCCAACATACAAATATTAACTTTAGTACTACAAAGTAAATAAATAATGTAGGCCTATATAGACAATTCTATGAGAACATGAAAATTAGCTACTTAAGGTCTTAATTTTCTTCAAGTGAATTGAACAACGTTGATATCGTTGGTAAACTATTTGCTTCTCTTCTGCACTTACGGGTTTGCATTGTTTATGTTCAACAGAATAACTGGGAGCAGCAGGTAATGCGCCGGCTTCCTTGGGCGACATCTTTAAATTGTGGCGCGCACTTCGAGTATTTTGTAATTTGTTCTAATAACAGTTTTCTCTTACAATTTTCATTTTGTTTCAAGATTTCGATCCCATATAGATACCCACTTTGGGCCCGATCCTAAATGTTCTTACTATGTCTTAACAATACATTAATTACCATAATATATTGCATTTCTTGTGTACTATTTATTTCTTTATGGAGGAATCAACTGTGATTAGTCTCATTTTCAGTGTTGCTAACTTATAGTTGTTTTTCAGTTTTTCACAGAATCGTCGAAGAAGAAAAAGAAAAATCAAGTGTACTCGCTGTTCTTATTGAAGATATTACATTCCTTATAGTATTTCAGATTATTGCTTGACCTTTCATTAGAGATGAGGAAATAGTCAATTAAAAAAAGTAATAAAGAAAGAGAGATGAGGGGGATAGAGAGAAGTCAAAGAGGATAAAACCTATTTTACTGATTAATTACGAAGTAATATAAGGTTACTTTTTTCAGTTATGATTCGTATATCGCCTTTTTAAAATGCTCAGATTAAATGACCATTTAAGAGATGCAAAAACTGAATTTTCGGTGCCAGGATTGACAAAATGTACAAAGGAATTTTCAACAATTAAGGATTTTATAATATTGGATAGGAATGTTCATAACTTTTGAGTCTTATTTTTTTTCTGACTGCAGCGAAATTAAGAGGAGATACTATATGCATGTTAAATAATGTGTCTTTATTCCTATGTAGAATCTAAAACGTTTCTTGGAATTTGATGAATAAAATGTCGATAGAGTCTTCATACTCTCATGACTGATATTTGTTAATACTGTAACTTTTCTGTTAGATATCAAATGAAAGGATAAGTCACGAGGATTCAAAATATATTTTATAGGTATTTTATTACATATAACAAAGGAAATAAAATTGTAAATTCTCCATTCAATAAATAAGTAAACTCAGAAGTTTTCAAGTTCTTGCAGAATGAACAATTGCTTGTTCGATACACTCGCTCGCTTGTAAATGGAAACGTACAAGGAGCTCAATTTTGAAATGAAATGAAATCTTTTGAGTTTTACGTCCCATGTTTATGTCGGTTAGGCTAAAGGAGACGTTGATGATGAGAAATGAATGAAATGGTGGAAAGAAGAAAGTTGGAGCAAACTGAAGAGCCCCGAGAAAACCCACGCACACGGTGTTTGTCCACCACAAGGTTCACTTCGCGTGAGTTGGAATCGAACCAGGGACCCCATGCACCAGAGGTGAACGCTCTACCACTGAGCCACCGCGGCCCGCCAATTCGGACTCGGATTACATAGTTGTCTTATGTTGCATTCTGTATTGTATTGAATTGTATTTATTTCTTTTGTATGAACTTACAAGTACGAGAAATGTCCTCAAGCAAATGTAACATGAGTCATATGTACAAAAAATTTACATGAGTAAAATAAAGTAATAGTACCTTGTCATGATATTTACGTACTCCTCAATCGTATAACAAGAATTTTCTAATAGAAGTGATTTTAACTTTTGTCTGAACCTTTTCATATTTTCTTCATACTTTATATCAATAGGCAACATGTTGTACAACTTAACACCACCATAACTTACACTTTTTTGATACATTGCTGACCGGTGATTACACAAAAGAAAATCATTCTTATTTCGCGTAATATGATTATGTACCTCCTTATTTGAAAATGAAATGAAATCTTTGAGTTTTACGTCTCACGATTATGCCGGTTAGGCTAAAGGAGACGGTGATGATGAGTGATGAATGCAATGCACAGTGGGCCAGAATCAGAATCTGACTGGAAAAAAGTAGTTTTGGCAACTACGTCTAATCTACATTTGAATAGCACAGTTGTGTGAAGTAATAAATAAGGTTTCTTGCTGCGTATCAGTAAACACGGATAACAGCATATAGTGGCGGCAGCAGAACTTCAAAATTGATAGTTCATTATCTGTTTTATAGCGCGCTGAATTGGGGTAGTATGAACGTAAGGTTTGCGGTTTAATTGTGCATGTGAAAAGGCAACGAACGATCGCAAAATAAGCTATGAGTAAATGTATGTATATGTACTTGCTGTTTGACTAAAGGTTTGATTGATTGGTTTACGTTGCTGTTCTGTAGAAGCATTTCTAGAGAGTAGAAGTATTCACGTATTGAAGAACTGCTATTGGAAATTGAAACTGAGATTTAAAAATGTACGTTCATGTCTGTATTGGGATCTTTCGTCATGGTGTAGTTTGATATATGTATTTCGAAATACAGTTGTGATCTACTGCCCGTTCTTGCCCGATTTTTATATTTATCGTCTTTTCAAAGTTAGGTGTAGCGAGCCGGATACGCTCTTCGTGACGTGAATAACCTGTACGAGGTATTGCGTTCTAAACCATCAAACGAAGCACTTTATAATCATGATACGAACAGTTATGGAATGTAAATTCTTTCTATGGATGTTCTTCGCAGTGTGAGAGTGACTGTAAGTGCCTTCAAGGAGTACGTTTGAGGAGGAAGTTTCTGTAACAGAGTTTCACATCTTCCCATTCACCATTGTGAACGCAAGTTTAGGGATATCATTTACTTCCTTCTCCTGAATTGGTACATTAGTAGGCTTTAAATTACGTATTTGCGTTTCCATTGAACATACCTCTTTTCTCGACAGTTCAGTTCTCTTTTCTGGTACAATAATTTAATGGGTCGACAAAATCTAGGCGACGATGGTTTGGGATTTTGCTACAAAATTGATTTGTCAACCTCCCCATCTAATGTTGAAGACAACTGTAAGGGAACGAAGGAGATAGCAAAAATATCTGAGCCACTAGTTCAATTTATCTTCTGTTTGAACTTTCTGCTTATATACATTATGACAACTGCTTCCATCGCAACCCCACTCACACACTAATTTCATTATGTCTCCATTATTGATGCGCTGTTTAATATAATCTTCATGTAAAATCACGATGCGCTCAATTGTCTGATTTACTATTGCTTGTAAATTATCTTCGGCTGACGTGTCAGTTACTATAATATTATTTTCTCTGGGATAACGCTTTAATTTTGCACACCACTTTATAGGATGGATATATGTCACAATGTTTTGCCTTTGCACCTAGTCTCAAATGTGCATACTCTCTTTTTGTTAAGTTGTTATCTATAATAAGTGTCATGACTTCATCCGGAGAATAAGTGTTTGAGAGAATTTTGGCGAATGATAAGCCTTTTTGAGTTTCGTTGCTTCCTTAGGTGTCGTTTGAGTGATTTCACCTAATACAACCCCGACATCTTTTTTTCCACCAGCTCTCAATGAACATTGGGTAGCCGACACCAGCTCTTACTCAGAATTCTTTGTAGCGAGTAGTTGTACAAGTTTATTCTTCGGCTTTGTTTCCGGATCTTCGAAGAGTTTACTAGGTCTGTCTGATTTGCTTGTCAAAGGCCTATGCTCTTGGCTTCAAGAGATCGTTTTGAAACCAGTAAATACTTTATCAGAGAACTTAATATGTCCTTCCAACCAATCATTATATTTGGATAAAAATTTATCAGTCATTCTATTACACAGCTTCCAACGCTTCTCGAAATCACTTTGAAGGCACTTAAAATCACTCTCACACTGCGAAGAACATCCACAGAAAGAATTTACATTCCATAACTGTTCGTATCATGATTATAAAGTGCTTCGTTTGATGGTTTAGAACGCAATACCTCGTACAGGTTATTCACGTCACGAAGAGCGTATCCGGCTCGCTACACCTAACTTTGAAAAGACGATAAATATAAAAATCGGGCAAGAACGGGCAGTAGATCACAACTGTATTTAGAAATACATATATCAAACTACACCATGACGAAAGATCTCAATACAGACATGAACGTACATTTTTAAATCTCAGTTTCAATTTCCAATAGCAGTTCTTCAATACGTGAATACTTCGACTCTCTAGAAATGCTTCTACAGAACAGCAACGTAAACCAATCAATAAAAAGTTTAGTCAAACAGCAAGTACATATACATACGTTTACTCATAGCTTATTTTGCGATCGTTCGTTGCCTTTTCACATGCGCAATTAAACCGCAAACCTTACGTTCATACTACCCCAATTCAGCGCGCTATAAAACAGATAATGAACTATCAATTTTGAAGTTCTGCTGCCGCCACTATATGCTGTTATCCGTGTTTACTGATACGCAGCAAGAAACTTTATGTATTACTTAACACAACTGTGCTCTTCGAATGTAGATTAGACGTAGTTGCCAAAACTACTTTTTTCCAGTCAGATTCTGATTCTGGCCCACTGTGCAATGGTGGAATGAAGAAAGTGAGAGGAAACGGGAGAACCCCGAGAAAACCCACGCACACGGTGTTTGTCCACCACAAAGTTCACTTGGCGGGGACTGGGATCGAATCCGGGACCCCAAGAACCAGAGGTGAACGCTCTACCACTGAGCCACCGCGGCCCCACCTCCTTATTTGTTGCGAATGCCGATGAGTGTTATTTCAAATACAAAAAGAGACGATACAAATATAAACTATCCAGTGGAAGTATATTGACCTCCTTAAACAAATGTCTACAAGAAAAATTCGGCTTCTTATCACAAAGAATTCTTATGGCTTTTTTTTTTCCTGAATTTTGAAAACATTAAATCTCTGGCTTGAATTTCCCCAGAACATGATACCACATAGCAAGATAGAGTTAAAACACGAATGATACAAAGTTTTAGCTAATTTTAAATTTACCCTTCTTTCTAATAATCCTTAGTGCATAACATATTTATTTAATTTATTAATAACTGACTCTATATGAAATTCCCATGTTAGGTTATGATCTATACTAAAACCTAAAAACGAACAGTGTGTTGTATAGTTAATTTTATTTTGGTTCAGATATAGGTTAGGGTATATTGGTTTACTACACTTGTGAAAATTTATAGCAATGGATTTTTCAACATTAACAAAAACATTATTGTTCTTCATCCAAAGAGATACTTCATTTAGTGTTTGCCTAGCATTCTGTTCCAATAATTTTTCATTTTTTCCACTCACTAGCAGAGTGGTATCGTCAGCGAAAAGGGTAATATCTGCCGAAGATATGCTTTTTTCAAAATCATTAATATATAAAAGGAAGAGCAATGGCCCTAGAATAGATCCTTGTGGAATTCCGTGTTTTATATATAATTCATCTGATAAATAGCTTTCTACCAGTCCCTTGCTTTACCACGTATTCCACAGTTCTCCAGTTTGTTCAAAAGTAAACTGTGTTGTACTGTATCGAAAGCTTTAGACAAATCAAGAAAGATTCCTATACAGTTTTCTTTTTTATCTACAATATTTCTTACTTTTTCAATGAAAGTTTCATCACCCTGTATGTCACGTAAAGTACACAAAAGCGAATCAAATGACTATTCCCACGTTATTCACCGACCTCAAATTAGTATCTATAAGTACCACGTTTCTTAGCGACAAAATTACATATAACATTTTTTGTTTAATTAGTTGGCAACATTTTTGCACTGCTGTCTCCATTGTTTACAAAGGGTGCAAAGCTTCGTGAAAATCAGTTTAGTGCTGCGAGATTTTCCTTATGGAGAGGTTCCGCTTATAGATTGTTTCGATTTCTTAACGAGAGGTTTGTACAATCGAAAGGTTCCTCTTGATTGTTGCATTCGCTAAGGAAAATCGTCTGTAATTGTCTGTATTAACGAGCAGGAGCAGGTTTCAACTTGAATATTCGTACTTCGCTTTTATTGGCTCGCGCCAATTCCATACAGTCTAAAGCCAATTTTGTTGTCGTTTCTTGCACAAAAACAGGTTTTCGCGATTATCAACATTGCGCTCATGGCACACCAATAAAGATTATAGCAAGTGTTGTGGAATAGATGTCCTTGTTTAATGTATGGTATGTATAATCAAATTGGAAAGAAAAGGAAAGGAAGATGGACTATGCAGCACATAAACGCTGCTTAAAGCTATTTGTTTCTTTCTTTCTTTCAATAAATATTTTGTTTAAAAAAAAAAAATGCAACCACACATGACAAAGAGAATTCAAAGTAGCTCGTGTTGAATTACATAATCTCATTTAAAGTTTCGTTTCTTATTGGAAATTGTTCTTCATCCTTATATATATATAGAAACTAAATAGCCTATATTCTCAAGATAGAGAACGACACGAATAATTGATTTCGCCTTCGGTGCGAGCGGTGGGGTCAGTTGGTCGAAAAAAATGTAACAGCTTTCTCAGGCCAGCCATCTTGAGTGAGGTTTTCCTGGGTTTTCCTCACTCACACCAGGCAAATGCCGGAATGGTACTTAACAAATAGGTCCCAGCATGCCGCTTCCTTCCCTCCCCATTCCTTTCTTCCTTCCGTTTCCCCGGGTCATTTGCTCGCCGAGGGACGTCATCCCTCAGACGTTGCGCCCTTAAGGCCGTTACTGCCGGTAATGCCCATAAAAAAAATGTATCAATCAATAACGAATAATTGAACTTTCGAAAGTTTAGTTTTAACGGCCTTTCCAGCAGCAAGGCTATGTGAGGTGTAGATTTACAGCTTGACATGGTGTAGTCGCTACCACTCTTGCCTTTGGTGAGAGCAATCCCGGGTTCGATTCCCGGTGGAGTCACTTGTTCGAAAACGTGTAATAGCTTTTCCAGGGCAGCTATTATGAGAGGTTTTTCCTGAGTTTTTCACACTCACATCAGGCAAATGCTGAGATGATAGCTAACCCACAGTCCCCCCCCAAACAAAAATTCCGGCCACACCACTGATGATAGATGTACTATGCCCTACCAAGAACCTTTGCGGGAGTGTACTCAACAACTTACCAAAGTTTCATGGTGATCGGATAATTATAAATGAGGTCCTCCCAAAAAGTTCTGGCTACGCCACTAAGGACATTTAATATGCTAAAAATTTTCACGGGAGCGTACTGAACAACTTCCCAAAGTTTAATGGCGATCGAATAAATGGTTTAGGAGTCCATAAAGGACAGACAGATAGATAAGGTCCCAACAATAATCCTGGCTACGCCACTGAGAAGAGATGCACTATGCCCTACCAGAAACTTTCGCGGCTTACGTTGCTGTTTATTGGGAGGTGAAGGTGTTGATAACTACAAAAATTTACTATTTTTTTCTTTAGAATATTCAATTCTTACGCAATATTTTATTCAGGATACCAACTGCAAAAGATATTACCAACAGCAAAGCATATAAAATAATCACTCTAATAATCGTGTGTGCAAGAGACAATATCCGATTTTCTGTTCAGGTCTTCTACTAAACTTTACCCTAATAATTTTACCGCACCATTATTTTACGTTGCTGATTAGTTAATTGCGAGGGTAAAGTGTTATATTTGTTTCAAATAAAATTCCACTTGTACTCTAGGTTGGTAGGCTTTACGGAACTGCCTCAAATGTTTTGCTTTCTCGAACATAACCATAACTAACCATACTATCTCTCGTTTAGCATTATTGTATATACATGTACAGGTTTGAACAAATCTGGGCAACTCTTTCCTTTGGGTCGCATATGTAAGATCTCTGCTGGAAGACTTGCTTCTTTAGTGTGATATCTATTGTAATAGTTCACAAAACAGAGCTCAGCAAGCGACAGCTAGCCAAGGAGGTTGAAGCTCCGCAGGGTTTGCCATTTTCTACCTTTATCACAAGGCTGAAGTCCCTGTGCGACCCAAAGTAAATTTTTGCCCAAATATGTATCCCATTGACATTTTCAGATAAAGAAATATTTATAAAATTCCGTATCAGGAAGCCAATACAGGTCTATAGGATTTAAGAACTGTTTCCATTATTTTCTTACTTGAGTTATTTTAGTTTGTGAAGATTTACTTTTGGCGCAGCACTCGAAATAATTGTTCAAAAATTAGAATTAGTTCACTAATTTCCTTCTTATTTTTCCTAAACAATAATTTACCTGGGCGATATGAAAGTATCTCACATAGCACAGTTAAAATTCAAGAGGGCCATCATAAGTAATTGTTGAAAAGATACAATTCTTGGCTGATATTTAATACCTCCCCCAAACTAAATAGTAGGAGTAGCTGTGGGGTATTATTATTATTATTATTAGTAGTAGTAGTAGTAGTAGTACTAGGAACGGGTTAGAAGCGCCGCAGGGTTTGGTTGGGTTCTGTTCTCTACATAAAATAGATAAATTAGAGTTGGGAGAGATACTAAATGTCATCCCAATTCTTTTAGGATTTACGTATATATAGGAAGTCTGGATGTATGGATAAAAACTAAAGTCAAAAAACGCAAAACAACTTGTGCTAGGTGGCCGCTAAATAGTGCGAATGCTACCTAACCGAGTCAGAGCAGGCCGAAACTGGAGTGCCCGGGCGTCAGGAAGGGGTGCGTCCGAAGGAAACAGGCGCGTCAGCGAAGGTGGGTATGCGCATGAACGAGGGTAGTGAAAACGAGTGAATTTTGGCAATTATACGAGTTTTAATAGCGCTTTTAATAGCTGTGAACATAAAATAAAACTTCTGTATATTGTGCAGAAATACACCGCATGTGGAAAATAATTTCTAATAAAGTTCTCTTCCACATGCACTCACTTATTTTATCCGTAGTAAAACACATATAAGGATCTTACACTAGTATCACTGCACTTGTAAACATAAAATACAGGTATATTACTTCATATTTAATTCTGTCGCTTGTAAAAATTTGCTCTCTATAAACATGTCTTTTCATGAAAGTATTGAATTTTACCTGTAAATATTGCAAAATGTTGTGTGCCAAAAGTAAACCAGTGCCTTTAGGTACGTTAGGTTGGGCTGGCCACCCTGATATGTAATAGAAACCAGAAATATTAACAACATTTCGCCAAAACTCCGATTTGGTGGTTAAAACTTTGCAAAAAGATAAAGGACATGTCCAGCTAGCTATAGAGAAAAGTAAAAAATTGAATGTTATCTGGTGTCCTTAATATTTTCTGATTTATCTGGAAGTTCCGATAGCGGTAGACTTTGCGCAAGTAGTACACAAACTTTACGGAGTGTTTTGAGAACACTCGAGTCATACTTGTTTTCAAGGGAACTGTAAACTTAGCCATGAAAATTATATTGGGCACAGAATCGTAAATCCTTTTGCTGTAGGAGACTGTCCGTTTATCTGAATATCTCTCCACTATATGTTGCGTTAGCCTAAGTATGTGTAAGTAGCGTGATTATACGAATCAAGTGGAAGTAAATCTGATTAAAATTCTTCTAGAGCAAATGGAGTGCGTAATCTTACCTTACCTAACAAGTTCGCTTCGCTCACTCCTTTCCCTGCGCTTATAGGATAATAAGCCCTTTGTATTTTAAACAACTAATATCTGAATAGTGCGTTTCCACAAAAGTATCATTTCCTTTTCAGATTTTATGAGTTCATAATCAGAATTGCCAATGAGGAATATATCAGAAAAATCATTAATTGAAATAAAATAGAAATTAGCGGCGATTTAATAAACGGTAATTATTTTACATTTAGATATGATTTCTTGCTATACAAAGTTTGCCATCAGTAAATATTAAAAAAGCATAGAAAACTCTCTTAGCTTTGGGTGGATTCGAACCGTGGATTTAATGATAACATGTAATCACAGACTCCACGGCTCTAACACCTGCCAAGGCTGTGAGGATCTTTTATGCATTTCTCATATTTTATACTTAGATTTTAGTGATTAGCTATAATATTTATTTTGTGGAGTGTAATTTCTGTATTGAACTGAAGAGTAAATTTCATTTAACCTGATAGGCGATCAAGATAGACCATTCTTCTACCATTTTTGGCTAACTGAAGAGTGGAAGTACAGCTATTGATTATTTCAGGGGAAAATTGTTTGAAGGTTCACTAGGTAAAAAATTGATATGTACTCTTGGTGTACTCTGGTACTCTGGTGATATGTACTCTTGATTATGTACTCTTGGTGTCACTTAGCTCCCGTTGGTTCGCTATTTGGAGCAGGTGGGGCAGAGTTGTGATGGACATAAGCGTGAACACTGACAAGGAACTCACTTTATTGACAATAACTGTGCGATGAACTTTTTTTTTCTATTGCACTGTTTGAGAACATAGGCTGCAATCATGTGGCAATATAGTAACTATTGTACGATTTCCAACCTTGAGAGAAGAACCATTCTGACTTTATTCATAACACCTAATATCAACGTCAAAACGCAATATTTTGTTGCAATTATGTACAACCATCAGACAGTTCTAAACTTGGTATTGACATGAGTAAACAAAAGTTATGCATAGTCTTTCCCACTTTTTAAAATACAGTAGTGTGTCGGTTATCCGACCTGGTTGGCAGGGAAAGAAGTCCATAAAATACGTCAAACAGCTGGCAAACAAAAGAAAATTACCAGCTTTTTTCATCAGGGTTGATTGTTCTTTGTACTACATACAGTATAAATTTGAAGTTCGTTGACTGTAAGTTTTGGAGTAATGAATGCATTTTGTCAGTTTTAAATGTATTTGTTACTTTCCGCGTCGTCCGACCAGGCCACACCCCGTTTAGGTCGGATAATCGGCACTCTATTGCAAATACTGTTTGATTTGCTACATGCTAGAGATTTGTCGTTTAGCTTATATTTATTACCTATCAGGTTAGATGGAATAGAGTGATGTTGCATCGGTTTAGGAATGCATTTGCGGCTGAATGAAGGTGTTGATTTGATTTACCCTGAATCATTATTTCTCAGCACATATGTAGTTGCAGAAAGAGACTTAATTATATGAAAGCTTTAACAAAATTTGTGAGGAAATATTTTATATTATGGCTTTGTTTTACATTAGGTATTCCTAATATTTAATTTACAGACAAGTATCTCGAGGAAGAGAGAAATAATGAAAATATCTTTCTCGTGCTAATATTATAAACTATGTAGCAATGTCATTGGTGAAAAAGTGTTGTCAACCCTAAGATATACTTTTCTTTCGAATGGCACTATGGCAGTTTATTACAATTATGAATTCTACGTACAAAGACTTGCACGAAGCGTTGCAAAGTAATGGCACAACATCATTACAAAAGGCTATTTTGATTTTTTTTTTTTTTTTAGATTAATAATAACTGCAGTGCGCTATATTCAGATGCAATAGAACAATGTCTGAAAATAAACAATGTGTCCATTTTAGCATAAGGATCCGGCTTAAAAAAATTAGTTGCAACACTCTTTCTGGCTATTGACTTGCAAAAAATATTTTCAAAATTTGTTTCAAAGATATAAGGGGTGGATAATACTAAAAATATAATTTTTGTAACAATACACATTTGAATTTGGATTTTTATATAAATTTCATATTAGTAATAAATTGCCGTAGTGCAATTCGAAGAAGAATATTTTTAGAATTGGTAATACTGTTTCACCAGTGGCATTGCTATACAGTTCATAGTTTTAGCCATTTCAATGGCTATCAACCGCAGAAACAGATTTTCATAGCTTTATCTGTTTTTCGAAATATTTGCCCTGTATTGTTGAACCAGTGAGAATGACAGTGGTGTGAGACATAAACCTCATGGCAAGTTTCGTTTCCCTAGGTCCAGAAGTTCAAACTAGGCATACCTTACATAAATACGTTAGTCTGAAAGGGCAACATTTCCCCCTCCCCTTTTTTCCTGTGCTAACGTTTTACTGCTTCTTAAAAGACAGTGTATGCCGTTTGTTTGTATGTCGTTGTTGGACGCTAGTAACAAGGATGTTAATAACGAACTGTTTCTTATTTATGTATGTGTAAATGATAATTTGTTCTGCTGTGTAATCTATGATACTTTTCTTTTTCAGATGCCATGACGGTGTTGCGTTCCAGGATGCAAATCTAACTACGTATGACAGTACTCTTAAAACTGAAGGTACAAAGTCAACATTCTCATTCCCCAAAGACGAACAACTTTCCAACTAATAGTTAAGCGCAATACCAAGAAGTAACTGGAATCCAACGAAATATTCAGAGGTGTTTTCAGACCACTTTGACTCTTCTCAAATAATCACAATTGAAAAGTATACAGTTTCTGTAGGAAACAAACATACGACTGATCTGGCTTACCCGAAGCTGATGGGTGGAGCGGTACCTTATATATTCAAAAATCTTCTTTCGTATTTGTCCAGTGAAAGAAACGTTAGGAAGGATCCAGAAGAAAGACGGAGGACAATAATACAAAGACATGAGGAAGAAGTTAACCAGTTTTTGTCTTCAGATGTTATTGAAAATCTCAGTGATTTTGTAAACTATTTATCAACAAAACTAAATCTTCGTAAATGGAACGTGAAAATTGTTAATTCAAATGTTTATTTTCACATACTGAATGTTGGTTGTGATGTCAACCAAGAGTTTGAAGAAGTAATTGTAATGAACAGCATAATTGTTAAGAATGACATGAGTGTTCGTGTGTTGATTTGCAATTATGAGTTGTCAGTAGGTGATCTTAATTAGATTTTACCTAGTAACTTAACTCAGTCTTTGGTCTCATATTGAAAACCTATTGTCTAGGTATGCAAATGTGACTCAGGTTACTCGTGATTCCAGTTATATAAATAAAGGTTGTGACAGTATAGAAACTGCAATCATATATATAGATAAGGATAATTTTAATGTACATTTACTTCTTGATCAGTTTATGCTGTGAAATACCCCACTAAGAAGGTATTCAAACACACTTTAGTGTTTGCTTTTCATGTGTACAGTCATTCTATAAAAGTATATGACATTTTGAGAAATTTCTTAATTTTGCCAAGTGTCCGGCGTTTGCAAGCATTGTCTTCTTCACTAAATATTTCGCCTGACATTGAGAAAAGGAATGAAGTGTATTTCAAGTGTATTTTTAAAAATCTCAGTAGCCTTGAAAGAATTGTAGCATTATTAATAAATGAAATTTATATTAAAAGTTGTTTGACTTACAAAGCTCAAAAAATTACAGGTTATGCTGAAAACAGTCCAACAGAACAAGCCACCACTGTTCAAACTTTCATGTTAGGTTTGTGTTTTGGAAGGTTCTATGAGGTTGATCAATTGGTTCTAGCAAATTCAATGTCAGGGAAACAACTGTTTGAAATTGTTCAAAAAGTAGTCAGCTATGTTCAGACTGTAGGCTTCAAGGTATTGTGTATAATTACAGACAATAATAGAATTAATCAGAGTCTATTTAAATTTGTTGCTAGTGGATCTTATAGCTTCACTAATATGCGGTATCCTGGAGAGAAATTTTTTCTTAGGTATGATAGTGTACATATATTTAAGAATATACGTAACTATTGGTTGAATTTGAAAGACAGTGAAAAAACATATGTGTATTCATACGAGGGCGAGCTGCTAAAAAGTTGTTTCAGTCACTTGCGGGAATTTCATAAAGGCGAGGAGGAAAACATTTTGCGGAAGGCGTATAAGTTGAACAATAAGTCTTTGTACCCTAACAATTTGGAACGACAAAATGTAAAGTTTGTGGTGCAATATTTTTCATGATACCACTATTGCAACCCTTTTGAACAACAGTGAATATTGAGGAACAATGAAATTCTTGAAAATAATAAACAAATGGTGGAAGGTAATGAACGTCAAAAATGTGTTAAAAGGAAAAGTTAAAAGGGACGAATATTCAATGCCTATTACCAGTGTCAATGATCCCAGAATTCAGTGTTCACAGCAATTTGTTGAGTGGTTAAAACCATGGTACTAAAATCCTAATACAGTATCACTCACCAAGGACACTTACGGTGCACTCATGGAGACAACAACGGTAATGATCCAATTAACAAGCTACTGTTGTTCTAATTTTTCTGTTGAGTATGTACTTACTGGCGAATTTCAGAGTGATAATTTAGAAAAACGATTCAGTTGTTATAGGTCCATGTCAGGATGTACCTATAGATCCATGTAACTACAATGTTATAGATCCATGTAACTACAATGTTTCGTATACGCAGATACTAGAATCCGAGTCTAAAATTAGGTTACAGCATGTATCAAGGCTACCCAGTACTGAAGATGTACAGGATTACACTTCTGATAATCAGTCTTGTGACACCAGTGATCTAGAATGTGTATTGAAATCATCCTTTTTGGAATCTTGTGACGACATAGACGAGGATTCGAGGATCTATGTGGCCGGTTATGCAGCTCATTCTGTTAGAAAAAAAGTGACATGTAAGGAATGTGTAAATTTAGTGGTGGCTGGTAAGGAAATTAATATAGACAATCCTTGTTTTGATTACCTTCAAAGGGAAGGACTTTGCCTAGCAACAGTGTATTATTTTGTTTCACATATATGCAATTTTGTACTATATTGTTATTAGTGAAGAATTACTAACAACGTTTCTCCGAGAAACTTCCCAAAAGAATGTTCTACAAGCATTGACTCTAAAATCACTCTCTTCAGACAATACATTTTATATTGATCTAAATTATAGTTGCAAAAGTTGTGGAATCAATTGTCGGTATATTTTTAGTATGGTGTGTGGTGTTCTGAGCAATGTACTTCTAAACAACTACACAAAACTAATAAATGAAAAGTCAACATCATATAAGAAAAGGAAACTTCTTGCTCTTTCTTCATAATTCATAAAACTTAATTTAGTCTTGATACACTATTAACACGGCAGCAGTGGCGCCTGTTTTAATGGTCAAAGACCCATGTGTTTAATTTTAAATCTTTATCTAACAATTTTAGTTTAAATTTTTTGTTGATAATTTTATTTTGTATTACGCATATTAAACAGGTATATTGCAAATTTCAATACAAATGTTACATTTTAGTGTATCTCTGGAAAAATTGAAGACTTATGTTCTCATAAAAGTTCAAAAGTTTCAATATTTTATCACAAGGTACTAAATCATGTTCAGAAGTGTCCATTGAAAAATAAATTTTTAAATTTGAACCCGAATCAAATCCAACGGCCAGCTACTAGTAACAATCAAAAAAAAAAGTGACACGAGCCTTTGAGACTTGGTGCCAGTGCTGCCGGTTAAATAATAAGCGTTTCGTCTAGTGATGTACATAATACTACTACATTTTTATTTTCTGTGTAAACGTTTTGGGACCGTTCTCTTGATATTAATGTTTTGTGTTACTTTTAATTAAAATATATGGTCAAAATTGTATTACATCTTTAATTTTCCTCGTTACAAAACTTATTTCAAGTTGCATGATACTATTACGTAGTTTATTTCTAGCTTTTTGATGTATTGATGTGTAAAAGTTCGACTGATATTTTGTACAGGGATTTCTATATATGTGTGAATTAAGGAATATCATTGGAAAATATAAGTCAAACCTTTACACATCAATAAGTTCAGGATAAAATTAAATAATAGCTGAGCAAAGCAAATGCGCTTTATTTAAAAACTAAAATGTGTAACATTTCGCCAACTAACAACTTGGCTTCATCGGACACACTAATGCTATTTGCAAACATATAAGAGACACGAGACTCTTAGTGGATTGTAGGGAAATGAAAGTGTTGGGACAGGAAGATGGAAGGACTGTCAGAAAATGAAAGAAACAAGATTTATAGAAGTGGAAGGTGAAAACGCAATAAACTGAAACTCGGAATTTAAAATTGATGAACTATTGATTTTATTTATGTCTTATTCATACTATAGTGTTCGCATTTATCTTTCTCGTATTACCGAATGTAAAATGCCTGCTACGTGCTGTATCTTACTTTAAATGAAAAAAATGCATCATACCAATCGTCTAGACACAACGTCGATTATTGTAGTGATCATACATCGATTATTAATCTATTTCTGGACAGAAGGTGCTATAATTAGTTTTATTTTCAACCATTTTGTGTACCAATATGATAATCAAATAGCAAACTTTTAACAATTGCTTAGCAAAGTTCCAAACGTAGCCTGATGATTCTCCTTGACTGCGGTTAAACACCTTATACGTTGCGTCTATCAATTAATATAACGAAGTATATATCAGCCCTACAAATTAAAAGTAGTCGTAGGTATTAAAAATTCAGGATTCGGAGTCTAAGCTACTGTGTACCTATTCCGCAACCCTGAACCCTAGAGCGTTTTTTTAATTCAATTATATTTGGGGAGGAGAGGACACATTGAAAACCTTTTTCCACAAAGTAGGTTTCTTATTATACAATATACTTGGAATATCGAGAAAGCTAATTAGATTAATTAAGGTATGTTTAAATGAATCCCAAAGTAAAGTCCGGGTAGGAAAATTTTTGTCCATGAGCTTTCACGTCAAAAATGGCCTGAAACAAGGAGATGCGTTGTCGCCATTATTATTTAACTTTGTTCTGGAAAACGCTATAGGAAAAATCAAAGATATCAACCAGGGCCTAGAGTTAAATGGCATTCACTAGGTTATGGCATATGATGATCATGTAAATTTAATAGAGGATGATAGGAGAACAATAGAAAGAAATGCAGAGATCTTATAAACGCTTGCAGGGACATGGGTTTAGAACTAAATGCAGAGAGAACTAAATACATGGAAGTGCGTTGGGACCGTAATACAGCAAATTATGGATGCTTTAAAATATTAAATAATACTTTTGATAAAGTGAATAGTTTCAAATATCTAGGATCAATATTAACAGAGGAAAATCATATTCACGAAGAAAGTAAATGTCGACTAAAAGCAAGGAATTTGTGTTAGTATTCGGTTCAAAATCTCTTGTCGCGAATTCTGTCGAGGAACTTGAAGCTTAAAATATGCAAAACGATAATCATGCCTGTTGTTCTGTATGATTGCGAAACATGGTCGCTTAGTCTGAGGGAAGAACATAGACTGAAAGTATTTGAGAACAAGATCCTGAGACGAATATTCGGAACCAAGAGGAACGGGTAAGGGCTGCAATAGTGGTATCATGAAAAATATTGCACACAAACTTTGTTTTGTCGTTCCAAATTGTTAGGATACAAAGACTTATTGTTCAACTTATACGCCTTCCGCAAAATGTTTTCCTCCTCGCCTTTATGATATTCCCGCAAGTGACTGACACAACCTTTTGGCAGCTCGCTCTCGTATGGACACACATATGTTTTTTCACAGTCTTTCGAATTCAACCAACAGTTACGTACATTCTTAAATATATGTACACTATCATACATAAGAAAAATTTTCTCTGCAGGATACAGCGGATTAGTGAAGCTATAAGATCCACTAGCAACAAATTTAAATAGACTCTGAAAAATTTTATTATTGTCTGTAATTATATACAATATCTTGAAGAATATAGTCTGAACATAGCTGACTACTTTTTGAACAATTTCAAACAGTTGTTTCCCTTACATTTGCTAGAACAAATTGGACAACCTCATGGAACCTTCCAAAACATGAACTTAACATGAAAGTTTGAACAGTGGTGGCTTGTTCTGTTGGACTGTTTTCAGCATAAACTGTAATTTTTTGAGCTTTGTAAGTCAAAAAATTTTTAATATGAATTTCATCTATTAATAATGTTACAATTCTTTCAAGGCTACTGAGATTTTTAAAAATACACTGGAAATACGCTTCATTCCTTTTCTCAATGTCAGACGAAATATTTAGTAAAGAAGACAATGCTTGCAAACGCCGGACACTTGGCAAAATTAAGAAGTTTCTCAAAATTTCATATACTTTTACAGAATGACTGTACACATGAAAAGCAAACAGTAAAGTGTGTTTGAATACCTTCTTAGTGGGGTATTTCACAGCATAAACTGATCAAGAAGTAAATGTACATTAAAATTATCCTTATCTATATATATGATTGCAGTTTCTATACTGTCACAACCTTTATTTATATAACTGGAATCACGAGTAACCTGAGTCACATTTGCATACCTAGACAATAGGTTTTCAATATGAGACCAAAGACTGAGTTAAGTTACTAGGTAAAATCTAATTAAGATCCCTTACTGACAACTCATAATTGCAAATCAACACACGAACACTCATGTCATTCTTAACAATTATGCTGTACATTACAATTACTTTTTCAAACTCTTGGTTGACATCACAATCAACATTCAGTATGTGAAAATGAACATTTGAATTAACAAGTTTCACGTTCCATTCACGAAGATTTAGTTTTGTTGATAAATAGTTTACAAAATCACTGAGATTTTCAATAACATCTGAAGACAAAAACTGGTTAACTTCTTCCTCATGTCTTTGTATTATTGTCCTCCGTCTTTCTTCTGGATCCTTCCTAACGTTTCTTTGACTGGACAAATACGAAAGAAGATTTTTGAATATATGAGGTACGGCTCCATCCACCAGCTTCGGGTAAGTCAGATCAGTCGTATGTTTGTTTCCTACAGAAACTGTATACTTTTCAATTGTGATTATTTGAGAAGAGTCAAAGTGGTCTGAAAACACCTCTGAATATTTCGTTGGATTCCAGTTACTTCTTGGTATTGCGCTTAACCATTTCTTGAAAAGTTGTTCGTCTTTGTGGAATGAGAATGTTGACTTTCTACCTTCAGTTTTAAGAGTACTGTTATAGTTAGATTTGCATCCTGGAACGCAACACCGTCATGGCATCTGAAAAAAGAAAAGTATCATAGATTACACAGCAGAACAAATTATCATTTACACATGAATAAATAAAATACTGAGTTTGTTATTAACGTCCTTGTTACTAGCGTCCAACAACAACATACAAACAAACCACGTACACTGTCTTTTATGAAGTAGTAAAACGTTAGCACAAAAAAAAGGAGGGGGGAATGTTGCCCTTTCAGACTAACGTATTTATGTAAGGTAAGCATAGTTTGAACTTCTGGACCTAGGGAAACAAAACTTGCCATGAGGTTTATCATCAAGAGTAGGTTACCATGTATCGAAAAGTGCAAAAAGTCTCCATCTTTAATCCAATATATACGGCTGAATTCCGTAAATCGCCTCAAAAGCATAGACCAGATGTTGGAACAAGGCAGGATCATGAGGGGCAGACTCCAAATAGCGAAGCGAGTTTTAATATTGACGTTAAATCGTGTCACAGATTTAGAAGCTTTTTTTAAAATCTAGATTAACATTGCCTAAAACTCTAATCATGACTTTGTAATTAAATATCCATACACAAGGTCTAATAAAAATGATAGAATTCTTTAAACAATGCTAGAAGAGTTGTAATGACAAAACCGAATGCCGAACACATCTAGTGGAATCTCGTAGCAAGGTATTGGTTTCTGCAGTGCTCCTTCTTATGCATTAGTTATCAAGATAAACTTATCAACAATTCATATACATCATAGATTTAATCAGAGTCCCTCCCTAGCCGAATGATTACGCCTAGTAGTTTTAGTGCGAAGGGTCTCGGAGTCGCTACCCGGCGGGGGCTCAAATTTTGATGTTCATTCAGGACAAGGGAATATATAATTTGCTCACAATATGAGTAACACTAAGGTTTTAGTATTCTTTTAAGAACGAGGCCAAAGTGTTACTATGTTTAGTTCACTATTTCTAAAGCAAAATAGCCGAACTTTATCTAACAAATTATACACACTAAAGCTAAAACCAGCAAAATATGTCCCTCTAGGCAATTTCATAATACGATGTATGACAACCAGACAAATGTAACTAAAAATTCGATCATCGTTTCGTTAGATGTTTGTACCTAATTTTCAAAGCTCCGCTTGATGTCAAATCGTCCTAACTCCATCTCTCCTTACCTCTTAGCGCCAAGGAGACGTGATGGAGTTACGTCGCTTTGATACCAAGTAGAGCATTGAACATTGTGAACATCTAAAAAACGATGCGCGAATTTTTAAAGTTACGTTTTTCTCTGGTTCTTACGCGTCGAATAGCTGTTTATTGAAATATTCCAGTATCTCAAAGGTGATTTACACCACTGTCATTCTCAGTGGTTCAACAATACGGAGCAAATATTTCCAAAAACAGATAAAGCTATGAAAATCTGTTTCTGCGGTTGATAGCCATTGAAATGGCTAAAACTATGAACTGTATAGCAATGTCACTGGTGAAACAGTATTACCAATCCGAAAATATTCTTCTTCGAATTGCACTACGGCAATTTATTACTAATATGAAATTTATATAAAAATCCAAATTCAAAGATTTATCACTTTTACGCACTGTTGCAAACTGACGACACTACATTGTTACAAAAATTATATTTTTAGTATTATCCACCTCTTATATCTTTGAAAATATCCTTTGAATTTTGAAAATATCCTTTGCAAGTCAATAGGCAGTATGAGCAATGTCACGAAAGAGTGTTGCAACCAAAACAAAATTTTTAAGCCGGACCCTTATGTTAAGTTGGACACATTGTTTATTTTCAGACATTGTTGTTATCCTTTTTAAATGCTTATAATAAAACATAAAATATCGTTTAAACACAGTGCCCACTTTTTATTAAGTATTACCTTTAAATCTATAATACCTCAAATACTATCATTACAAAACTTTTCAGGAGTAACTTATATACATATTGTTTCTATTCAATCTAGAATCTTCTGTTTTTAATTCTTCTCTTTTTCTTCTTTTTGTTTCAACGGTATGTGTATAATTTCATAACATATTCTGCCCTTTGATTTATGTGCCCCTAACAATTGTTCTGTTGCATCTGAAGATAGCCCACTGCAGTTATTATTAATCTAAAAAAATCAAAATAACCTTTTGTAATGATTTTGTGCCATTACTTTGCAACGCTTCGTGCAAGTCTTTGTACGTAGAATTCATAATTGTAATAAGCTGCCATAGTGCCATTCGAAAAAAAGTATATCTTAGGGTTGACAACACTTTTTCACCAATGACACTGCTACATAGTTCATAATATTAGTCCAGCTAATGGCTATCAACCTGCAGAAAGATATTTTCATTATTTCTCTCTTCCTCGAGATATTTGTCTGTAAATTAAATATTAGGAATACCTAATGTAAAACAAAGGCATAATATAAAATATTTCCTAATAAATTTTGTTAAAACTTTCATATAATTAAGTCTCTTTCTGCAACTACATATGTGCTGAGAAATAATGATTCAGTGTAAATCAAAGCAACACCTTCATTCAGCTGCAAATGCATTCCTACACCGATGCAACATCACTCTATTCCATCTAACCTGATAGGTAATAAATATAAGCTAAACGACAAATCTCTAGTATGTGGGCTACTCCATGTAGCAAATCAAACAGTATTTGCAATAGAGTGCCGATTATCCTACCTAAACGGGGTGTGGCCTGGTCGGACGACGCGAATAACTTGGCGTTCAATAATTGCTAACTTGTCGTAGAGCTTAGGTGAAGCATGACACCAGGCAATATGACCAAAGGTGAGAAGAGGTGAAAGAAAAACTTTGTATGTGTTTAGTAAGACATCCCCACTTAGTCCCCAGGTCGTACCGGTAAGGCGGCGTAGAAAATTTAATCTAATTGATGCTTTTTGCGCCAGTTTTTGAAAGTGAGGATTCCAGGTGAGTTTGGTGTCGAATACGACACCAAGATATGTAGCAGAGGCGGTTGGTTGAAGAAAATGGCCGTCAAGTGATACACAGAGATTAGCGGGATTTCGGCGTACTTTAGTTCTACGTTTTGGTGGAAGGAAAACAAGGGCTTGTGTTTGCTCCGAATTGACAGTTAATTTCCACTTCCTGCACCAGGTAAGAAAATTGTCGAGTGTCAGTTGTAGGCTTCTGTTGATCTGAAGCATAGTTGATAAAAATGATGTGACGTCAGCATATTGGAAAACATAGACATTAGGCGGTGGTCTAGGCATATCTGATGCATATAAGATATATAATAATGGACTAAGTGCGAAGCCATGAGGTACGCCTGTATGAGGAAAAATAGGTCTAGAGAGAACACCTCTTATTGAAACATATGTTATTCGATTACTTAAAAAAGAATAAATGAGACGAATGTAACAAGTGGGAAGTCGGAGTGACTGTAGTTTGCGCAGCAAGCCATAGTGCCATACCTTATCAAAACCTTTCTCTAAATCCATAAGGACTAGACATGATGGAAGACCTTTATTGTATTGATTGGTGAGAACCGTGGTTAGGCGTAGCAGTTGGTCCCTAATAGAAAAGTTTGGCCTAAAACCTGCTTGATGTGTTGGTAACAGATTGTGTTCTTTAAGATAAACATGTAGTCTGTTGACGAGAATCTTTTCAAATAGCTTACTGAAGACAGAAGTTAACTGAATGGGTCTGTAGAAAGTAACATTATGATTACGCTTGTTTGGTTTATGAAACATGCACGCCTTTGAGACTTTCCAATGTAACGGATAATAACCAGTGTTGAGTATGAAATTATAAATAAATACTAGCAAAGAAATAAATAGAGGTGGAGATTCTTTCAGCATCCTATACGAGATACTACCATTCCTGGTTATGTGTTACGTTTCTGTCGAAGAGCGGTATGTAATTCAGGAGCAGTGATTGGTCTGGTAAGAGGATGATTGATGTCTGTTTGATGTAATGTAGAAGGTTGTAAAGAATGTATTCTGGAAATATCAATGCGTTTGCTCTGGCATGGAAACTCAGTTGGAGTGAATACTGTTTGTAGTTGGTCTGCAAAAGCATTCGCTTTATCTGTGTCTGAAAGAAGTGGAACATTATTGACATGGAGAGGATATGTTGAAACAGTGTTTTTCCCTTTAATTGATTAAATTTCTTCCAGTTACGGGTAGGATGTGCTTCGTCTCTCATTGGTTTACCCAAGGTCAAACCTCATTTCTTTCTATTGTTCTCCTATCATCCCCTATTAAATTTACATCAGCATATGCCATAACCTGGTAAACCCCATTCAACTCTAACATGGGACCATTCTTTTTTGGCAATTCCATTTCTGAAAAAGATTGCTATCAACGGATGCAGCAGCCAAAGAAACCGAGAGAAACAAGTTTTTAGCGGCAGACTGTAAACAGGGCCGGGGATAAAGGGGTCCAAAGTTCGAATACAGAACGCAGAAAGTGCATATAAACATCATGTAATTTTGAGTCGAGTGTAGGAATTGAGATCAAATTTGAGGTGTGAGTATCGAGTGTGAAGCTTTTCGAAATAGGTGTATTGTGTATCATATCGGCCGTTTAAAAGTCGCCATATTGTAAGAGTTAAAAATTAGAGGTTTCTCTTCGGAGCGCCAAATTTTTTATATAGATTATGAATTAGGGGGGTGTTGGGTTCGTGTTTCGGCTGCCACAATTTACCTTATGTGCACCACCGTTGAAGTCACCGTTCCCGAAACTAAGATAGTTTATGACTTGATACGCCACTGTATCCGATCTGGGCATGACGTTACACATGTAAATTAAATGAAAGAACAGAAATGAAGATGTATTCCTCCATGCTAATTAACCAAGCAAAAGAGTGAGGTACATGAATCATCGGGTGTTTAAAAAAATAGTTTTTACACGGAAGGGAAAGTGACCTATTTGGGTTTCGAACCCACGACCCTGTTAATTAAATGTTTAATGATAGAGAAAATGAAGAATGATTTCATGAAATCCTATCTTCCCGCGGTATTCCAGGGCTTTAGGAAAATAAGACCCCCTAAACCGTGAGGGCAAGCGAAAATTTATTTGTTTTACTCTTGTAGCGTATTTATATTATTACATGCTGCAATGCTCAAAAAGAATTAGGCTCTAATGTTTGATGTATAGAGACGAATTAGACTGACTTTCACTTTCCATGAAAATTGGAATAAACGAATTTTGAAATGAGTAGACAAATATCCTGGAGTCAAATTTTGACTGGAAGTCCTGAAAATCAGTTTATTTCCGTCCGTGATAGATTGCACTAGAAATTTCCTGCATTTCCTAACCTTTCTACCTATCGAATCCTCCTAGAAACCGTATTATTATTATTATTATTATTATTATTATTATTATTATTATTATTATTATTATTATTATTATTATTATTATTATTATTATTATTATTATTATTGAGGCGCGGGATGCAATAAGTGGCTTGCAAAAGAAAAACTTACAAATTTAGGTTAACAGCGAATAAAAGCTTTAATGATTAAAAATAAATGTTAAAAAATCAAGTAAATACGAAAGAATAACAATGAATTTGGAAAGTGTAATAAATTATTTTATATTTTTTAATATTTTTTTATATTGTTCTTGTTCTTGTCTCGACTTCCCTCAATTTCAGCCCATTCAGTCTTTTTCCTTTTACGAGCATCTTTATCAATCCCTCGCTTAATCTATTTTTTACGATGCTTTCCATCTTGGCATGATAGTTCTTTGCTGGAAAAATATGATACTGTCCTGAAAACTGGCCTTGAATCAATTCTGAACTGCCCCTTAAATGACGACTCTTGGACACAAGCATGTTTACCTGTTGGCTTGAGCGGTCTTGGTATTCGACGAGCTGTGGATATGGCGATTCTTACCGTCATACCACGGATCTCTGCGTTTAATCGAAGCTCTCCTTCTACAGGGTTATTGTTTGGACCCAGATGGTTCAGTTCAAGAAGGCTCTAATAAGTGGGCAAACTTAGCAGATACAAGTCTTCCGGAGATTAATAAAAAGTGTTATCAGTCATCTTGGTATGCACCAATTGCATTTCAATTACATAATCATTTGTTACAATCTGTTGTTGTTCCGGAAGATAAAGCCAGGCTTCTTGCTGCCTCGTCTCCCGAAGCGGGTGCATGGTTGATGGCGATACCTTCTCTGCCTTTAGGCCTTCATTTGTCAAATGAAAGCTTTCGAATTGCTGCAGCCTTAGGTTTAGGCTTAGCAGTTTGTGAGCCTCATTGCTGTCCAGCTTGTGGGGGTGAGGTTAACCAACGTGGCCTGCATGGCCTTTCATGCATGAAGAGCGCTGGTAGATTCGCCCAACATTCCTCTGTAAATGATATAATACTACGAGCCCTCAACACAGCTGGATTTCCTTCAATACGGGAACCTTCTAGTTGCTGTCGTTCGGATGGAAAGCGACCGGAGAGATGACACTGGTTCCATGGATGAGAGGTAAATGTTTATTGTGGGACTTCACATGCGCTGATACATACGCTTATTCAAGTCTCCCTCTGTCAGTAATGAACGCTGGAGCTGTTGCTAATCGCAGAGAAGCTGAAAAGCAAAGAAAATACAACAACCTTCTCTGAAAAGTTTTGTTTTCACTCCAATCGCTATTGAAACCAGTGGTGCTTGGGGTGCAAGAAGTCTTGAATTCATAAGGGAGGTAGGAAGACGCATTTCTTGTGTTTCCGGTGAAGTTCGCTCCACATCTTATCGAATACAGCGCATATCCGTTTCTATCCAACGTGGTAACGTCTCGTCGGTCCTTGGCACTTTACCACCTGGCAAGGAACTGGATGAGGTGTTTATACTCTGAGAAGAATTGTTTTATATATAACAGTTCCTGGACAATAGTTTTTCTTTCGACGTTATAATAATTATTTCTGATTTAATATTTCTTGTTTCCGGCCATGAATCGACATTAATATGTTCTTTAACTTTCAAATACTATTTAAATTTTATATTTTATATTTTATTTTATATTTTATAATAAATTATATAAATAATTATTTTTGTCTAATTTGACTGGACTATATAGACTATACAGAAAGAAAATAAAGAGAAAAACATGTAGTTGTAGATGTACCCAATAGATGACGCTAAAGTACAAAACTTTCAAAACTTTCTTTACTCCTCCCATCTGTTGTCAGTTCAACAAACTACTTGCTGGCTGTAAGCATAGAAGTACTACTGCATGAAAATTTACGTATGTTTACAACCGCATGAAGTTTCTTTTCGTCAGTTATTTCCTTTCCTTCCTTTCTTTCTTTCCTTTTCTTTCCTTGTTTATTTTTTCTTCGCTAAAAACTTTAGATTAACTATGATCAAGGAAGGTCTCCTTATACACGAGGAATAGTATCAATCGACACAAATCTTTGTTGTAACTCGGGATCTGTGTGTAATCTTGTTCTGTAAGGCGGGGTTACTTTGCACGAGATTTAAGGGATTTTAAAGAATCGCATGTAACTTACAAATGTAGCCTAATGATTTAGAACACTGTATTTTAAACATATAATAGCTATATATTATATATATATATATATATATATATATATATATATATATATATATATATATATATATATATATATATATATATATATATATATATATATATATATATATATAGGAAAACCTTCCTGCAAGGGCATTAGTAAACGTTCAGTATAGTGCCGGACTAACTCAGTTGAGGGTCCTTGGCGCGGGTCCTATATATATATAAATTTAACACATCAGTGTAAAACATGATAAATGACAAAATCATCCTTTCTGTATTGAATAACTATGTAGTACAAAACAGATCGCAAAAAAGTTACAAAATACTGAAACAGTCAAACGTAACCGTGAAGTTACTTCGTTTACTTTGACAGTTTCATTTACGTTTTTCACTTGATGAGGCAATCAAATCAATGACTTTTTCTTTGTCTACATTCTGGGATAACTCTTTTTCTGCAAACATAAAAAGTAAAGGAGACAAATGGTTTCAAAACTTCGACCAAGGCGTACAGAACCTGCGCCTTGAGATCCCTGCGGGGCCCCTCGGGCCCTTGGTGATTGCCAAGTAGCCAACGTGGCCAGTCCGGCACTGGTTCAATATGACTATAGTTATTGAAATATAAACTTTGATGTAAAGTAACCCCATAGTTGGGGATACTTTCCACCACATACAGAAAAGTATGTTCAACATAAATTAAATGTTTCTGTGCAATGTTTTCCCTTCAGTATTTTTGCATTTCACTTCCTACACAAAACTGCATGGAGTCTAGAAATATATTAGAACGATGCTACCCGTATCAGTACTTAGTATGAACTATCGATATGTGTAAAGAAAATTATGTATTTTCTGGTACCAGCACAGGAAGTACATTCTGATAGTTTAGCATATGGCTCACAAAAAAGCCCTCAGGAACAAAAAATAAATTGCCGTGAACTCATTTTACTTGGTTGCTCTTTATGTCCAAGAATATCATCCCAACCGTACGTAGTGAAAGATTATGAGATTTTCGGTTTAAAGGTTGAAGCCTATGCAAATTGCATGATTTTAAAAAATTTAGTGTTAGTCATTCCTATGCGTATAAGCTTCAAGCTCTAGTGATTTCTAAAAAAACGAAGTCTCTCTGAGTAAAGTCCCTTTCAAACTATTTTTCTGGATCCGTCACTTTTCGTAATTTATTTTCCAATAAGAAATCCATTCCGGCATCTATCTAAATAGGAAATTTACCCCGGGAATTTACGAGGTACCAGCAGTAGTAATTTCCTATCTAAGGGGTTACATTGGACCGGTGTAAAAATGTTCAATCTTACGGTGACAGTTGAAACTTTCTCTTGACAGCTCATGGATTTACCGATAGAGTGTGAAACTCTTTTCATATTGTGTGCAAAGTAACCCCTGAAGTACAAAGTAATCCCATCTTAGTATAAAAAACGATTCCAGTGATTTACATGAAACACACTCTGGAAAACCTAGACTTTACAATGTTGATCATGATATGAAATCATTAGCTTCACGTCACTCGATTGTACTCTGTAAGCTAAAAGAGACGGATGGTAAAAGATAGTGACATAACAGGTGAAATGAAAATGTGGGAGAAAATACAATCGCGAGAAAACTGACGAATACGACGTTATCTATCAGAAACTTATGTGGTCTGGGTTCGTACCAGAAATCGCATGTATAGATAATCTTTCTACTACTTTATAATGAGTTTGGTTTACGAAATGTCCTTTATATATATATTTACCCTGTCTATCCGTGTTTCCGTCCATCCGTCCGGGTAGGAAAAACAACTAAGAACTTTATGACGGCATTGATGGAGGCAGGGGTAAAAGTGGATCTAAAAAGGTGGGGGGACGGTAGGTAGTGGCATGACGCCACGCCGTTCCCCCTGCCTACCTTTGCCCATTGTAATTTTTAGGAACTGGAGGGACGACGTAGATATTTTTTTCGAGATGGGAGGGCGGAGTGCCCCTGCGTTCCCCCTCACTTTTACTCCTGGATGGAAGTGATATTCAGATTGGAAGTGATAGCAATAAGCCATTTCTGGTTTTAACGTAGATCATTATAGACCAAAACCAATAATAAATAGCTAGAAATGGTTTTCTCCAATCGAATAAGTGTCCCAATAATACAGTACATTTTTCCAGGGACATCATTTGAGGAGGGAAGGAGGGGCAATAACCGTCTAAGTTTGAGAAATACATATGTTTTAATCAATTGAATAGTAATATACCAATAAAAGAATGAAATTCTTAAATGAATGGATTTTTTTCCCCTCATGCAAAATCTGAAATGACGTAGCTATTACATCTTTAACTCTATGAATGTCAGGGTTGATGGTCATTACGTTGGGTCATCATCTTTTCAATTTTATGAAATATAAATCCAACTCAACTTCCGGTTTCAATAGTATTGATTTGAATAAGTTGAGCAAAAAAAAAAAAAAAGCAAGAGTAAAAAGATAAGAGATATCGAGAAGCGCTGTTCCTGCATCCATTCAGCACTCTAAGAATATGTACAGTCAGGTCCAAAATGACTGTCGCATGTCTATAAATGTGTTGTTGAAGGAATATAATTTAATATCGATTTCGCCCGGTATTTTTTATAATGTTAGTATGTGTATAATCAGTAAAGGCATGTATGTGGTAAATTTCATGTCAAAAGAGCAGTGAATAAGAACAATATAACGAAAGAAACCTTTCTTGTCCATACGGCAATATTTTTGTTTCACTGATCCTAATTCTCGTATTTATAATTCTTTTCCTGTGAAATTTAACACAACTTATACATTTCCCGATTATACACATAGTATCAGTATTAAAAGTTCCCTGCAAATTCATTACCAAATTATATTCTTACAAAAAGACAGTTATAAATATGCGACAATCATTTTGAACATGAATGTATATATAAATATCAGTTACACGATATTTGGCCATGAATCATACGGTGATCAAAAAAAACTGTAGATAGATTAAATCCACTTAATTACTTAATAATTTCATTACTTTTTCTTATCTTTGAGAATATTATTTACATATTCAACTTGGATTATAATTCTGTAAATAAATTAAGCAAGGCGAGTCTTAAACAGTATATCACCATCAGAAAAAACCTTTAACATTTTTATATTCTAATGACTTCATTCTAGTAAGACACTATAATCAGGTAACATGAAGAAATATGACTAAATTGAGTCCAAGTGTATTCTTTATTAACTCAAAATTAAGCACTTCTTAGTTAATAGTTTACGAAAACTGAGATCTCCTTGTGGCAGAAAAAAATCACTATTCAAGCCGGATTAGGCATCCTTCTAAGATTGTGTTTTACGTTATTTTCCCATGTTCTAATTACTAAAGGCCTCTTTCCTTCTAGACTAGCAAACGATACTTTAAACACACCGCATGTATTCAGCATCCAAGCAATGTTACCTGATCTATCATACGCTTTACGATTTTATTACCTTGCCCTTGGAGAGAATGGCAATTTCGGTTTTTCCTCCACCTACGTCAATAATCATATTTGCAACAGGTTCATGAACCTGTAACTGACGTTTCGTATTCTGTAATTTTCTCCATTCATCCATCATCTCCTAGGTCGGTGAGACTGAAATGTCCTTCTGACGTATGCCGCTTTAAGACGCCAAACATTTTTTTTAAAAAAATACGAAAATAGGGTCTATCTCGTTACAACCCTTTCGTTACAGCCCTTTCTCATTCCTTGAATAATCCTTCGAATTCAGGGACTGAAGTAGTGCTTTAAAGAGACTTGAGTCAATAGTCGGAACGCTTAAAACAAACGAATAAACCCGAAATACTATAATAATAATAATAATAATAATAATAATAATAATAATAATAATAATAATAAGAATAAGAATAATAATAATAATAATAATAATAATAATAATAATAATAATAATAATAATAAGAATAATAATAATAATAATAATAATAATAATAATACCTACAGACTGGCCTTGGGCGCAGTGGTTGAGTGTTGACTTGGGATTGTGGGATGATCTCAACCACCGACTATCCTGAAAAAACTTTATCCTGGTTTTCCTAGTCACAACAGGTGAATACCGAGATCCGGGCCGCTACTTTGCTCAAGTCTATCAATTGTGGAAACAGTATAGAAGAATCTCCTTCAAGATACCGCTTCTAAAAAAAAAAAAAAAAAAAAAAAAAAAAAAAAAAAAAAAAAAAAAAAGTCAACCCATATGTCTCTCTGACTTTGCCATATCCTTTTCATCTTTCCGTAAATAATAGTTCGATTTGAATTTTTAAAATATTTGGTAATTTCCTGGATTCGAAATTTGCACAAGTAAGAAACAATAAAACTCTGATGTGGCGTAACGTGTGAAATGAAAAGTTTGAGACAACTGTTAAAAATATAAACTGATCATCCGACATTCAGTCAGTAATAATCACCTGCTGTCTTTTCGAAAAGAACGACTGACAGAAAATAGAATCCCAGGTCTTTTACGTTGAGACTCTCAACTTTCACACTCTCTCTACAAGAGAAGCACAGGAAATTGAAGAACTCAAAAAAATAAATAAATAAATAAATAAAAATAAGTGGGACATATTATTAACCCGAGAACTACCAAGCGGGTCCATTGGACCCGTGATGATACTTTTCAATATTTTTATTCTCTTCATGAAAGTAAATTTGTTGCGCTGTATTTGTTTTTTCATACAATAAAACAATGTGAAAATCTCATAAAATTACTCCATATCCTCGATTCTTAATTAGGGTCCATTGGACCCGAATGGTAGAACATGCGTGTAAAAATGTATGGTAGTTGCAGGGTTAAGCCATTCTGGGAAATAACCATATGGACTCGAAATGTTACTTGTCTAGGGTGGTTATGTGTTAACATACGGAACAATAAAATTAACTTTTTCGTAAGTTGTAAATATACCTACTGTGGTCCTGTTTTGAATAGCTTGTTCCGGGGGTTGGGTGAGAACTAATAGGGGAAACATACCCACACCAAACGTGTCATTTTGCTATTGTAAATGCAGTTATTATGAATGCAATTCTTATCATTCATGAAATAAAAAATAAATATTCACACAAACAGTTATCATGACATATTTAATAAGTGCCAACTCTGGAAAAAGTGGCTGTAAGAACGGGCTCTGTGTCTTGCATCCAGTCTTATAACGTAGAGCTGGATAGTCATACTCACATTACTGTACTTTCACACATGTTTTTACTACAATTATAATTATATCCATTATAGTAAGGTTCGAGATGAGATATGGAGAAGGATGGAAAAAGTCACCTAGAGAGAGAAAATAAAAATAAAAGAAGTTTTGAGAAGGGAAAATAACGAAAGAAGAATACTGAAGTTGATAGCAAAAAGGAAAAACCTGGAAAATCAATCCGAAAAAGATTGGTTAGGACACCGTCTAAGGATGAATTACCGTACCTTATAATTAAGAGATACTTCGGAAGGATTAGTTTCTGGAAGGAGGAAGAGGAGATGGAAAAGGCGTCAGCTCCTGGACGATATGAAAATCGAAAATTCCTTAGGCTGAATGGAGAAAGACTGGTTTGCTGTCAGGACCTGTCAATGTTGCAAACCACTGATGATGATAGCAAGATTAAGGTCATGCTTGTAATAAAATACGTAGGATTTCTTGTCTTCATCACGATATATAGTAACATATTTTTCTTTAGGTAAAATAATTAGGCTTATTTATGAGTTATATTAATATTTTAAGAAAATATTCATACGAATATAGTAAAGAATTGTTCCGATTCACAAATTGTGGTTGAACGAATATATGGAACGTACCGATCAACTACTGACCAAATATTTACCATTCCCCTAAATACTCGAAAAGAAGTGGGAATACAATACCCCGGTACATCAAGTATTTATTGATTTTAGAAAAGCTTACGACTCAGTTAGGAGAGAAACGTTGTACAACTTCTTACAAAATTTGGAATACCGAAAAACTAATTAGATTAATTAAGATATGTTTAAATGAATCCCAAAACAAAGTCCGGATAGGAAAACTTTTGTCCACGAGCTTTCACGTCGAAAATGGTGTGAAACAAGAAGATGCGTTGTCGCCATTATTATTTAACTTTGTGCTGGAATACGCTTTAAGGAAAATCAAAGATAGCAATGAGAGCCTAGAGTTGAATGGTATTCACCAGGTTATGGAGTATGCTGATGATATAAATTTAATAGAGGATGATAGGAAAACAATAGAAAGAAATGTAGAGGTCTTATTAAACGTTTGCAGAGACATGGGTTTAGAAGTAAATACACAGAGAACTAAATACATGGAAGTTCGTCGGGATCGTAATACGGCAAATTATGGATGCGTTAAAATATCAAATAACACTTTTCATAAAGTGGATACTTTCAAATATCTAGGATCAATATTAACAGACGAAAATCATAATCACGAAGAAATTAAATGTCGACTAAAAGCAAGGAATTCGTGTTATTATTAACTTCAAAATCTCTTGTCGCGGTGAATTCTGTCGAAGAATTTGAAGCTTAAAATATATAAAACGATAATCATGACTGTTGTTCTGTATAGTTTCGAAACATGGTCGTTTACTCTGAGGAAGAATGTAGACTGAAAGTATTTTAGAACAAGATCTTGAGATGAATATTCGGATCCAAGAGGAACGGGAATGGAGAATGGCGGAAACTTCATAACGAGGAACTACATAATATTTACGGTTTACAAAACATTGTTAGGGTCATCAAGTTTAGGAGACTCAAGTGGGCCAGGATGGAAGAAAGTAGGAACGCTTTCGAAGTCCTAACTGGAAGACCAATCGGAAAACAACCATTAGGAAGATCTAGGCGCAGATGGGAGGACAATATTAAAATGGATCTCGCAGAAATAGGAATACAAAGTAGAAACTGGATCCAGTTGGCTAAGGATAGAAGTCAGTGGAGAGCTTTTGTGAACGCAACATTGAACCTCCGGGTTCCATAGGCCATAGAGTTGGTTAGTTATTGAAAATGGCGAACTGCTAATTTGTAACCTTTCAGTAATGTATGTCAGGTAGACTCAATTTGTTATATAATTTTGAAGTAACTTTTAATTGTATGACCTTGTCTTTTGATGTTCAGGTACGTATATTCAAATATTTGAAATTAATAAACAGGAAAATAGTTTAGTTCGTAAGAAGCCTTAACCCCTGTTACATTTTCTTTTATATTCTTCGTTTTATTAACAACGTCTTACACGCTTTGAGAAACATAAATCATAACTTTATCTAAGCTGTTTCCTTAACAAGTAACAAGGACAGTTTTCGCTGTATCAATCGACGTAAAAACATGGTGGTCATTGTTTAAGTGCACAAGTAAAAGACCGAAATTCGATTGGAAATTTCGACTGCTTGGAGTCAACACATAAGAAAAATGAAGTGTTTTCCATAATCAGCTACTTCTGAAGTATTTTATAACCTAATAATAATATAATAGCAGAAATATTCATTACACGAGCACTTTTCCGGGAATTCGCTTCCTAGGTGTTTATAATGCGCTCATCAGCATATGTTCTTGGTCGATGGCAACCCATTTTACAATGTTGTATTACATGCTCGAAATTTTACAAACCAACGGAGTATGATGCGTTCACTCATTCTCCTGGCCCAAATGCACTGTTGATATTTCTAGCGGCTATATGTGCAGAATATGTCAGTTTAAACTGGTAAAGTAAAAATCAGTCGCAGCCAAGCCTTTTCCGTGGTGTACTTTCACACGACCCAGTTCAAGAATAGGCTGTAACTGACTGACTTAAGAGCTCAGACTGATTTGTGAACATGTACGTAGTTCGTGACTTCTGTCTGTCATTGGTTGTGTTACAGAGGGTGGTTTCCTACTAGATGTAAGATCAGATATTTTAACTGGTTCAACACAACATTTCTGCAATCTACTTTTCTACTACTACTATTATTCACTTGTTTACATCTACTATACTTCTACTACTACTTCTACTATATATTATTTACTTCTACTATATAATATTTTACTGCTATTACTGTCTACTGAAACAAATAAATGAAATTCTTAGTTTAACATCTCAGGAATATCCCATTTAGGCTGAATGGGACGGATGATTAATGATTGTGAAATTAATTTTTTGTGCCTTCCTACTGGGAATCGAAGCCGAGACCACGTGCTCCAAAACTATACTAGCTAGCCACTAGACCAGACGGAAAAGCTGCTATCCACTGTTATCACGTACTTCGTGTATTTTCTACTTCTCGTAATACAATGTAGCTACTTGTTACCATCATGTATTATCTACTGTTTACTTTTTCATTACCACTACCGTATGCTTCTCATGAAACGAGATTCTAAAGAAACAGAAGGAATCGAAATGGGAATAAAAGAAGTTACGAAGAAGAAGAGTTAACGCAAACAAAAGAGGAACGAGGAGGTAATAAGAGAAAATGAACACTTACTGACAAGTGCATCTACTAAAGGATAGATTAGCAACATATATATAGTAACGTGAACCACACGAAAAAAATAATAATATATGGGATTGATGTATACAAGGGAAGAGCCGCTAGTAAATTTTCAGATGAAATGAAAACACTGTTGTACTACGAAACGAAATGGATGATTTTATTATTCGTGTCATAATCAATGTTTCTTCTAGACATGTTTTTTAGGGGGTTGCCCCCGCGGACAACACCAAAATAATACGTCTATAATAAAATAATAAATAGAATAGTACCAGGAGTGCCCCCCCCCCCCCCGGAACATTTTTTTTTTTCTGAAAGAACAACTGGATAAGCCATCAATTAGTGGAAATTCACTAAGAATTTTTGAAACGATGAAAATTATCAAAAATAATGTTCTCGAAGTGCAATGAACCGCTTTCATGCTTTTAAATAAATGAATATGATAAATAGGAAAAGACGATTAGATAATTGTGTTGCCTTTATTTATCGAATCGCGGACAAATGTATTAAGAAGGCCTACAACGTAGTAGATGAGTACAGCTTGTAACAGAATTAGCAGGAAAACTAATAATATACAGTACTTTAAATATTTGCCCTAACTTTGTATACTAAACTTAGAAACGGGTTTCTGAACTCAATATGTACTAGAGCATTTAAATATATTTTATTTCAATAAATAGAATAATAAATAATGTATTTTATATAAAAACAGGCTTTTGCTAAGTCTGTTTATGAAATTGGTTGGTTGAAGTTTAAACTACCTCTTAATTACTGAGACTCCTTGAGACGTTGAACTATAACATAACATAGGATCCTCACAACATAAGTTGCTATTAAGAATCGAATCCAGATCTCCCGGGCCGAAAACAAATAGGCTAACCAGAAAGCCGATAGGGAGACCTAACTTCGTTTCGTGAGTAGAAAGCTGATATGTAGTAAAAGGACTATGATCTTTTTCTCTTCCTTAATCAGATTCGATTTACAATTACAATAATCTCTCTGTTTTATTCTAAAGTGTCTTCCTGTTTCTTCGTTAATAAAGAATTTTTTTTTCGTGGCTTATTTATTTCATGAAGTTTATGGTCCCCTCTCAATACTGAGTCTATATGAGGTGTAGACGTACAGACAAATGTGGAATCATAACCACAGTAATGTGTTCAAAGTTCAATGCTCTGGCACCAACAATCAAAATCGAGACGATGTGCACCAAAGGTGTGCAAGCTGCCCAGTAGACCAGCGAGGAGAAAGAACTCTATATGGTCGTAGGAGACTTTACAAATTTCTTATTTTAAAAAAACGCAAGGGAAATCCATGTGCTTATAAATTATACATACACTTTCCATTGTCATTTATTTCCACTCAAATTTCTTTTTGTGTTGCTATTTTCTTGAAACGAAACAGCGTCAGTAGCTTGATTTCTCACGTTACCCCACAGGGAAGTCATTTGCAATTGGCCGATGACGTAAAAACAATCCTTTGTGTTGAGGGAAGCGACACAAATGAACAGTGAAAAGACAAGAAGAACCTAGACGAAGGCTTGCAAAAGTATAGATAAGTTTTAGTAGTGTACGAATACTCATGGTCCACGGGCGACTTACCTGCAAAATTATAGTTTTTGGCATCATTATATTTCTTTATCATATCTTTGTCAGTCGTTAGATTGATTGATTGGTAGGGGGTTCCTATCCCTCCAAGAGATTGGGCATAATCTCCCAAATCTAACATTCTCCCCACAAATTTACTATTATCTCCCCAAATTTACTTTTCTCTCCTGAAATTTATCATTATTATCCCCAAATTTACCATTCTCTCCCCAGATGTACCTTTCTCTCCTCAAAGTTACCTTTCTCTCCCCAAAGTTACCTTTCTCTCCTCAAATTTACAATTCTCTCCCGAATTTACCATTATCTTTCTAAAATTTACCATTCTCTCCTGAAATTTACCATTCTTCTCCCCAAATTTACTATCATCTTCCTAAATTTACCTTTCTCTCCTCAAATTTACCTTTCTTTACTTCCACCTTCTCTCTCCCCACAAAGTTACTTTCCTCTCCCCAAATTTACATTCCTCCTCTCACATTTATTTATTTATTTATCAACACAACAGGCATTACTGCCCAATTACAGTGTCTACATATGAACTTAAATACATAATGTTACAGTATAACATAAAACTTGAATACCAATATATATATATATATATATATATATATATATATATATATATATATATATATATATATATATATGAACCTGATGCTTGAACACACAATACTAAATTAAAATAATACATTTTACTTTTTTTTTTTTTTTTTTTTTACAAAACACTCAATACTAGTTTTTTGAATGATTTTTCTGAACAATGAAATATGTCTACATCTTCGTAATCTTTAATGGTTTTATTGTATGTAGACAAATTCTCCATGTAGGTGACATATTTAGTGCATTTGTACGTGCCTTTCTGCAGTAGAATAGGCCACTATTTCCCTTGCGTGTTTTGATGGATGGAACCTGTATCATTATTTTTGTACTTATGTCTATATAGTCTATTTTGTTGTGCAAAAGTCTGTGTAAGAAAAGGAGATCGTTTAACGTCCGTCTTTGTTCAAGTGTCTGAAGTGTAAAGTTATCAAGTAAATTATCATACGGTTCGTATTTTGGGTAAAGTCCTGTCCTCTTGTACGTGAGAAAACGTATGAATTTGCTTTGTATTTGCTCTACTTTTTGGCTACGTGTTCCAAATAAGTGAGGCATATTCAAGTTTTGATCTTACGTAAGAAAAATAAAGCAATTTTAAAGTGTTAATATTTATAAATTCTTTGGTCGTTCTGATAAGGAACCTAAGATTTCTATATGCATCTTTGGTAATATTTGCCACATGTTGCGCAAAGGTTAATTTTTTGTCAAATATCACACCTAAATCTTTAATTGTATCTAATTTTTCTAAATTTATTCCATTTATCGAATAAGTAAAGTCATACGTTTTTTCACGTCTACTGTATGTCATGGTTTTGCACTTATTAATATTTATTTCAAGTCTATTGGTAGTACACCAGTTTAGTATATTAGTCAGGTCCTGTTGCAGAAGTAGACAGTCATCTATAGATTTCACATTTGCAAATATTTTTAAATCATCTGCAAAGAGTAATTTGTGAGAGTTATGGATATAAAATGGCAGATCATTAATAAATAATAAAACAAAAGAGGTCCAAGATTAGATCCTTGGGGGACTCCGGAATTTACACAAAAGCTTTTAGTTTTAAATTCTTTATATAGAACGGATTGTCTACGTTCACTCAAGTACGAATTGAAAAAAGTTATCATAGAGGGATTAAAATTGAAAGTGGCAAGTTTCTGAATTAGTATGTCATGATCCACCGTGTCAAATGCTTTATGAAAATCGGTATATATTACATCTACCTGTCCATTATTATCGAAGGATGAAGTTATGAAATCTGAAATGATGGTGAAATTAGTTATCGTGGATCTCTTCTGTAGGAAGCTATGCTGATATATTGAGATTGAAGATTTAACATGATGCATGACCTGATCATAAATGACACTTTCAAATACCTTTGCAATTGTTGGTAATATACTCGTAGCTACTGGACGATAGTTTTCTATGCTATTTTTATTACTTGGTTTTGGGACTGGGCATATTATTGACTCTTTCCATATGTCCGGAAAAACATTTGTTCTTATTGAGAGGTTAAATAAAGTATATAGCGGATATTTCAAAATATTACTATAACCCTTCACAATATAAGGTGGTATATTATCAGACCCAATTGCCTTATTCGGCTTCAGTTTCTTTATTGCATTCTCAATATCTCTTAAACTAATCTCCATGATATGAAATAAGTTCTGATATTCCCCATGTAGGTATGTTTTCGCATGTGAGTCAATACTATTTTTAGTTGAGGAGGATGATTTATTGTAAATGGACTGGAAGTGTTGAGCAAAAGCTTCCGCAATTTCATCATTTTTAGTCAGATTCCGTCCGTCATAGGTCATAGACTCAGAAGAAAGATGTCGGGATTTACTTTTAATGTAGGTCCAGAAGTGTTGTGGGTCTTCGGTTATATTATTTTCAGCATGAAAGATAAAATCATTATGTGCTATTGCTATTTCACGCTTCACTTCTCTACGTAGTCTGCAGTACTCGTTATAATGATATTGGTGATTAGTCGTTCCCCTCCCCTTAAGCCATTTTATGCGATGTTGCCATTTAAGTTTTATTTTTTGTATTATACTGTTACTAAACCAGCAAGGGTACCTTTCTTGCGTCGGCCTTTTCATCGGAATGCACTTCTCAAATACGTCATAAATTACTTTATAGAATTCTTCTACTGCTTTATTTGGATCCGTATATTCGTTTAGATATTTCCAATCTATTCTCGCTAACTCATTATAGAGATTATCATAATTTCCTTTCTTAAAATTGAAACCAAATATGTTTCTTTTGTTTTTTATTCTAGATGATTTAACATGCGGAAAGCTTATACAAATAGATGGGTGGTAATTATCTTCTTTAATTAATGGGTGTGGTTCTCTTACTACTGTTACATTGGAAATATTACTTATTACTAAATCTAATGTTCTCCCTGAGCTATTTTTAACATTATTGAGTGATTCCATGTCATGATATAACATAAAATGATAGAGACTTTGGGATTTACTCGTTGACTGTAGAAAATCAAAATTTGTTCCAGTTATTTCAGGCAAATTCATATCACCTACAAGGAGAATAGTGCTACCTATTGTACAGTTACTTTCGATAAAATGAAAAAAATATTCATATAATGATAGATCTGAGTTTGGTTCAAAATACACAACACAGATATAAAGCGGTTTGTAATTAACCATAGTTTTCACTAGAATGCCTTCTGGGCTCTGGTCAGTAACAGCCACTTGAATCACTTCCAGGTTCTGTACTGCCAGCAGCACCCCACCCCACCTTGTTTTACCACTTGTATTATAGTTCCTATCTTTACGATACACTAGGTATCTGTTATCGAAATACTCTGAATCAAAATAATCACAAGACAACCAGGTCTCTGTTATTGCTACGATATCATAATTGTTCAACGAAATGTTGCTGGAAAACTCACATGCTTTGTTCCTAAGTGATCTCGCATTCATATAATACATTAGAAAATTATCATTTTTTGCGTTATCTACAACACACTTGCTGTCATTATTACGTAACACATCACTGCACTCACTTTGAGAAGTCTTACCTTGTTGAAGGTCATTCTCCCTTGTTTGTTAAGGGATGCTTCTTCCTCCAGAGCGTGGTTGACCTCTCCCCCTTCGAGTAGCATTCCTTGTTTGTCTCATAGCTGGAAATTCTTCGTCACTCACCACCACAGGCTCCGCAGGTGACCACACACTACAAGAAGCACCTGCAACTGCTGAATTCTTTGAAGCGTCTCCATTGTTCACACTCACTGAACACACACCAACTGTATCACTTAGATTTTTGTCATCTGTGTTTCGTAGGTCCTCGATAGTATAAGATTTCCCATCAATATACAACTTATCGAATTGTATTCGCACCCTTTGTCCGCGTGCCTTGGCCTGAACCCGGTATTCATTGAGTTCTCTTCTAATGGCTCTAACACTATAGGAAAATTCCTCACTTGTACGCACAGGTGTCCCCTTGGCACGATATGCATTTTTCAGTATGGCCTCTTTCCTTTTGTAGTATGCAAATCTAACAATGATCGGTCTATTTTTCCCCTTACCCATTCTGTGAGCTCGGTCTATATCAAGCGGGTTCAGTTCAATTTGGAGTCTGTTTTTAATAAAAGTGCTGATTAAATTTTCACTTTCTTCCCAAGTTTCCTTTTCGCGCTCCTCAATATTGTAGAATCATTCTCTCTCCAAAGTTACCTTTCTCCCCTAAAATTTACAATTCTTTTCTCCCGAATTTGCCTATCTCTCTACAAATGTACCTTTCTCTACTTAAATTTGCTATTCTTCACTCTCAAATTTACCATTCTCTCTCAACAAATTTATCTTTCTCTCCTAAAATTACCTTGCTCTCCTCAAATTTACCATTATTTACCTCCAAATTTAGCTTTCTCCCCGCACATCCACCATTCTTCTCTTCCAAATTTACCAATCTCTCTCCAAAGTTATCTTTCTCCCCTAAAATTTACAATTCTTTCCTGCCGAATTTGCCAATCTCTCCAAAAATATACCTTTCTCTGCTCAAATTTACTATTCTTCACTCTCAAATTAACTATTCTCTCCCTAAATTTACATTTCTCTCCTCAAATTTACCTTTCTTCACTTCCAAATGTGCTATTCTTTCCCCAAATTTCAAATTTCTTCTCTCTATCCCCAAAGTTACCTTTGTCTCCCCAAATTTACATTTCTCCTTTAAGATGTACCATTCTCTTTGCAAAGTTATTTTTCTCCCCTAAAATTTACAATTCTTTCCTCCCGAATTTGGCAATCTCTCCATGAATGAACCTTTCTCTACTCAAATTTACTATTCTTTACGCTCAAATTTACCATTCTCTCCCCAAATTACGTTCCTCCCGAATTTGGCAATCTCTCCATGAATGAACCTTTCTCTACTCAAATTTACTATTCTTTATGCTCAAATTTACCAGTCTCTCCCCAAATTATGTTGCTGTTCTCAATTTTACCATTCTTTGCTCCCAAATTTACAATTATCCCCCTAAGTTTATCTTTCTTTGTGCAAGTTTATAATTAAGGAATTTAACTGTACCATTTTCAATGTAACATTGTCTCCCAAGTAATTATATTGGTGTAGGCTGTGCCGTAAAATCCGCCTGTGGGAGCTCCTGGATCTCTCTCTTCATTCGGTTTGTTGGAATATGCAAAATTCTGACGTTACAATGCAAAACGATTCATATAGTTGTCGTAGTTGAGATAATATTGATGATAAATATAAGTGAAAAATTTTGTTAGAATTAGTAGAATGTATCCTCGTCGCCATAAGTGCCTTTACATCGCAGTGACGGGTATGTGACCGCGCAGTACTCCAAGGAAGGGATGGTTGTATAAGAATTTTTGATTAATTTTGAAGAGTTTTTATTTTGACTAGGGAATTAACATAGGTATAGGGAGTAAAGACACAGATTTGAAGCATCAGTGCACAAAAAGATTCGTATTCTCAGTTTTTCTATTTATTGCTTTATATGTTAAGTTAAACACCACAATATGTATCACTGATATCGCAGATCGTATTATTTTGTAAAATCGTGTCTGTAACCTATTGTCAAAACATTCATCTCAAGACATGATGTAGAGAAAAGAGAAAGAGATAAGACATCTGTAATATATGTATAATTACTCAATAAGTAATTATAAGTAAATTAGACTCAATAAGTAATTGTAGAAATTAGTTAAAGGACACGTAAGAGAGCGAAAAGGAGGTCTAGAAGTCTGAACTTTTTAGAAACGTCCTAGATAGGTGAAAATATAGTTAAAAATTGCAAAAGGCATCATGTAATTTATCTTTCTTTTCTTATATCCTAGTATACTTTTTTCTTTCACATCCAAACATCTCTATTCAGAATTACGAGATAAAGATGAAGAGAGAAACTTTTCAATCTCAAGAATTATATCAGAAAAAAATCTCTTGACTTAGGCTAGATTCGAACTCGTAACCCTTGAATCCATAAGTCTGCGCTCTACCGATTGAGCTAACAATTTATGTTGTAAAAACCTGATTTCTACAACTACCGGTTGCTGAATGGTGTGTATTAACGAAATTGGCCGAGACAATTGCTTCATATAGCTATTGCAATAATAATAATAATAATAATAATAATAATAATAATAATAATAATAATAATAATAATAATAATAATAATAATAATAATAATAATAATCATAATAATAATAAAGAAGATGATGAACAGAATTTAAAAAGTCGCATTGTTAAAAGTTTGGTGTGCGAAGTTAGTCCTAATATGAGATTTTATTAATTATATATAATAAATGTAAGCGTGGTTTATTCGTGCGTGCTACTCAAACTGCGCAACTCATAAGGGTTGTACGCGTATGGTACAGTAGCCTTGCGTCCTCCAACCGTGAAGAAAGATTCGGTTTGAACCTATGCGTGTCCTAAGAGGAAGGAGGAGATTCAAAGAAAGAAAAGTGGTTTAGAAATTATGCAAAAATAGAATATCTCACGAGGTGAGGTGATATAGAGTTCAGCGTGTCTTTCAGCTGTGACTCTATACAAGATGTGCATCTACGACTTAACGTGGAACCCGAACCACACGACTCCTGCCGACACAAGGGCGCCCATATTGTGGTTTTCAAAGGGGTAAGCATAAGCGACATTTCAAATATAGTTCCAAATTTTGGGGTAAATATTCAAACAATTTTTGGGTTTTCGATCTTGCAAAGTATAATTTCCTCTGGAGGGGGCAATCGCCCCTCTTACTCCCTTAATGGGCACCCCTGGAGACACAGAGACATGCAAAAATAATCGAAAATAAACGATATTAATGTTAAATCCATAGCTTTTGAGTACATGAATTATGAAACCTTCTATATCGTTCACATCAAAGTTTAGCATTATCGGCATGGAGGTTTAATGGGAGGGGTGAAAATTTAATAATTCTTAATTGAAATATATGAGTGTCTATTCAATAGTTTTCGGGGTTGCTGAAATTAATAGTTACACTCCAGATACCATTAAAGCCCAAAGCTTTACTCTTTCGTTAGCAGGAAGGTTATTCATTTATTTAACTCAGGAGACCTTAAAGTTAAGGATATGAAACTCGATGCATATATTTCTAATTCAAAATTATTAGATACGTATTGTAGCTTAGATTTTGTAAGGAGGGGAAGGGCCAATTTATGCAATGATTTCCTTCACATTCGAATAAAATACTGTTCCATTATATTGCGAAAACTCATTTCGAGTAGTGTCATTGCTAATAGTTTTCCGTATTTGTTTAGACCCCTACTCATTTATAACAGAATCTCACTTTTCCTGTAACACCTAAACAAGCACTTAGTAAAGTAAATGCCATTAAAATCTATATTCATAGGACAGTGGTGCAAATGCAGTTGAGCTCTTCGGCAATCTTTAGCATGGAAAGAGAAAAAAGCCACCACATTGATATTGGAAAAGTAGCTAATGAATTCCTCCCCGAAAAAGGTCACCCGCACATTTATTTTACAGATGATGGTTTATAGCTATACGTAAGTTTGTTGAAATTGCTCCATAGTTGTGGGGGTGAGACACTGAAGCCATCCGTAATAAGGGGGCAAGTGGCATGTAAAAGTACTCAATATGAACAATATTAATATCGAAATCGTTATGGTATTAGTTTTCGTGGTCGCAGATGAATAGTGACGCTGTCGATGTTGCTTAAGTTCAAGTTAAGCCTTGGTTGGCATGGAGGTCAGAGTGGGAGGGTGACAGGCAAATAAATAAATAAATAAATAAAATAAAATAAAATCGAAAACATCCTTTATTTGTGTCGAATATATATTTTTCGGGATCTCTGACATAAACGGTAATATTCCAGATGTGGTATATGACCAAGGTTGGCCCCATTCGCATGCGGTTTCAGAGGAGAGAACCGGTGAAGATTTCAGAACAGTTCCTTTGACTTAAGTTTCAATACACTTAGAGTGAGGAGTGGTAATACACAAATACTGGTGTCTTATCCGGACCTATCAGAGGTATGATTTCTGGGGAAATCCAGAGAGGCATTACCCCATGATCAGTCCCTAAAATTCTTACTGCTTTACAGGAGCGTAGGCAGGAATTTATTTCGGTGATCGAAAGCATTTTTAGGGTTAAATTGTTCAGATGGTAATGTATACGTATACTAAATTCGTTTGAAATCCCTCCAGGAGCCCATGTTGCATCGTACGTTCAACTGTACTTTTTTCTGAATCAAAACTTTCTCTCTCTCTCTCTCTCTCTCTCTCTATATATATATATATATATATATATATATATATATATATATATATATATATATATATATATATAAAACAGTAACAGGATCGGTTGTAGACATTTTGTAAGTGTAAATAAACAATATTTAGTCGCCCCCGCCTAAATGATAATAAAAGAATAGAATGCTGTAATGGACAAAAATTCTTCAGACAATTGTTACAATTACAAATTTCTTCAATATATAATAATTCAGTCTTCCTGTGAGTATTAAAGGAAAATGGCGAAATTAAACCTAATTAACTGTGGATGAATCATGACCAAAGTTCCAGTTTTAATAATTTATATATTTTTTTTATTAAATAAGCACAGGAAACAACTAAAATGTATACCTAAGATGTATTTTGACAAGTACAGTTGAAACATAAAAGTTTAAACAGAATAAAACTAATGAGCTTTAAGTTTAACATTATCACAGGTTTGATTTTGACAGAGATATGCTCTTACACTTCATTAAAAGCATATTTAAGTAGTGTTTTCCAGTGATACAAATATGGTAGTTAGCTTAATTTCTCGTTTTCTTTGTTACTGTAAAGTTCATGTTATAAAGACACTTTTCTGGCTTTCAATTTGGCAAAATCTCTTATTATTGCATCAATATCAATTTCATTCAGAATGTAATTTCCAATGGCCATCAAAGCTAGTCCATTTAATCGTTCTTGAGATATACTTGATTTCAAATAATTTTTTATTAATTTTAGTTAAACTAGTTCAATACACAACAAATGACAAAAGTGTGTGTCTTAATTGATATTTAATTTGTCCTCGATCCCGTGGCAGCACTTTAATATCAGGTTCCTTCGCAAAAATTCTTTTCAGGGCCCTTTAGGCCTATAGAACAATTCAATTCTTTCATGTTTCTATCCTACATAAACGTACGAAATCAGGCAGTAACACAATGTAAACACAAGCAAAGATGCACCCAAGTTTTTTCTTTCGGGTTCGAAGATTTTTCGGAATAGCCTACAAATGCAAATAATTTTGTGTATCTGACCCTGAAATTGTGCTAATTGAAGGATCCAGACTCTCAGACTACTTGTGCAGTGTTTCGTCCACATATATTTTTAGGGGGCCACTTTCCCCCGGGAGAAGATCAAAATAATACGTCTGTAATATAATAATAAATAAAAGAGTAGCAGCAGTGGCCCTCTGAATACTAAGTGTACCCCCCCGGAAGATTTTTTTCTGAAAGGAACACTGCACCTATTAGGGATGCCCACGAGACAAGATGTGTAGCTGTCTCATCTCGAAAATGTGTTGTAAAAGTGATGTCTCGACTCGAAAAATATATATTTCTCTATTGGAAGAACCGTGTCTCGACTCGAATTTTGTCTGGAAAATCCTGTCTCGATTCGTCTCGTGCGCATCCCTAGCACCTATGTCGGTGCATCCCTGAACACAAGTAACTAATAATCAAAACTCTACTTTGCATTAGAATTATTACTAATTTAAAATATCGCTCCATCTAAATTTAATAACAGAGAATGGATTAATAATTATTGTTATACTGTTATAATAAAACAAGCATCTGTATATGCTGCTGTGATTGAAAGTGAGAGTACTAAAAAAAAAAAAAAAAAAACTACTTGTCATCCAAATGACCTTTCATCGCTTTCGATTATATTCTTTCAAGTTATATACTTATATGCCGCGTGAAAACTAATTGTAATCAAACATATTTTGAAATACATGAAATTTAATTCAGACCCGTAACAGAAATGACCGTATCGTCCCATTTTAATTCAACAATTAAATTACTGCAATCAGGTAAAATAACCTTACAGTTTCAAAAGAATATCGACCTGCAAATGCTTCGTTAACAGTGACTGGTATTGACAACTCCCCACCTCAACATTTGTATGATTTTGTCCAGAAACCTTTTAGTGCCTTCGGTTGCCTCTTATCTTCTTTCATGTTTTGTAGCTTTTTTTTTTTCGATAAAATGCTCACTTGGTTTTATATCGTTGCTCATTACTATTACATGAAAAACAAAGTACTATTAAAAAGTGAAAACAAACATCATTATAAATTTAAAAAATAAAACAAAAACGAAATGACTTAGGATAGAAATGAAAATCTTGACGAACGACAAATGAACTAATAGATATTAAACAAAGTGACCATTAAGCAGTGGACAGCGATTTGAGCCATTAGGAACTTAAGTTAAAATTTCCCTCAGAAATGATTTTTAAAAAATCCATTTGTACCGCCCGTCTTTTCTTAGTATTCGCTCCACTCCCTGGGCGAATGGACAAGAAAAGCCTACTTGCTTGCATGGGGGCCCGAAGAATTTTTTAGAGGGGTCATCTTCCTGGTTGGTATATTACGTTTGGTATTTTTATTTGTATTAAGAAAATCTTAAGATATTATACATATATATTATACTTGTCGTAAGCCAGGTAGGGCCCGGCCCCCTCGTCCCCTTTTGGGCGCCCATGCTTGCTTCAACTTTGATAATGTGAATTTCATTTACGGTGATCTTTCTCAACCCTTAACTGAGGTCATTGAACCAAAGTACTATGCGAAGACACTGTTTAAGACAAGATGGAGGAGCACCCTTGGAGACATTTCTTTTTACTGTGATAATGCCACCCAATCCATAAACAATACTTGCGGTTGAATTCCTTTAGTTTGTTGATCCATTCGGATTTTAAAGACATATTTGGCAATGATATTCTCTAGCAAGGTGTCGGAAGGATTGTTGAGGAAGGAATGAAGAGTCTGTTATATTTGTATTTTGTGCATATGGTGGGATTGTGGAAAGAATACCACTGCCTTTAGCTCTACGGTCATAGTGCTTAATACAACATCTATTGGAAAGCTAAATTTACCTTCATTTTATCTCATATTCGTAAAATATCCCTTTTCCCTCTTTAAAAAGGTCTATCCTGTGCCGTGGAAATTTTCCTCGAACTAGCATCACTTGTGCGTGTGGTATTGGCATCAATTGATGTACGAGTCCATTTCATTTGTAAAGGGTGTTTTACAGCCAACCACGCAAAGATTCGACTTTATTGTCCTTTTGATGTATTTTATCTGTATCTCAGTCTGTACAATATTTAATTGAAGCTATATGAGGAAAATTTTTCATCATAACATTTTTTTAAATAAATATTTACATTTAAAACAAAATTCATTTTTCTAATTTGGCGCCCTGTTCACCTGGCGTCTCCTGCGAACGCGTAGTTCGCAGGCTTCAAGATCCGGCACAACAATGAAATTCTGTATTACCGCCCGATTATCGTTGTTGTGAAAACATTCATCATGATATGACGTAGGGAAATGAGTTACATTAGGGTTCTAAGATCTAATATCAAAGTTGAAACATCGCAAGTAAAACAAAAACATGTAATAGCAAATAGTTTTGAAAATAATTTCAGTTTAAACTAGCTGCGACTACATTTAATCTAAAATTAAACTTCTGGAGTGCAACAAATGAGCGTAGCTAAAAGAAAAAATCAATAAGAACAGTCGGGATTTGAACCAAAGAAATACAAGTAGGAGTTCCTTACACTAACCATTCATCTACTATATTTTGTTTACTAAAAATATTTTCCATGCAGCAAAATGCCATTTCACACTGAAACATTAACAACATAAGAACAAAGATTTCAAGAAAATTTGCCAAAGCTTATGTATTAAAGGTATCCTGGTATTCGCCCAGTGGTACTGCAAAATCACTAGTCAGGATGCCTCGTATCGAAATTTGAACCGAGAGACTCTCAATTACGAAGCGTCAACACTAACCAGTAACCTTCGTTCGCTCAGTAAATGTCTTCAAATTACTTTTCTGTAATTATTTTTCAAACATGTTTATTATTTTCATGAAGCAAAGAGTGAATCTTCTACTTGGGTTGAGAACTATATCTACTATACTTCTAACAGTCAACTAATAGTTGATGTTCATTATTTCTATCGATTTTCTACGTCTACTAAGTTATTTCAATTTTTTATAAGTTTTCCCTTCCGTTTATGACAATGATTAGAAATGAAGGCTCCTCTTCTTATACAAATCTTGATCATTGTAACATTTTTAGTCAAAATTCTGAATTATTGAAAATATTTAAATTAGTTAGAATGAAGAGGATAATACTAAGAAACATGGTTAGAAAAAAAGAAACATTGTTGTTTAACGAATTGATAAAATCAAGCTTTTTCAAAACATAAAAAAAATACTGTATGGTATGGGATGATCATGAAAAAAGTAAAAATAGCCATCGAGGACACACTAACCAACTACTGTACGCGGATAAGTCTAGGTTTGTTAACTAGGTAGACGTATATGAAGAAACCACTAACAGAAAATAGCTGATAGCTTTACGCCTAATCATCTCAGCGACCTCGAAACTATGAACTCTACATTAACATCGGTTGTCGTTTTCGGGAGGGAGGAGCGAGGGGCAGGGAGGGAGTAACAGAAGGCACATAGCTCGCTGTGTGGCTTTAGGGCAAATACCTAAAGGCATAAGCAATAGGCCACTTGATCAAGAGCAATGTTGCCAAACGTAAGGCAATGCAAGCCCACGCGCAGCCTGTCTCTTCGCGTGACATTACCTTCGACACAAAATCACTGACCCTTCGAACAAGATAACATTGTTGCGCTCTCAGAGTCAGGTTTTAATTGCATTTGTGTTGAAGAAATGAAATGAAATCTTTAAGTTTTATGTCCCACGGTGTTGCCGGTTAGGCTAAAGGAGACGGTGATGATGAGTAATGAATGAAATGAAGAGAGTGGGAGGAAATAGGAGAGCCCCGAGGAAACCGACGCACACGGTGTTCGTCCGCCACAAAGTTTAATTGGCGGGGGCTGGGATCGAACCCGAGGCCCCAAGCACTAGAGGTGAAAGCTCTGCCACTGAGCCACCGCGGCCCTAAAGGAAAAGAAAAGAAAAGCGCACCCAAGACAATACCTCTAGACTTGTGGGGAAACTTGTCCAAATATACTTTTCTTTTTATTTACATTTAAAAGAAATAAAATATATTTCCATGATGGAATAAAATTCCACTAATATAATAGACATCTAAATTACAAATAGCAAAAACAGCTGAAAGTAAGGACAAAGCAGTGATTTCACATCAGGTTCCAAAGAGAATAAACAGCACCGAGTAAGCAAACAACAGCGTTACTCCTCCTGTGGTCCTGTCCCGAGCATGTGTCAAAGGTGGCGTCATTGCACGATATGACGGAAACGCGTTCAGTGATGAACTTACCAAGCCAGTAACTACTGTATTTACACCACGTAGTCAGACACTCTATAAAGTGCCTTTTATCTATACAGGATTATGCGCGATCAATATTATAACTGTTACATTTTTCATTCCCTGTTGCAAGAAAATAATTGACATAAGGATAGGACCTGTACTTAAACGCAAAATTACATAAACGGTCTGGTAGTTTTAGTTAGAACGATCCTTCAAGTGGAGGTGGGGTAAGTTCTCAAACATTTAAATATACGACGTCTTATATACTGTAGGTGCACTACGCAACCAGTTACTAGAGAACAAACCCCGAAGTTGGACTGCTATCAAAACGAGACAATACGAGACTATTTACAGTATTAGTCTCCTTTCAACTGACAAATAGCGGTCTCAGTCTCGTCTCGATAGTTTCGAAATAAATTATTTGAAATTATTCCACACTAAATTCGACAGTAGATAAATAAAATACACCTCCAATAGTTCTCCCTATTGCTGCAGAATATATAATGGATGCACCATTTTCTACTAGATAAAGTATGAATTAGCAATTCATATACAACATTCAAAAATACATATGTCTGTTTCCATTAAATATATTCATTGTTTCTTAAATTACTTATTTACTAATTGAAATACCCGGAGTTGCACGGGAAGAATAGGTTTATATTTCAAATATATATTTGAGATTAGTTTTCCCAGTAGAATACATATTTGAATCGGAATGAAATAGTACGAATCCATTTCCAGCAGGAGAAAATGAATTAACTTGCCGCTAACGAAGAATAAAAACTTGGGCTTTTATGGTATCGGGTGTGTCATTATTCACTTCAGCGACCCCGAAAACTATTGAATAGACACTCATATCTTTCAATTAGGAATTTTTAGGACCTCGAAAGCTATGGATTTAACATTAATATCGTTTATTTTCGATTATTTTTACATGTCCCTGTGTCTCCCAGGATAGAGCTAGAGGTGATATGGGTTTCGATTTCCGGCAGGAGTCGTGCGGTTCGGGTTCAACGTTACGTCGTAGATTCATATCTTGTATAGAGTCACAGCTGAAAGACACGCTGAACTCTATATCACCTCACCTCGTGAGATATTCTATTTTTGCATAATTTCTAAACCACTTTTCTTTCTTTGAATCTCCTCCTTCCTCTTAGGACACGCATAGGTTCAAACCGAATCTTTCTTCACGGTTGGAGGACGCAAGGCTACTGTACCATACGCGTACAACCCTTATGAGTTGCGCAGTTTGAGTAGCACGCACGGATAAACCACGCTTACATTTATTATATATAATTAATAAAATCTCATATTAGGACTAACTTCGCACACCAAACTTTTAACAATGCGACTTTTTAAATTCTGTTCATCATCTTTATTATTATTATTATTATTATTATTATTATTATTATTATTATTATTATTATTATTATTATTATTATTATTATTATTATTATTATTATTATTATTATTGCAATAGCTATATGAAGTAATTGTCTCGGCCAATTTCGTTAATATACACCATTCAGTAACCGGTAGTTGTAGAAATCAGGCTTTTACAATAGAAATTGTTAGCTCAATCGGTAGAGCGTAGACTTATGGATTCAAGGGTTACGAGTTCGAATCTAGCCTAAGTCAAAAGATTTTTTTCTGATATAATTCTTGAGATTGAAATGTTTCTCTCTTCATCTTTATCTCGTAATTCTGAATAGAGATGGTTGGATGTGAAAGAAAAAAGTATACTAGGATATAAGAAAAGAAAGATAAATTACATGATGCCTTTTGCAATTTTTAACTATATTTTCACCTATCTAGGACGTTTCTAAAAAGTTCAGACCTCTAGACCTCCTTTTCGCTCTCTTACGTGTCCTTTAACTAATTTCTACAATTACGTATTGAGTCTAATTTACTTATAATTACTTATTGAGTAATTATACATATATTACAGATGTCTTATCTCTTTCTCTTTTCTCTACATCATGTCTTGAGATGATTGTTTTGACAATAGGTTACAGACACGATTTTACAAAATAATACGATCTGCGATATCAGTGATACATATTGTGGTGTTTAACTTAACATATAAAGCAATAAATAGAAAAACTGAGAATACGAATCTTTTTGTGCACTGATGCTTCAAATCTGTGTCTTTACTCCCTATACCTATGTTAATTCCCTAGTCAAAATAAAAACTCTTCAAAATTAATCAAAAATTCTTATACAACCATCCCTTCCTTGGAGTACTGCAGGGTCACATACCCGTCACTGCGATGTAAAGGCACTTATGGCGACGAGGATACATAAAGAGAATTGGAGACCGAGAGAGAAGTCACCGGAACTATCTTATCTACTCAAGTTCACATAACCTGAAATCGAAGAGGAGCCCTTCACCCCAAAGGTAAACATTCTACTACTGAACCATCATTTTTTTTTTTTTTTTTTTTTTTTTTTTTTTTTTTTTTAGTTTCTTGCTTGCACCGTGTAACGTGGGTTCCTGTCACCACGGCATGGCACGTCCTCAAGTTGCGGATCGAGGACAAGGCCTCTCTATATAGAGGTTAGCTGCGAATATACTGAATAAGCAGTCGCGGACAGCCGACTAGGAGTGGCCCTCCAGCTTGGGGGTTTGGGTAAGGCTAACAACCTCATCCTGTAAAAAAAAAAAAAAAAAAAAGCACTTGTTCAGAAATATTCACAAAAGCCTCGCACAAGGACTGTTAACTTGGCACGACCTCAGTAAAAGAAAATGGACATGAGATTTGGAACTTTTAATATTAGAAGTCTTTATAGGGCAGGCGCGTTAAACCCCGTAACGAGTGAGTTAGAGAAATACAGGATGGACCTAGTTAGGTGGGAAGGAAATGGATCTATGAATTCCGGAAATTTCACGTTCTTTTACGGGGAAGGAAATTAAAATCACCAGTTAGGAACAGGGTTTTTCGTTCACAAACGAATATTAGCAGCAATTAGACGGGTTGAATTTGTTACTGACAGACTTTCTTTTATTACTCTTAAGGGACGGTGGTGTGATATTATTGTTTTAAATGTACATGTCCCAACAGAAGATAAAGATGATGATATAAAAGATAGTTTTTACGAAGAAGTGGAACGGATATTTGACCAACTCCTGCGATACCATATGAAAATTCTATTAGCGGATTTCAATGCGAAGGTAGGACGAGAGGATATTTGCAAACCGATTATACGGAACGAAAGTCTGCATAAGGAAAGTGATGACAACGGTGTTAGACTCGTGAACTTTGCAACATCCAAAAACCTAATCGTGAAGAGTACAAAATTCCCACATCGCGACGTTCATATATACATCACCAGACGGAAAAACACATAAACAAATTGATCACGTTTTAGTAGATAGAAGAAGGCAATCTAGCATAATTGGTGTCCGTTCGTTTAGAGGCGCTGATTGTGACACTGATCACTACCTAGTAGCAGCGATAATACGAGAGAGATTATCGTTGAATAAAGATAATATTCATTGTCCGAAAACGGAGAGATTCAATTTAAAGAAATTAGAAGAGAGCCAGGTAAGAGAGGAATACCAGATTGAAGTTTCGAATAGATTCTCGGCTTTAGAAGATTCGGAGTGCACTAATGTTGAGGATACCTGGATTGAAATTAGAGATAGCATTAAAATTTCAGCAAAAGAAAAATTGGGACACGCGGAAGTACGTAGGAACAAACCATGGTTCGACCAGGAATGCATTAAACTAACAGAGAAGAGAAAACAGGCAAAATTACGGTGGCTACAAAATCCGAATGAAATAACTACACAAAATTTCGCAGATATCAGGCGGGAAACTTCCAAAACTTTTAGAACAAAGAAACGGGATTTTTTGAAAGCTAAAATTAAGGAACTTGGAGATAATAGTAAAAATAAAAATATTCGGGACATGTATAAGGGGATCAGCGAATTTAAGAAAGGCTATCAACCTCGTGCTTATATATTAAAGAAATCTGACGGAACAGTTCTCACTGATACGGATAGCCTCTTAAATAGATGGAAAGATTTCTTTGACGATTTGCTTAACACGCAACCAAAAACTAGTGTGCGTGCAGAAAAGGAGATACACACCGCATAACTGTATATTCCAGAGCCCAACCGAATAGAAGTAGAAACCGCTAAAAAGAAATTAAAGAAACACAAATCTCCGGGTGTAGATGAAATTCCGGCTGAGTTAATTTTAGCTGGAGGCGAAAAATTGTGGAACAAGATACACAAACTCATTCTCCTTATCTGGAACAAGGAAGAATTGCCACAAGAGTGGAAAGAATCAATCATTGTTCCAATTCACAAGAAAGGCGACAAAACTGACTGTAATAATTACCGAGGCATCTCTCTTTTGTCAACATCCTATAAAATCCTTTCAAATATTCTGTTAGCAAGATTGACCCCATACGCAGATGAAATTATTGGACATTATCATTGCGCATTTAGACGAAATCGATCAACTATCGACCAAATATTTACCATTCGCCAAATACTCGAAAAAAAGTGGGAATACAATACCCCGGTACATCAACTATTTATTGATTTTATAAAGGCGTACGACTCGGTTAGGAGAGAAATATTGTACAACGTTCTTACAGAACTTGGAATACCGAGAAAGCTAATTAAATTAATTAAGATATGTTTAAATGAATCCCAAAGTAAAGTCCCGGGTAGGGAAATTTTTGTCCATGAGCTTTCACGTCGAAAATGGCCTGAAACAAGGAGATGCGTTGTCGCCATTATTATTTAACTTTGTTCTGGAATATGCTATAAGAAAAATCAAAGATAGCAACCAGGGCCTAGAGTTGAACGGTATTCACCAGGTTATGGCATATGCTGATGATGTAAATTTAATAGGGGATGATAGGAAAACAATAGAAAGAAATGCAGAGATCTTACTAAACACTTGCAGGGACATGGGTTTAAAGTAAATGCAGACAAAACTAAATACATGGAAGTGCGTCGGGACCGTAATACAGCAACTTATGGATGCGTTAAAATATTAAATAATACTTTTGATAAAGTGGATAGTTGCAAATATCTAGGATCAATATTAACAGACGAAAATCATATTCACGAAGAAATTAAAAGTCGACTAAAAGCAGGGAATTCGTGTTACTATTCGTATCAAAATTTCTTGTCATCGCGAATTCTGTCGAGGAATTTGAAGCTTAAAATATACAAAACGATAATCATGCCTGTTGTTCTGTATAGTTGCGAAACATGGTCGCTTACTGTGAGGGAAGAACATAAACTGAAAGTATTTGAGAACAAGATCCTGAGACGAATATTCGGACCCAAGAGGAACGGGAATGGGGAATGGCGGAAACTTCATAACGAGGAACTACATAATTTATACGGTTTACCCAACATTGTTAGGGTCGTCAAGTTTATGAGGCTTAGGTAGGCGGGTCATGTAGCTAGAATGGAGGAAAGTAGAAACGCTTTCAAAATCTTGATTGGAAGACCAATCGGAAAACGACCATTAGGGAGACCCAGACGCAGATGGGAGGACAATATTAAGATGGATCTCGCAGAGATTGGAATACAAAGTAGAAACTGGATGCAGTTAGCTAAGGATAGAAGTCAGTGGAGAGCTTTTGTGAACGCGGCATTGAACCTCCGGGTTCCATAGGCCATAGAGTTAGTTAGTTAGTTAGTTTGCTTGCTAGCAATGTTCTAAATCTTCTTTGATACAATTTAACATCAAAACTAATCAAAAAATAAATACTGAGAATAAAATTTCCCAGTCTTTACAAAGTAAAAACACTATTTTTCTCTTCACCTGCTGGGATTGAGGAAAAGATCTGCAAATTGTGTATTGAAATGAAATCAAAATAGTTTCAGCTGCATGTCCCATGGTTATTCAATTTAGCCTAAAGGAGAAGGGGGAATTGATGAATGTGAATGATTGTGACATGTAATTTCTTTGTGCCCTCCCACGGAAAACCGAACATGACACCACTAACACTAAAGCCACACGCACTAGCTACCAGACTAACGAGTAGAGCTTTCCCTGTAAATTGCATCGGGACTATGGATTGTGTGATTCGAATCAGAAACGACAAGAATTTTTCCTGTTGTGTGCATGGAACAGAACTCTGACTGTTCAGCTATGCTTGTTTGGTTTAGTTCTTTCTATAATGATAACAAAGAGGGTTCTGTCGCTTTTTGGGAAGGTCTGTGCTCAATTGGCTCTCACGCCGTGAGTAGAATACATATGGAAATAAGGCGAAGGTCAGTTGTTGGTGTGGGCATATTCAACATACTAACTGGTTGTGGCAGTTCAGTTACACCGTGAACAGAGTAAGGTAGGACCTCCACAGAGCATCATAAGGGCGTATATGTTGTACGAGTTCAAACTGAGATCAAACGCCGCTGCAGCGGGGCGGGAGATATGCCAGGCCGTTGGCGAGGATGTCGTGACTACGCGAACACTGCAACGATGGTTTAACAAGTTGAAGGACTGTGACGAAATATTTGAAGACGCACCACGTGCCGGAAGACCACACATGTACAAAATGAAAATCTTAAGGCAGCAATTGAAGAGAACAGTGGCCAGACATGCGAGGAACTGGGACTACAATTCAGTGTGAGTTGACAAACCATCCGCGGCACCTTCATCAACTTGGGAAGCACAACAAATTGGGTTGATGGGTCCCACATGATTTGATACCAGGCCAGATGGGAACGCGACAGACACTTGTGCTTCTTTGCTGTCTCGTCTGAGGAAGGAGCCATTTCTGCACAGAGTGTTGACCTGTGATGAGAAGTGGGTCCTGTACGAAGCTCCACGACGCCGTCATCATTGGTTAGCATTCCATGAACCAGTTCCAAAACAGACGAAACCGGCACTGCACCAGAAGAAGGTCGTCGTGGTGTTTGGTGGACTGCTCGCGGCATTGTGCATCGGGAACTGCTATCAGCTGGTCAGAGCATCAATGAAACTGTGTACTGTCAGTAGTTGAACCGTGTTCAAGAAAAACTCAAAACTCTGGAGCCAGCACTTCTGAATCTATAAGGAGTCCTCCTGTTACAGGACAACGCTAAGCCCCAGGTGGCTAGGATGACCCGGAACGCCATTCTACACCTTGAATGGGAAAACACTATTGCATCCGCCATTTTTCTCGGACATTGCACCATCCGATAATCACCTGTTCCATTTCTTGGACAATCAGCTTAGAGGACGCCTAGTAGTAGTGCAAAATGCACTTAATACCTTCTTCGCTTCAAGGTCCACTAAATTCTACCGCGATAGAATCCATGGCCTTCCAAAACGTTGGCAGGACGTCGTCGATGTTGATGGGTAGTATTTTTGATCTTCCAGGTATACTTCTTAGGTGACATATAGTTATTCGAAGGTGGTGAGTGAAAAAGCGACAGTACTTTCTTGGTTACCTTTACAGTTTATTTACTAGGATCTATTTATTTATTTGTCACGCATTGGGACTTAAAAGCTTAAAATATTTGTTCTTTTCTTTATCCGGGCCTGTAAGCTAACAGTCAAAATAACAAAAAGGAAATGAGAAAACGAAGATAAGATGTTTCCAATTTTTATGTAATTTTAAAGTGCAATGGTCACTTCAATTTTGTAAAACTAGACATTACGTATAGATAACACTGTCTCATACAAAAGGCAGCAAACACCTCTAGCAATCGTGGAATGATCATGAATGAATCGCAAAGATCTGATTCTTTACATTCTGTTACTTAAGTTCCTTTTTTGAACCTATCATACTGTGTTTTATAACCGTTAATTATCCTTAAAACTCAGATGTATTGTGATCTATCACGTACTTTTACTGTTAGAAAACAAAAGAAAAAACCTGTGATGAGGAACATTTGTATTCTTCATGTAATTTCTGTCTTTTAGTAATCCTGAACGTATTTTCATATGTTAGAAACTACGAATATAATTGAAATTAATACTTTGTAATAAATGAAAATATTGTTCAGGGTTACTAAGAGACATTAGTTCTTTTACTTGACTTGCCTAAAAGAACAAAGAAAACTATTTTGGTTAAATCAGTTCTGATAATTGACAAGGCAAAATATTGCTAATTTAATTTAAGATTCATAATATTCTAGTGTAAATTCCTCTCAATGAGTAAACACAATCACACTCATGAAAATGCATAGCTCAGATTCTTCATTGAATAACTAATTTTATTCATAGTGTTCCTTTACATCTTGAGTTACTTATTTCTGTATTTTGGGCTTTTTATTTTATTGGTGGTGGACATTGGTTCTCTCTATGCTATTATTTTAGTTTAATTAGAACATTTAACCCTTTATTTTCTTCTGTCTTAGTTCTTCCGTTACAGTCAGGTTCCGTATGCGTTTAACTCGTAGTTCAGCCCAGTCTCAGAAAATAGGAGACATTTCAGTAAAGATTCAATCTGTTCTTAAAGGTAAATGTATGACTATAATAGATGTATAGACACTATTATTTAGTGAATACTATAATATGATGTTTTGAGAAAAGAAAGAAACTTTGAAACATATATTCAAAGAAGCGCTGATAAATTAAATACGTTTTTTTCTATCCAGACCTCTAACCTAACTATCTAAATAACAAAATGATATTATGTGGACTTAGCGTCCTTTTTAGCAGTAAGGCTATATGAGACCTGGGACCTAGAGTTTAACGTGAAATACGAATCAACGCTGGGAATCAAACACGGATCTCCCATGCCAAGGGCACGTAAGCTAACCGCTTAGCCACGAGGGAGCTCTGAAATAACAAAAAGTTAATGAGAAAGCAAACAAAAAATGTATTTAATTTTCATGAAATTTTCAAGTGAAATTTAATGGAGTTTTCTAAGAGAATACTTCTGAGGGACTAAGCAATCTTTTCTGGAGAACACAGTCTCATACAGAAGACAGAGAACAGTACCAAAAGTCACAGAAGGTTCGTGTATGAGTTGCAAAGATCTCTCAAGAGAGACTGACTACATTTTGTCATGTAAGTTCCTCTTTTTTACTCTAATGTATGTGAACACTAGTTGTTCTTCAATCTGATTATGCTGTCATGGCTTCTCACGTACTTTCATTTTTACTGTAAAAAGAATACTCAGTGGTGAGGGGCATTTGAATTATTAATGTAATTTCAATTACACTTTGTAATACAAAAAAATACTGTTCAGGGTTACTAAGATACATTAGATCTTTTATTTGATTTCCTAAAAAAGAAAAAAGAAAGTATTCTGGCTAAATTAACTCTGAATCGACAGGCTAAAATACTGCTAATTTAATTTAAGCTTAGCTATGTTCTCGTGTAAACCCTTTTCAATCAGTAAACGCAATCCGCAATGAGTTGTCTTATGAAATAGACAGAGAAAAATCCGTTCTCCGGACAGGAGTATATTATACATATATACGGTATCCTCTTGCTTACTATAGAAATCAGTACGGAGCATACGTTATCCGTATGCTACATAGGCACTGCTCTTAGATGTTACATCATGCCGTTGCAGGATGTCTGACATCTAACAGTTTTCCGTATATCACATGCATAAACTTATGCTACCTTCGTCAGCTATATGTTATATACGTCCATTTGTATATGAGATCCTGACCGCCTATATTGTTTCATACGGAAAGTACGTATAGATGAAACACTTATACAGAAAGTATTATAAAACATGCGTTTTCAGTTATACGTCTGCTGTACGTTAAGTCCAAAAACTACAGGAATTACGCATGTAACCTATCTTTTTAAGTACGCCACCTACAATTTTTTTCTCAGTGTAGGAATAATATAATCCTCCATGTATTCCTATAGGAAACTATTATAGATGAATACTCCTAGGAAGTATGCAACCTAACTCCACACAGAGGTCAGGTCAGTTGACTGCACAATAGTCAGTTACTTTCAATATTCTAAGCAAAGCATACTCTTTCATTTGGTATACACATGACACTACTACTTGTTATTAATGATATATGAGATGTTTCTTCATTAGCTACCCTGTATTTCAGTAATAACTTTACAATATGCCGTAGTTCACGACTCAATTTAAGATAACTATGGAAACAAAAAAGCAAGAAAGTTAACGTCTTGGTCCTTATCTTTTCTTGAGTTTGCATGTGGTGCCTGACATGGAATGCTTCTTATAAGATTACTTTTCTTTTTCTTTTTCACTTTTGATCTACGAGGGGAGAAGAAAGTATGATAAGCGTGAAAAAATCGAATTCAAAACTTCAATGGATTCACATGTTTCATAGCATCTACATGCTGGTATTGTGATTTTCAGATGTCTGTCCATTCGTCCATCCTGTTGTATTTATAACTGTCTAGTGACCATACCATTCAAAATACCCTGACAAATTTTAAACTTTAGGGTTTTATAAGACTATCTAGGAGCGTTTTCCAAATTTTCTTTCTACCTCGAAAAACAAAGGTGATTTAGTGCAGGATGAAAATTTTTAAAAAAGTCAAATTTCTTAAAAGGTGTTTAAGAGATCTTGTCCCTATTTCATACCTCTACGAGATTCATCTTAATATTGTCCTCTCACCTATCTATGTCTTCCTAATGGTCGTTTTCTGATTCCATTTCCAATTAAAGCTTTAAAATCATTCCTACTTTCTACCATCCTGGCTACACGACCTGCCCACCTGAGCCTCTGAGACTTGATGACTTTGACAATGTTTGGTAAGCGGTATAAATTATGCAGTTTCTCATTATGAAGTTTCCATATTCCTCATTCTCCTTCCTCTTAAGTCCGAGTACTAATCTCAGGATTTTATATACATACCAGCATCGATTACCCGCTTTGCTGGGTTAAAATAAAAATTTTAAATACAAAACTCCTTATCTCATGTGTTTGGTACCCGTGAAATACATCCCTCTCTTCCCGCACCCCTAAGTTCTACCGTTAAAGTGAAATAATAAATAACTTTTCAGGCCCAAACCTCATCTATGTTGAATATTTGATTAAGATCGGTTGAGTTGTTCAAGAGTTATTAAGTTTTATTTATTCTTATATATCTCCCCCTCTCCTAAGTTCTACCATTGAAGTGAAATGATAAAACCCATCCTAGGCCTGAACCTCATCTATGTGAAAAAATTGATCAAGATCAGACGGGTGTTTCGGGAGATTAAGAGTCACAAACATAGTGACTTTCAATTTTATAATATAGATCTATTATTTAAACATGAAGTAGTTTATTCTTGTGAGTTACTTTTTTGGAAATTTTCTTAAAATCAGCTGAGGATTTTTTTCTTATAGCCATATAAATAAATATTTCAGTAATAGTTGCAACATGATATGATTTAGTGTAAGAAATTGGAGCAAATTTAGAGCTTTGATTACATTTTATAGTCTATGTAAAGATAGTACTGAATCGCCAGTATATCGTGTTAATTCAGGCGCATACCCAGATTTTTTGTTGGGAGGGATCCATGTTTTGAGGAGGGTCTAATATTGCAACCCACTACGTGTATCTAGTATTGAACGGGTATTATTCTCCAACTGAAAAGACAATAAGTAATTGTAAAGTACAGTAGAAACTCGATTAACCGTCACTCTTTTAACCGTCCCTCTCTGTTATCCGTCACTGCTCCGGACAGTACTGTACTTTAAATGTGTTGTAATTGACGCCGTGCGCCGTGCAAAGCACGGAATAAAGTGTAAGCGAAATGGACTGAAATAGTAATGCGTCACTTCCGGTCATGCTAGTTTCCACATAAAACTTGGTACAGTACTGAAACCCTTATGGAGAAAAGCATGGACATGTATTATTCACTTGTATAAGGTTATTTATTTCTTCCAGAACCTTTTAAATCTACTTACTGTAGAGGTTTATAACGATATTTTTGTTATCCGTCTATTCGCTTAACCGTCATGGTCCCGGTCCCGAGGGTGACGGTTAATCGAGTTTCTACTGTACTACCAACTATATTTCCAGGAAAAAAAGATGATAGAACTCGATTGTCTCTATAAGAGAAAGCATATAGATGAAATGTAAGATCAAATTTTTATACTATCAATCATTTCCCTGTTAAACAATTATAGTTTTATTGAGAAAGTGTACAGATGTATGTTGAATTAGGAAGTTTTGCGGGGTCCGGACCTGTGGAGCTCCTTCCCGTGGATGTAGCCCTGTGTTAGTGCTCCACGTAATGAGCAAAAGCTATAAAATATACGTTAGCAATAAGGGCTTTTGAGTCAGTATTTATTTGGATATTAATTCAAGTAGGAAATATTCATATATGTGACAGTAATATGCACACAAGATACATAATCAAATTATGCAAAGTAGTTTTTCTAAAGAATGAATCTCACAATGAAGGTCACCAATAACTTATTTAACCAGGTAAAGATGAAATTTTGTAAGTGACATTCCCAGAAGACATGTTACAATGCTTTGATTTTAATAAATATATAATAACCTTGATAACGCTGACATACTAAATGATCACTTTCACTTTTTTCTTCCCTGGCGTGTCTAAGAGGAAATAACTGCATTGTTCACGCAATGATTTCTCAGAAGTGAGAAGGTCTTCAATTATTATAAAAAGAATATTTTCATGCTATATCACAACATTCATCTTCTTCAAACTTCATACGAAAGGGAATTATTGTAATACATTATCTATATTAGCAAGCTTCCTGAAATTATTACAGGAACCAGCAAATAGTTGGTATATAGTTACTGGTACATACATGTTCAGTCTTCACAACAGATAAAACTAAAAGCAAATAGGAATTATTGTATCTTTTTTTAAAAAAGTAAAAAAAATCTTTAGTAACTAGAGGTGCCACGCACAATCAAGGTCGTGGACGAGAATAAATTGCGGGCCCAATGAAATAGGTTGGAATTACATATCCTACATTGCGAAAAACAATGAAATTATTTTCTATGTCATCAATGTGTTTTAAATATGTCATACTAGATTTTTTTTTTTAGAGAATTAACGCTTTTGGACACGCGAAGCACACTTTATAAACACTATTTCATCAATTTTCCCCTCAACATCTGTACTAAAAGTGTTTAAATGTTACAATATAGTATGAATTAATTATTCTGTGCCAATTTTGATTTATTCAGATCAAAGATAGTAATATCCCAACATAAGTGCACTTCGTGATATTAACAGCCTCACAAAATGCTGATTTTTCTCTCCTAAGTATTTGAATTCTTCCAGAAAACTTGTTACTTTTTCTGAAAAACTTAACTCTTTTCTCCTGCTGCGTGCGCCCTGCGTCGACCGGTTTCTTTTTTATAAGTTGGGGGCATTTTACATACTATTTTCTTGATCAATTTCAACACCAACCGATTAGAGTAATTACTAAGGCTCAAAAGAAAAGGATGCCACATTTTATGTAAATGGCAACTTTTCTTACACAGAAATTACCCCAAAACGATTTCTTAGGATGAATTAATCCTTTTGCTCCTGACTTTCATACAGCGTGGGCCGGAAGTAGGCGCACCTCATGTACTTCTTCGAAAACAACGTTAGTAGACATTCTTACCTGGAGATGCTTAATGAGTGGTTGGTGCCTCAAATGGAAGAAAATGGAATCAAAGACACAGTTGTGATACAGCAGGATGGAGCACCAGCCCACTTCGCGATTCGCGTCCGCAACTACCTGAATCAGACGTTTCCTGGTCGCTGAATTGGAAAAGGTTGTACATCTTCACCAGCTCCCTTTGCCTGGTCTCCAAGAAATTCCAATCTGACAACACCAGACAATGCTCTCTTAGTACTCGGGCTGACAATACTTGAGTATGCGAGACCGTGTATGGAGGCAATTGTTACTGAAACATATGCTTGTGTTTATAAGGAAGTAAAGAAAGTTGGGTGTTTGCCCCTCACCCCCCACACTTTTTTACAATGGCAGCTTCAAGACGGTGGCCATGGAAAATCACCTGTTACAATTTTAACACTTTGTAATTTGTTAATAAATAAAAATTGAAACACCATTTTTAAGCCTAAAGAAGGAAAATGGAAATAAAACTATTTTTAACTAAAATTAATTATCATGTGTGGCAGCCATATTTAATAATGGTGTCCTAAATGGCAAAACATACTGCTTCGTTAGTATCTTTTGTGTTCAGCATCAAATAATAAAACATGCTACCAAGATATTGAATATTTGTGAAGTATACAAGAGAGTTTACATTAAGAGCTTTCGAACTGTATCAGAATCATCGTTCTATCTTTAAAAATAACAAAAATATTCCACTTTCTATGGAGCAAAGCGCAGATGCTTGTGACCTGTCAATGGCTGTAATTGGCCCAGCACTCGAATGCCTTGAAAATTACTTATGCAATTTCTTTTCATACGTGTATGTAAGGAAATGAACTTTGTAAGGCATATTTATTCCTCTACCAGCTTTTGAAATATAATAAAAGTTAATAATAATAATAATAAAAATACCGTTTATTTTTTAGTGTCCTTGCTGTTCATTTAATCTCGAGGTAAAATATAACTGACAATAGTATTAATTCAAAATAATTTAGGTATAAGGGTTTTTATAATCAATTTTGCCTTTGGCGACACTTCTGCACTTACAGATTAAGCAGCACTCGATTTCTGACTTCCGATACAATCAGGCGCACTTGCACATTTTAGGTAATTACATGGTTGAATTGAATCCAGTAGGAAAACATTAAAAGCGTTTTGTGGGCATAATAGATCCATTACTCGGTTCAAATCCAAATATTAGAGGGTCTAAATGTACACTGTTCATCCAAACAGTCTATTTGCATATGGGTATGGAAAAAAGCTGTTTTCAAGGGCTCAAGAGCGCTGTTGTTTATAGGAGAAAGATCCTGAAACGACACATTTTTTCCGTGTGTATACAGCCATAGCCTAAGTTCATCAAGAGTCTTGCAAGTCGTACGTTTCTTTAACACCTGAACAAGATATTCCTCAGCACACTGAAAAACTTCGTGAAGTGGTTCATATGTAATTCCAAATTCTTTCAAATACGCCGTAGGGTTACAATCTAAAGCTACTTTCTTTGTACCAAATTTACTGGTGTAGTCTGCACCAGATAAAGCGTGAACTGCAGGTAGAACGGAAGAATGAATGTTCATGACCCAAGGAAAGTGCTATATAATGAATGGGAACCAATCTCGTAGAATCTCCAATACCGGCACGAATCCATATTTCTTCTACGCCCATGATTTAAAGTTTTCTGAACAATGCAAAAGTGCTTACCAGTCAGTTCAGATGACACGTCTTTTAAATGATTTTGAGACATTATAGCAGAAGGTACAATCAGAGCAGTTTCTATTCTGGGATACTTTCTTGCTAATGGTTAAACTGTTTAGAAACCTGATACATGCTGACAGTATGGGAGCTCCATATGTATACTGATCAACAACTTCAGCCTTTATTTGCCGTGTTTGATTGTATTAATTACAAACTTTGGTGGTCTCTCTACTTGGAGGATATGCGGAGGTTAAAACTAACACATCCCGAAGTAGTCAATGGATTTCTCGAAAGGAAACATGTTGTTAAAAGATTCTATCACAAGTTCACAGCAGTGGAAACTGATATGGCGTTGGAGCAGACAATCAACAGATCTTAGAAGAGTGCATCAGGAGTAATAGGGCATACAAACAGAAGCAGTTTGTTGCTCAGCGGGAGCTCATATTCCCTGAAATATTGGTAATAACAAGTTTCTATCGAGAAGTATCTCAATCAATTTCAACCACATCAAATTTGCAAGTTCATCATGAACTTTCAATGCCAGAAACTCAGCATACAAATAACATCATTGCTACTATGATGGAATTCATATTTTCAAAGGAGAACCCTTTCGAAGAGTGAAACTTCTTCATAACCTGGTTACACAGACAAATATTGAAAAGGAAGTTAGAGAGAGACAACTTAACATATGGAAAGAAGGGCAAGATCTCTATGAAATATACAGAACACAAAGATTTGCTGAAAAGTCAAAAGGTATCTGGGACACAATTCAACATGTGAAGTTCCCTAACTGTAGTACTCTGCCGAGGCCGATAATTCAGAAGGAAAAGAAAATTAAAGAGACCACTACACAGACGTTAGCTACCAAGATAGTTCACATAGTTGAAGTTCGTGGCTACGACCTTAATTGCTTGTTCTGTTACGATTTGACTGATGAGTCCAAACTAGTAGATGAACATGGACTTGTTAAGGCTGAAAAAAGCATTATGTTTAGAGCTGGAAAGAAAATTTTCAGAAGACGTTTCAACATTTTTTTTTTCACTCTATGGATTTTCATGTGGAAGAGGACACGTGTTTCATTTTCGATGTTATGAATTGTCTGAGCAAAGTAGTCTCTAAGGATCATAAAACATTTTCTGATGTTGTCACCACTTACCTTTTATATACGTCTGCTCTTGCTCGTGATGTCTCAGGGGTCAACCACGTATTTAACAGTCACCACGAGTTTTCTCCAAAATGTTCTGAAAGATTAAGGCGACAAACTGATTGTGTCATAGAACTAACCAAAATATCGGATGATATGCAACTCCCTATTCAAACAAAAGCACTCCATCCCTGCTCTAGATACAAATTAATGATACAGAATTTCATAACTGAAAGCATTCGAAAAAACAATGATTCTTACCCAACCTCAAACCCATATGTTTAGTGCCTTCACCGGATCAGAAGACGGCCCGCTTGTCAACTGTAACATCATTCTTATTGGCGTGCCTGCGCTACTCTCATAACTGAATCACTTTTCTATAGAAGAAGCTGATTTTAGAATGATGATTCATGACAGCATGCAGCACAAAATCGAAGCCGGAAAACAGTACTTGTCACTTCTGACACTGACTTAATGGTACTATGTATATATCACTTTAAAAAAAAAAACTTAAAAACGTGGGCGTAAAAGAAATATGGATTCGTGCCGGTATTGGAGATTCTACGAGATTGGTTCCCATTCATTATATAGCACTTTCCTTGGGTCATGAACATTCATTCTTCCGTTCTACATGCTGTTCACGCTTTATCTGCTGCAGACTACACCAGTAAATTTGGTACAAAGAAAGTAGCTTTAGATTGTAACCCTACAGCATATTTGAAAGAATTTGGAATTACATATGAACCACTTCACGAAGTTTTTCAGTGTGCTGAGGAATATCTTGTTCAGGTGTTAAAGAAACGTACGACTTGCAAGACTCTTGATGAACTTAGGCTATGGCTGTATACACACGGAAAAAATGTGTCGTTTCAGGATCTTCCTCCTACAAACAACAGCGCTCTTGAGCCCTTGAAAACAGCTTTTTTCCATACCCATATGCAAATAGACTGTTTGGATGAACAGTGTACATTTAGACCCTCTAATATTTGGATTTGAACCGAGTAATGGATCTATTATGCCCACAAAACGCTTTAATGTTTTCCTACTGGATTCAATTCAACCATGTAATTACCTAAAATGTGCAAGTGCGCCTGATTGTATCGGAAGTCAGAAATCGAGTGCTGCTTAATCTGTAAGTGCAGAAGTGTCGCCAAAGGCAAAATTGATTATAAAAACCCTTATACCTAAATTATTTTGAATTAATACTATTGTCAGTTATATTTTACCTCGAGATTAAATGAACAGCAAGGAAACTAAAAAATAAACGGTATTATTATTATTATTATTATTAACTTTTATTATATTTCAAAAGCTGGTAGAGGAATAAATATGCCTTACAAAGTTCATTTCCTTACATACACGTATGAAAAGAAATTGCATAAGTAATTTTCAAGGCATTCGAGTGCTGGGCCAATTACAGCCATTGACAGGTCACAAGCATCTGCGCTTTGCTCCATAGAAAGTGGAATATTTTTGTTATTTTTAAAGATAGAACGATGATTCTGATACAGTTCGAAAGCTCTTAATGTAAACTCTCTTGTATACTTCACAAATATTCAATATCTTGGTAGCATGTTTTATTATTTGATGCTGAACACAAAAGATACTAACGAAGCAGTATGTTTTGCCATTTAGGACACCATTATTAAATATGGCTGCCACACATGATAATTAATTTTAGTTAAAAATAATTTTATTTCCATTTTCTTTTATCATTCGTAAAAGGTGTTTCAATTTTTATTTATTAACAAGTTACAAAGTGTTAAAATTGTACCAGGTGATTTTCCATGACCGCCATTGTAAAAAAGTGTGGGGGTGAGGGGCAAACAATTAACTCTTTTTTTATTCCTTATGGACACAAGAATGTATTTCAGTAACAATTTCCTCCATACACGAACTTGCATGCAGAAGTGTTCGCCAGCTGCTGGACTATCTGGGGTTTCATAAAGCAACAAATAAGAAACACTTGATATCTCACAACGCAGGAATTACGAGTAGCTGTGGAACATGCCTTCACCCTCGTGAGTATCCTGGAGTATCTCCGCAAAACATCTGCGAGAACTTGGCGCAGAATTCAGCTGTGTTATGACATGGATGGTGATCATACCGATGTTCATAACTCTTAAGATTGTTAAGTCTTCAAGGTAACTGTGTACACACATTCTACCATAACTACCTCTATACTGTTGAAACTAATCGGGGGTACGCCCACTTCCGTACCACCCTGTATTAACCCCAAGTAGTAGACTCGATTGGAAAGCAGTAAAGAAAACACATCGTATTTTGAATCTGGCAACGTGTTAAAAAGTTATCGTAGGTAAAACTTGTTCTTCAAGATGGACTAAGTTCACTCCTGTGTTTCTGAAAACTTGAGTCCCAAGCAATAGAAGTAATTCCCAAGTTGCAGACTTAAGAAAGACCGCTGTATTTGATAAACATAAAAAATATTTTCCACATTTATTGCAGAACACATTTCTTAACATAGCGTAAATTCACACTTTATTCGTGACAAATTTTACCATAAGCAATGCAATTTTTGGGAGAACTCAGGGAGAATATGTGCAATATTCCATTGTAGCTACATTTTATTTATTTATTTGTTTATTGACAAATCTTATGAAAACTTGTTAGCATTAAGAATCTTATAGACTCTAGTTGAAAGCATTTATGTGGAAAGTTCTCAGTTGCATACTTAACATCCATTGTTTATCCATTTTTCAATGTCCAATTTCAACTCTAAACAATGGGAATGACGTGTTAATTTTAAAGAAAATATACACCATTTACTAGTATCAAAATCAACCTTCTTCTTGTTCACCTCAACCATATTTTGGTGGGCAACATGAAAATTTTAAAACCTCTCTCTCCCTTGGGAAAGTTGTTTCACACTTTGATAAGGTCTCTTCTTGCTAACTGCATGACTTGGTCTTCCTCTTCTTGGTTTTCCTTCTGTCTTTCCCTCTATCAGCACGGTGATCCAATTAGAGTGCCGAATAAGATGGCCAAGCATGATGTTTCTTCTTCCTCCTATTATCTTCATGATCTGTCGTTCTTCATTAGCTTTTTCTTTAGTACGTCTTCATTCCTTTCCTTTCGGTCCATGATATGTGCAGCATTCTGCGCCAACAACACATTTAAATTCTTCCACCTTGGATATTTCAGCTTTTCTCAATGTCCACGTCTCTGATCCGTAAAGCGCCATGCTCCTTACCAGAGTCTTAATAAATCTTTTTCGAACGTCCAACAACACATTTCTTGATGTTAGCAGTCCTATTTTGCTATTGAATGCTTGTTTAGCCTGCGCTATTGTGGAACTTACATCTTTTTCACTTCTTCCGTCCGAGGATATAATACTTTCTAAATAGGGGAACGTCTTAACGTCTTCGGGTTTCTCTCCATCTAGCAATACGTTTGCCCGTTCCTGTCTTGCTCTTGTGCACTTCATCACTTTGTTTTCTTCTTATTTATCTTCATTTTGCATGTTTTTTCCAGTTGGTTGTTCAAGTTTGAAGTGCTTCCTGTAAGCCCTTTCCGTTCTCCGCTATCAGTGCTATGTCAGCAAACCTTATTGTGCTGAAAACCTGGCCGTTTACTTTTATTCCTTTCTCGTTTTTATCAAAGAATTCTTTCATAGCTTCTTCTATATAGACGTGGAAAACGAGAGGTGAAAGTCCACATCCTTGCCTTACTTCTTTACTTATTCTTGCTTCCTTCTGATTTCTTCCTATAACAGCTGTCTGGTTCCTGTAAAGCTGGTATATTATTCTTCTGTCTCTGTAATCCACTTTCAGATTCTTCAAGTGGAATGATATTCCAATCTACATTGTCAAAAGCTTTTCTAAATCTACAAATGCTATCACAATTGGTTTGTTTATTCTGATATGCTGTTCCATGATCAATCGTAGGCTCAGTATTGCTTCCCTTGTCCCCCCTTTTCTCCTGAATCCAAACTGCTCCTCCAATAGGTGCTTTTAAATTTTCCCTTCTATTCGTTGTGCGATAATTTTGCACGTATTTTTGATGCATAGGAGAGCAAACTTAACATTCTGTGTTCTTCGCATTTCCGTGCGCGTTTTCTGTTCGGGATAGATGTGCTTTTCTCGAAGTCTCTTGGTATTTTCCCCGAGATGTACATTTCATTAATAAGATTAAATAGTTTCTTCCTTATTGCTATTCCGGGATTCTTAATCACTTCCGTTGGTATTTAGTCTATTCCTGGGGCTTTACCATGTTGCATTTTCTCCAAAGCATGGTCAAATTCGCACTGTAAAATTAATGGTCCTAATACATTTTCATCCAAGTCTTCTTTCTTCTCTATCTCTTCTTCGTTTGCTCCATCTTCTTTCTAGAGTTCTTCAATGTATTCCTTCCATCTTCTTATCTACTCCTCTTTTATTGGCGCTGTCCCGTTCTTGTCTATGATAATGTCTGTGGGTTTCTTTTTTTTTCACCGAACTATTTCCTAACCTTTCTGTATGCCGTTTCTGTACTGCCTTTGACTATATTTTCCTCAATTTCCTTGCACAAGCTGTTTATCCAGTTTTCTCTGGCCTTCTTTACTTCTCTGTTGATATGATTTCTGCACTTTCTATATTCCTCTGCTGTTATCCAGGGTTTATATTGGGTTCTCGCTTCTCTTCCTCTGTGCTCGTCAGTTGTTTCCATGCTTTCATGGCTTCCCATTTGGAGATGATGTCACCATCCGCTAAAGCTACTTTAGACACCTCTTTGTCGCAGTTGCAAATTACCTTTTCGTGTTAGCATTATAAAATTTGTGGTGTAAAATTGATTTGTTATCACATTATGAATATAGATCTCCCTATTCAAATTTTTAACTACGAGTTGATTTTATCTCCCATTACATATTTCAACCCCAATTAATAGGCATGTTTGCTTCAAAAGCGCACTTAAACCTTTCAACTCGGCGACAGTCATGGCTTCGATGAGAATACTACTTTCCTTTATTTTTGTACGCGCCAAAAATGACCTGTCACAAACCAAAACAACTGCAAATCGTTAAACGAAACTTACACAATCACTACACGTCGTTTCGAAGCACAAAAGTAATAGGGGGTACTTCTACATCGATTTAAATCAACCCGCACAATTGTGTTTCCCCTTGTTGAAAGGGTTAAAAAGATGTACTAAATTCGGATAAATTGACATATGGACAAAATGGCGGCCGAAACATTTTGCCGTCCATTTTATAGCGGACCAACACCTAATCTGGCTGAAACCTCATGGACCAAATCTCGTTAGGCCGAAATCTTATCAGAACAAAACTTTACCATAAAACACGTAGGTCTGTAAAAGTTTCTGGGGTCTAAATAATAAAAAGAAAAAGACAAACACTTAAGTAGCATAGAACCAAAAGTGGTTACTTTGGGCTCTAGCAGCATTAAAAATGACAGGTTCAAGGTATTTAACCTATAAACTACGTGATATTTTGTTTTCAAAATACTCTGTTTCTTGTCTTAACTACGGATATTTCGATTTCGAAATGGTAGTACAATAACTTTTGTAACATTGGCAGTTTCATGTGTCTTCGATAAATAGGAGTGAAGCAATGGACTTCTTTGTAAACCCTTACAGAGCTTCGTAGTTTAAAGGTTAAACCCTCCGTAGTTTAAAGGGTAATCATAAAATAAACCCAAACCAGAAGCAATCTTATATGCATCGAATCCATTTATTATAATTAAATTATTTGTTGAGCGTGACTGCGAAGATACGATGTAAGGAAGTAGTTGCTAAGCTATCGTTCCTTTTCTTTCTTTTTAGAATTTATAAAAATGCTTTATAAATTTATATTAATATTGTCCTTTATTTATAATAATTATTGTTTCTTTAAGCGTACTTTGGAAATTATCTTCCAACTTATTTCAACGTAATTACAGTGAAACTTCTGAATAACAGACACGGATATTATTATACAGTAGGTATTTGTCCGTAAATATGAGGTATTCATCACAGAGAGATTAGGCAAATTAAGGTTACTCATAGATTATGCAATAATTCATAAGCGTGCCCACGAAAAATTTTCTTGGGGGTGGGGGAAGTACCTTTAACTCATCATTGTGGGCTGAATTTAAACCAAAACTGATGGCACTGCACCAATCCCCGAATTTTCAAAATGTCACATAAAATTCGCAAGATTTTTGCCTTGGAAGCAAGTTGTAAGTCTTTCACAAAGCGGTAACTCTACAAATGAAAACACGCACTAAGAACTGCGTACCTGCAAATAGAATAGCTACTATTTGCATAAAAGGATATTTCAAAACTTTCTTTTTGCTGCATGTGAACGAGTTCACGCTTTATGGTAGTTTTCGATGTAGCTAATATAGTCGCGCTATGTTCTGTACTTCATTATATACCCTCGCAATTGTTGCAGAATATTTTAAATGAAATTGTAATTCTTTTCCCATTCCAGGAATCATTGACAATCGACGTTCCCATTTTAGAATTCATTAATTCACAATCGACGTTCCCATTTCAGTATTTCATCTTTTGCCGAGATATTTGGGGAAGAGTCCCTACTATACAATTTTCTGGGGGACACAATTCTTTCCTAGAAAATTTCTGAGGAGGACGCGTCCTCCTCATCCTCCCCGGCGGGCACGCCCATGGGTAGTTGTATGCAGTATGCAGTAAACAGTAAATACTGTAGAAGATGGTGGACAAAATAGTAGTACATGCATGTCAAATCCTAGGATTTCCAATGACTAAAATGAATATATAAGGATAATATGCATAACATAGTTAATTTGTTCCGTGCTGCGCAAAATCGCGTTGTTTACGTTACATTTAAGATCAATTTAAAAGTAATTTCTTATCACAAAAAATTAGCATAATAATAATAATAATAATAATAATAATAATAATAATAATAATAATAATAATAATAATAATAATATAACAGATTCGCTATTTGTTTAAAATATTGATAATAACATGTAATAATAAACTCTGGTAGTCGATGACAAGGACACGCATTAGAAGTTTCAATTTCGTCCGGTAGATGTCAACCGCTGGAGAACATTTGCCTCTAACGATGAGATATGTAACTTTTACTAACTGGGCAAAAAAAAAAAAAAAAAAAAAAAAACCAGAATTCAATCTTTCGCTTTCGTTAAAGAGTTGTCCTGTGTTGTGACGGACATGTATATGTCATCGTTACCTGTTAAGATCTTAACGGATTGACTCCGTTAACAAACTCGGCCGATATAACTGCTCTAGGTATCTATTGCAAGAAAATAGAATTCAAAAAGTCGCTTTTGTTCAAGAGTTATAGTGTGGAATAATGGATGAACGTAAGATGCTGTTATCCGTTAGGTAATGGACGTATTAACATTACAATATTAGAAATCCCATTTAGAAATCCACTTGTAGTTACAAATGGATACTTTATTGGTTAAATCAAAAAACAAAAAATAAGCGAGCAGGAATTGAACCCAGGACTCTTTGCGCTGGAGTCGAGGTTCCTCCTAACTCTGCCACGCCGTCATTTCATAACTTCTTGAGTCGTGTAATACATACATTTGGAATCTTTAAGACGCTTTTCCCCAATATTTCTGGCTATTGCACTCCTCCAGTTTGTAATATTAACACTTTAAATGTACACTACTGTTTCACGAAGGATGGCACCAAAGTTCATTTAGCGAAGTCTGCTTTCCCCTTGTTAATTAGCTCTGGCCAGGTTTTTCTCGTGTTATTTTCTCTCAGCGAAGAAAGGAGTATTAAAAATATACTTGAATATGAGAGTTTCTGACGAATCTCTCATCATAGAAAACGAAACTCAGCACTTAAACTCCTCCTTACATATCTGTGACGACATAGTCCATCCTTTTCGGAAATTCCAGCTCTAGTAATGTATTAAAGAAGGCCAGGCAACTGCTACAATATCTTAATTTCCCATTTTGTGTTCATAAACTGGCCAAAGTGAACAAGTATTTTGGATGTTTAAAATAAATCTAGAAGATAGTTAGTAGTTGGATTCACTTGGATCTTTTTCATTTCACTTCGATTGATATCGAATTCTATTGGGGAAGAGGTTTGAACATTTCGCAAATAATTCTTATCGTTCGGAGAATGAGCATTTCAACTAGTTCGTGTCTTACCTTTAAAGATTGCTCCAGTCTATATTTTTAAACGAATTGTGTATTTTATTTTTGATTTTTAGAATACATTTACGGGTCTTTTGAACCCGTATTAGAAACCTAGAAGCACAATTTAAGAAGTTAAAGATAAGTTTACTTATTCTATTGGTCACAATAAAGTTCAGCGAGCAATCAATTTTTATAGGCAAATTTGTGACTTTAATCTATTTTCTATTACATGGAAATAGCTCTATGGCTTGTAGATTAATAGAGACCTTTCACAGTTCACAAACCAATCATCTTGCCTCAAACTAATAATTCTAAGACTGGTCAGATGGTTCATTGGGAGTGTAACATCCATTTCAGCACTGAGATCATATGAGACATGGTTCTACAACTTAACTTGGGATCCTAAACTAAATGAACTTCCATCAGAAATCAATTTCTTGATAGGGTTGATTCCATAAATGTTACATTTTTTCATTCTCACGTGAGTATTCCCATATAGAATATGACCTTCCAGAATACATACTGTCTGTTCACTCGGTATGAGCACTAGTTTATTAATCATGTTCTCATTAAATAGTGAACATGATTTATTTTTTCAACATTCTGAAACATCTAATAACAAAAACAAATTTGTTCCTCTTCTCTTTATGTTTTCACGCAGACCAGTATTTCATTGATACGGTTGTGTTAAAAAAAAAAAAAAAAACGGTGTGTTCAGTTCATAGTTAAGACAGAGATACGACAGGCACTTGAAAGCGCCTCAGGTTATATTTGCTCTGCTCTTCTGCCCGGTGGAGACTCGCCAACTTGCCACTTTTATTTAAATAAATTGTATACGAGTTAGTTTCGGATGTAAGCTTATTTTTATATTTTATTAATGGAAAGAAATCTAGAACACCCTTATTTTTGATCTACCTAGGTAGAATCATACTTGCAGCTTTATGTTATTGCCTTAGACAAGAATAAGAAAAATCTAACAGAATGAAACCATTTATAAAACTCTAATAGTACAAGTAATGGCTGTTTCTTTGACGAAAAAAAAGAAAAATATTGTAAGTAATGGCTGTTCCATTGACAAAAAGTAAAAAAGTAAATACTACAAGTTATGGCTGTTCCTTCGACGAAAAGGAAAAAAAAAAAGTGCACTGGATGAAAATTCGAACATGGATTGGTAGGTTTGTACGTTAACCACTACCCCACATACTCGGGTGCTTGTCTGCTTGCTATACACTTTAAAATTCAGCTTGTGATTTTTGCTTTTGTCGTCTTACCATATAACAGTTTCTCTGCTTTCCCTGCTTGTCACACTGTTCGTGTTATTTGTTGTGTAAATTGCATTTGCAAACGTAATATGTTTTGTTGTTTTACCAGGATCCACAGCTTGAAAAATTTTTAAGGTCAATTACATTAAGCGAACTGATTTTCTCATATCGTCCATCGCTTCAAGGGGCAAAAGATACTATCCCGCGGAAAACATGCATAACCTTATGTGACAGACAATACACTTTGCAAAGCAGTTTGGCTGGAAGTAATTTAGTTTCATTTTAGCGTTATAATCCATGGACATCATTAATATTTTGTGAACAGATCATTATACGAGTATATTAATCTGCTAAACGCAACAGCATTGCGGGAAAGTCTATCAAACAAGGATTGTATCCATAATTAGTTCCGTAGGGATACATGGGGAACCAATGTTTGATTTTTCCATATCTTGGGATCAACTGGATCAAAAATTGATTTTGTATCTCCCGGACGGACACACGATCAGATACAGCAAAGCTTTTGGTGAGCCAAACTTCTTAAGAAATCAGGTGAATTCGTTTGAAAAATTAGAATTATTATTGGAAAGACAGAAAGTTGTTGAATACCTGCACAATGTTGGAAAGAATTATTCACTCTTAAAGTCTATACAGATATCCCTTAAAAACACACGGCTAGTTGTCCATTACCTACAAGAGTTAATCTTAAAAACCGGAAATGGCCAATCCTGTAACTCTTGTTTTCAATAAAAGGGTAAGACGGGAGATGAAATCTACCATATGAATGTTGAATTAAAAACTAAAATTATTTCTCTCTTACCGTATACGAATGCAACAATTCTCGTTTTCAATAGCAGGGTAAGACCGGAGATGAAATCTACCATATGAATGTTGAATTAAAAACAAATTATTTCTCTCTTATCGTATTCGAATGCAACAATTCTCGTTTTCAATAGCAGGGTAAGACCGGAGATGAAATCTACCATATGTATGTCGAATTAGAAACTAAAATTAATTCTCTCTTACCGTATACGAATGCAACAATTCTCGTTTTCAATAGCAGGGTAAGACCGGAGATGAAATCTACCATATGAATGTTGAATTAAAAACTAAAATTAATTCTCTCTTATCGTATACGAATGCAACAATTCTCGTTTTCAATAGCAGGGTAAGACCGGAGATGAAATATACCATATGAATGTTGAATTAAAAACTAAAATTAATTCTCTCTTACCTATACGAACGCAACAAATCTCGTTTTCAATAGCAGGGTAAGACCGGAGATGAAATCTACCATATGAATGTAGAATTAAAAACTAAAATTAATTCTCTCTTACCGTATACGAATGCAACCAATTCTCATTTTCAATAGCAGGGCAAGGCCGGAGATGAAATCTACCATATGTATGTCGAATTAGAAACTAAAATTAATTCTCTCTTACCTATACGAACGCAACAAATCTCGTTTTCAATAGCAGGATAAGACCGGAGATGAAATCTACCATATGAATGTAGAATTAAAAACTAAAATTAATTCTCTCTTACCGTATACGAATGCAACAATTCTCGTTTTCAATAGCAGGGTAAGACCGGAGATGAAATCTACCATATGAATGTAGAATTAAAAACTAAAATTAATTCTCTCTTACCGTATACGAATGCAACCAATTCTCATTTTCAATAGCAGGGCAAGGCCGGAGATGAAATCTACCATATGTATGTCGAATTAGAAACTAAAATTAATTCTCTCTTACCTATACGAACGCAACAAATCTCGTTTTCAATAGCAGGATAAGACCGGAGATGAAATCTACCATATGAATGTTGAATTAAAAACTAAAATTAATTATTTCTTACCGTATACGAATGCAACAATTCTCGTTTGCAATAGCAGGGTAAGACCGGAAATGAAATCTACCTTGTGAAACATAACATCAGTGGATAATATCGTAGGTTTTCTCGGGATTCTCCCGTTTTCTCCCACATCATCATTCCAACAATTATTTTGTAATCATTCATTTTCAGTAAATCATCCGTCTCCTTTAACCGAAAGAACATCCATAAAACTACAGGTTCCATTTCATTTGATTTGAATAATTATTAGTGTATTTTAGTGTATATTTTAATCCATTTTAGTTTCTAGTCACAGAATTATAAATCTGCAATTTACTTTTCATTTTCTGTGATTTCAGATTCCAATAATGCAATCACTCATTATTTTATTATTCATCCTACATTATAAAGCATGAAAAAATATACTGGAATCATGTTTTCAATTTTAGTAAGTCTATAAATTAATTACAAAGTGCAATTTCATATCTATACAAACAATAAACTTATGTTTCAAGAAGAAACGTGTTAATTCCTGTCACGTACTGTGTTAATTTACTTCTAATGAAGATGTGACTAATTATTACATTTATTGAAGCAACATGCTTTTTTTTTTTTTTTTTTTTTTTCATCTACAGCCTTTTGACATTCAACAGATGGATGAACTTTTCTGAACTGGAAACAATCTTTGCAGTCATACAAGAGAAAGTGAGCTTGTCTACTCAGACGAAAAATCTGACAACACGCGCCATTGAGAAAAGTGTCTGTTTCTTCTATTCTCTGACTTAACAATTATACAGCAATAAACATTGGCTGAGCTTGCAAACTTTTCCCACGTTTAGAAACAATGACTAATTCCTATTCCATTGAAGAAAATTGAGTTAATTCAAAAAATAATTCTCAAAGAGCAGTGACCCATAATCCAACTATTTCATAATTTTAACATATCTTTTTTTAATTATTTATTATTACTATTAATTTACATTAATTTCGAAATCGTTATTACTTTTTAACATATTTTTTCTTGGACAATACTATTACAATAGTGTGCTGAGTGGATATCCTAAAAGCATGTATTCCACTCGATATTCTTGCTATATGCGCAAGATCTGTAACGGATGTTCAAAGAACAAGTCAATAATCTGTAGATATAGAGATCATCGTCTGCATGGTTATTATCGCTAGAACCGAAGAAGGACTACAAGAGATGATTGACGAAATAGTTGACACTGGGAAACTATATGCAATGGAAATCAAGATCGAAAAATCAAAAGTCATGAGAATATCCCGTGGAAATGCGCCCTTACGTGTCAGAGTAGGATAAAAAGTACTTGAAGAAGTCGACCATTTCAAATATCTGGGAAGTATTTTGACGAAAGACGAGTACTGCACCAGATATATCAGGTCGAGAATTACCATAAACAAAGAATCATTCAACGAGAAAAGATCGCTTTTCGTTAGCAGCCTTAATATGAAACTAAGGAAGAAATTGTTCAAGTATTATGTATGGAGCATTGGACTTTACGGTTCAGAGACTTAGACATTAAGGAAGTTAGAGAAGAAATATTCAGATAACTTCGAAATATGGTGGTGGAGGAAGATGGAACAGAAAGAGTAACAAACGGATAGGAGAGAAGAGGACGCTTCTAACCACCATACTTCGTAGAAAGGCCAATTGGATTGGACACATCATGTGAAGAAATTGTCTTCTTCATACTGTCATAGAAAGAAAGATAGAAGGAAAGCGAGGAATAGGAAGAAGAAGAACACAAATAATCGATGATTTGAAAAAATAGAAGAAAATATTGGGAAGCTGGAAATCGAGAAACATGGAAGAAACTGTTTCCAGGTCCAAACTGAAGTTAAGAAGAAGAAAAAACTCATTAGTCCCAGGACGTGTCAAAAGGCAGAATATTTAATAATAATAATGGAGGTCATCCTTTGGTATAAAGAAGAGTTGAGCATAGTTTGCTGTGAGAATAAATGGAATTTGGCGGGAAGGAAATGCACAAACTGGTACCAGAGGTACCGGTATACTGTGCGATTGCCCCTTTCTCTCCGTTGTCATTCGGGTACTCCCATAAGTAAAATATGGTTCTAAAAATAATTATATAGGCATATATGCTATCCTCTGAACTTGTAATTAAAATATTTATATGTGTATCTGGCAAGTTTGTCTAGAGTAAACTTAAATACAGAATATAAACGAAATTCAGAAACACTACCCACTAGGTTTCAAGGAAATTATGATAGAACGACTTTTCTTTTCTTCCAACTGGACGAAATACTTTAATTCTTAGTTATTTCTCTAAGTTCACTTAAATACTGTATAGAGGGTTGAACATGCGTCCATGAACAAGCCATCAATATCGTCTGTATTTCTCTAAACACAGACTCAGTATTTAGTCAGACAGACTGAGACTATCTGGCTTAGAGCACTGAACATGGATTGCCCTTAATTGGATGCTCCATTGAAAGGATTAGCTAGTATTGAAAATGAAGGATATATTAGATAAGGTGAGGAGAATTCCGTCAATTAGGAAGTACAGCGCTTTATTTAGAGGTTCGATAATAATGTGAAATATTTCACATGGCTTTCATATTCTCGAACATGAGAAATGCAGCCAAAGTAAATCATACAGTTGGCTGTAAATAGCCTGACTGCAAGAAAAATTATAGTCTGATAACCTATGTTGCTACTGCAACAGGTCTTCCTAACCCTAATTTAAACCACCAATACTTGGCCAAAATTTGACCAAATTAGACGTGGTCACCAACACTTAATTTTCCCTACTAAGTTTTGCCTTATTTGATAAGAAACCTAACTTCCCTATCCAGGGAATGATCTCACCTAACTTGACTCGTTAAATATACGGGTCTATATATAAAACTAGGTTATATATTTGGAAATTATTTTTCCGAAATATATTCCTCCTGCAACTAAGCTGAAATTTAGAACTTATTATTATAGGCTGACATTAAGTTTAATCTCCCTAATACAAGGCTAGTGAAATATTTTAAACCTCATATCCCTAGGGTAATCATTTTAATAAAACTGGCATGATAAAATACTAGCTCGAAAACAGCGCTAACTATGTTCAAAAATTATTTTCGTTTATCCGTTTTCCCGTGATAATAATACACACAATGTTTGATGTAGAAAAAATAAACAAATTGCTCCTCTCCCCCTTAGAAGTGTAACTTACGAAAACGCTGGAACATCATGTGTTTAGCTAATTTTTAATGTACAGTTTATATACCAAGTTTCATCTTTCTAAATTGTAGAGCTCATGAGATACATTCTACTTTATTTTGGGGATAAATTTTGACCCCGTTCTCCACCCTTGGGATACATATTTTAATCAAATTGACAATTTTATTTTAAATGTTCAAGGTAGGTGCTATGTTCAAAAATCAATGTCAAATGCTTCAGCCGCCTTCCCGTGATGATGAGACAAACAACGTCGATTTCTTTTATAATATAGAACATAACACTTACGTTAATATGGAAGTACGGAACTATGGTTTAAGAAAACTCAAAAGCAATAGTTAGAAGTCGAGGCACTGACCGTAAATCACCCACTTAAACATAATTCACAGCCTATAGCGACACAGTAAAAAAAAAAAAATCTGGTTATAACTCTACTTATATTTGTTTTAAATGTAAATTGATTCTCAGTTCCGAAACGTCAGCTTTTTTTTGCATACCCAGTAAATTGTTTCATACTGCTGTGCGTGTTGGTTTTACAATTTCAAATACTCCATTTGATATTTCTTCTGATTGAAAAAAAAACTGAACCATTGGTTACATCATGTTATCTGAGCTCGGTATTATGTTAATAGCAAGATTCAGGTTCATTTAACTTAGACGGGACTACGAAGCCACTACAATATATAGGTATATAATTGTTTTCTTTTTTCTTGGTGCAATAGGACGCATGGAAATGTGGAAATTAGAGAATCCGGCACACGGCTATTCAGACGGAGGTTTCTCCAAGTTTTTTTTTTCAGTTACACCACACAAATGCCGGGATGGTAACTTCAGATATAGGTTCTGCCCGATCAGGTTAAATCAATCCTAAAAGTCGTACCGATTTGGTGTAATAAATTTGTTAAATAAAAAGAAATGTATGCATGAAGTTTAACGTCTCTTTACAGCAACAATGCTACATGGATCACGGACCGATGTTATATGAGTTAAATGTAATTCGAACTGCGTACACCCTTCTCCACTGATCTACTGACTAGCATACATGTATTATCCCAGAGGCTGGTTTCAGCGCGCAGGTTTCACCCATAAGATTATTTCAGAGAAAAATTTTCCATTAAAATTGATACAATCAAATTGAAGAATGATAAAATAGAAGAAGAAAGATATATTTGGAAGTAGAATTGTAAATTTTGGGGACAAAATGGTAAATTTAGGGAGAAAATGGTAATTTTGAGAGGAAGATATTGAATTTGGGGGGACAAATGGTAATCGTTAGGAGAAGAATGGTAATTTTGAGAGGAAGAGTGAATTTCGAGGGAAGAATGGTAATTTTTAGGGGAAGAATGGTAAATTTGAGGGAAAATGGTAACTTTTAGGGGAAGAATGGTAAATTTGGGGAAGAGTGGTAATTTTGAGAGGAAGATAGTGAGTTTGGGGAAGAATGGTAATTTTTAAGGAAACAATGGTAAATTTGGGGAAGAATGGTACTTTTGAGGGAAGAATTGTAAGTTTGGGAGGAAAATTGGTAAATTTTCGTTTTTTGCTTCAAGCAGTAAAGTAGCCATTTGTAACTATAAGTTAATATTAATTCACCATATGTTTATAATGTATTAAAACAATACAAATTTTTAATCACTTGTAAAATCTTTCAATGTTTCATTTAACTAGCAAAAACATTTAATCTATTCCGTAAATATACTGATATCACGAGTTATTTATGGTTACGACAATATTTGTGTAATAAATGTTCTTGACACTTCGTGTCTACATCTGTTGACAGTGTGCAAATTACAAAGGAGTTGAGGGGGTAATCCCCTTTGCTAATACTGGATGTTGCTATAACCAAAGGAGATTTCCCCCTCAATCCCCTTCTAATTCTCACACTGTCAACAGATGTAGACACGAAGCTTCAAGAACATTTTTACACGACTGCGGTAACAATTATATTTACGGAAGAGATTAAATTTTGTTCCTAGTTAACATGCAACATTGAAAGATTTTACAAGTGATTGAAAATTTCTATTGTTTTAATACATTATGTGCATACGGTAAATTAATATTTTACTTATAGTTGTAAATGGATACTTTATTAGTCGAACCAAAAAACAAAAATAAAAGTTTGACTCGAATGGGAATCGAACCCGGGACACTTTGCACTAGTCTCAGGTTCTTCTCACTTGCCACGCAGCCACTTGGTAAGTTTGCGCGTCTTACGATATATGAGGCGAGTAGAAAACCTTACGGTTTTTAATTTAATTTAAGACGGAAGTTAATTTGGAATTGAATTATATAGTTCTGACTAAAAAAAAAAAAAAAAAAAAAGTGAAAATTTTTCATTGCAATTTTGTTTTTAACTTTCTACCCCAACGGAACTCAATGCTCACTCTCATATTCAACATCATCAACCTCAATAATACACGCGCCTCCAGGAACTCGCGTTTAGTTATTGAAAAATGAAATGAAATGAAATTTTTGAGTTTTACGTCCCACGGTTATGCCGGTTAGGCTAAAAGAGACTATGATGATGAGTAATGAATGAAATGGTGGAATGAAGAAAGTGAGAGGAAACGGGAGAACCCCGAGAAAACCCACGCACCCGGTGTTTGTCCACCACAAAGTTCACTTGGCAGGGGCTGGGATCGAACCCGGGATCCCAAGCACCAGAGGTGAACGCTCTACTACTGAGCCCGTTTAGTTATTGAGGTTAAGAGTTTTCCCATTATTATTATTATTATTATTATTATTATTATTATTATTATTAGTAGTAGTAGTAGTAGTAGTAGTAGTAGTAGTAGTAGTAGTAGTAGTAGTAGTTTACCATTTTCTTCAAACTAGTTTAAAGTCGATCGGACTATTCCATTTTCTTTGTTTCGTCTTTCCCTTCTTCTAAACATTCAAACCTAGTGACAAATGTTTTCTTGACAATACACCTATTCAACTCTCTCTCATGTTTCAATAGAATTCTCTGACTGCATACTGAAAGACCTGTAGTGATTTCACTCACTCCTTTAACCGTCTATCCAAACCGAAAGTGGTTTCAACATTAATCACCATGGAGCAAAAGCGGTATAAGATAGTCAGGAGACGTACTTCGATTGAATTTAGGGTTTCAAGTATAGATTCCGCCTTCGCACTTATGTATCTACTAAAAACCGGATATGGGAGAAGTTATCAATTACTTCCGGTTTCAATCAGGTTTTCCATAGGACAGGAACGGTGACAGAAAGCGGAAAACTGTTTTTATATGGATTCGATATCATCTCTAATTGAATCCAGAAGCAGTAGAAATTTACTACAACTTCCGTTTTTTATATTTCCACAGACAAAAAAACTAAGAGTTAGAAACAAGCTGATTTAATATGGATTCGACTTCTCGAAAACAGGTTTCATCTCAGACCTTATTGCTCCATTTAAACCGGAAGTGATGTAGAGGTACCACTTTCGGTTTCAATATCAAATCTCCGTAGTTTTTGAGTGTACCATAGTTTCATTCACGATCCAGAAACGAAATTCACATGTTTATCCAAAGCACTGTACTTCCAACAGGTTTTGAACTTGCATGAACTTATGGAGAAACTACTCGTACAATAAGCAGGTTTCAATTATTAACATATCAAATCCGGAATATTTTGAAAGGAAATATCTTGACCCTTTTAGAAACATCTTAACTTAGTCAACCACTTTTAAGTAGTGTGGCATTTACGTTGTTTTGCCGACATTTCTTGTTGTCCATGTATACACAAATAGTGTAAAATTTCTGTTCCACTCCAGTACCTGAAGTTATTGCTTCGTTGCACTTTGAACAACAACGACTTAGCTCTTTTCTTTGTCTGAGGATCTTCCAGTTGTGGATTCTCGTTGTTCCTTCCTTTTCATTTTGTCATTGTCCTCAGCAGAAAAAGTTTGTTCTTCTTCCGTACTAAGAAGTCATTTCCTACTTGTTAATTACTAGGTATCTCAACAAATGTCGTGAGTTTTAACACATATTCTTCAGCCATTTGCAAATTTCTCGGAGGAGATGGTTAAGGTTTATGGCTATGAAACACTTTTGTCAACGTCACATCATACACGACAATGTTCATTATGTAAAACAATTCGTTGGAATGTTTTAATTAGTACTTTTGTGTTTACATAGTGAGAGAGAGGTAAATTTTACAAAACTCTTTCCTACAAATACTTTTGGTAGCTGTGGTTGTGGCACTGCAGTAAATTAATTACCGTACGCTACAAATGAACCTTCTCATGACACACATCTGTAACATCTCTCATGAATAGCGCCTGTAGGGTACGTTGCGATTCTTTGCAAATACCATTTGAAGATCCGAACAATGACAGTGAAAAGTGCACGTTGGAGTTTAAAACATAGTTGTGCTACCACCGGTTTCACATTATGCCGTGTACACTTGTGAGCCATATGTATGACAAATGTCCACTCTCATGAGTAGGGATGGTACCGATACCGAGACTATTCTTGGTCTCGTTTCTAATTCGAAACCGAAATGTTTTTTGCAAATCGAGACTAGATCGAATTGAGTTGATTTTAGTTTAGCGTCCCTTTCAGCAGCGAGGCTATATGAGACATGGACCTACTGATTAACGTGGAATCCGAACCACATGAGCTCCCGCCGGGAATCGAACCCGGATCTCCCACGCCGAAGGCGCGTATCGAGACTAGATCGAGACGAAGCCCAGCCAGGACGCATATGTCCTTTCTGTACTTTTGCACTTTTTGTTCGCCATATTGGATCCGTCATATTGCATTTTGCACTTTTGATATTGGATTAGAACTCCGCGACCACGAAAACTTCTACCTACTCGCTTCAAGTTCCATAGCAGTGTTTTGCCTTTTCTCCGCCATCTTGAATTTTACACTTTTGGTATCCAATTCATATATAACAACGTCGAATATCTCTATATACATAATTTCAGATTCATAGCTTATTTTTCATAATTTAGGTCTGCCATTTCGATTTGTAAACATTTGATGTCAAATTCGTATTCACCTACCTTTTAAACCTATACATACCACGTCTCAAAATAATTACATCATAGCTTACTATTTTGTCCATATTTTCTGCTGTTTCGGAACGTGCCTTGTTCTGATCATCAAATGGTCGCCACGCCCCCTATAGGCCCCAATCAAGCGAGATATTTCACATGTGAGGTGTACTCAGTGTGACCTTTCCAACAATTTACAACACATACAGATCCCCGCGCACCCCTCCAAGTACTTCTCTAGTCAATAGTAGAGCGCTTATCTTTGGTATGAGGAGTTCCTGATTCGATCCCGGCGAAGTAAGTTTGTGGTATTTGGGTTTTCTCGGGGTATTACTGTTTCCTTCCACATTCTTATTCCACTAATTCTTCCATCAGCATTCACTTTCCTTAATCATTAGTCTCCCTTAGCCTTAATGGCGTGGGACGTTAAGCTGTTTTTTTTTTTTTTTTGTAGAATGATAAGAACAGACTAATACACAATAACACACTGAGCAAGGCTATGTGATAATATGTAAAAAAAACACTATCACGTAGCAGTTTCAACACAATAACTGAGTCTTCATCAGACTTCCACTCCTTCTCCACTCCTTCATTGTGTATTAGTACAAAATGGAAACAAGGCCTGATAAAATAGTTATAAGAGCAGACATGAGAGGTATTCTTGCCAATCCTGAATTCATGTCAGAAAAGCATTCCTTCGTAACTTTTACTCGCGCTCCTTTTCTATAAATTTCGGTTTAAAAAAATGAAATGAAATAAGTTTTACGTCCCACGTTATGTCGGTTAGACTAAATTAGACGGTGATTATGAGAAATGAATGAAATGATGGAATGAAGAAAGAGGGAGGAAACCGGAGAACCCAGGCATATGGTGTTTTCCACCACAAAGCTGATTTAATTTCATTTTTACTTCAGGGATAAAGATTAAGGTGGAACCCATTCTTGAGTCGCGGAATCCAGTTCAAAAGAACACTAGTTGCAGTGAATTATCGTCTCTGTTCTATGGTGATAAAGGATAGAAAATAAACGTTGAAACCGGAAGTAGTTGATTTCTCCCATTTCTGGTTTGAATAGAGTGTTCAGAAATAAGATGTAAACTTATTTTGGGGCACTATATCCATGTCCAAAAAAAGTTTTAGTTTTGATACCTGTCAACAGATGGAATATAAGATTTGTAGTACTTATGAATAACTAAATTTGGATTCTAAAATATTAAATTACCTGATTTCGAAGTAGCTAAATTATTAATTTCTTCATCTCTCGTAGTCGTAATGTCTATCAAGAATGAGTATAGAAAAAAAAAAGTGAGAGAGATGTTTGAGCGCTGGGGCTATATGATGCTGGGTCTAAATCACATAAACTCATGAGCTCACCATGCTAAAAATATGTTTTTCAATGTGCTACTTCTTTCTATTTGTAGTATTTGATGATGGAACTACAACGTAATTAAATTTAGGAAAAAAGTGCTTACTACACAGGATTAGATGATACTGTATGTACTTATTATTATTATCCCTGTACTGATGGAGTAAGAAATAGTTTGTTATAGAGTGCTGCGGAGACTCAGTGGTAGAGCACCCATCTCTAGTGCATGAGGTCTCTAAGTCAAGTGGGCTTTGTAGTGAGCAAACACCATGTGTGTGGGGTTTCTGTAAGGTATTCCGTTTCCTTTCGCTTTCATTTGTCATCGTTTCATCGTCTCCTTTAGCTTCAGTGTACATACGTGGAATGTTAACAAATTAAAAAAAAATGCTGCATATCAAGGAACAATTTTTTGATTCAAAATTATATTAGGTAAGAAGAATGTAGGTACTCTGTACTGAGGCACCTCTGACAATTGGGAACATGCTTTCACATTTGAACAAAGCGAAAATTATGAGAAGGAAATATATGACCCGTTTTCGCGTTATTTATAAATGTAAAAGGGAACATATAGTACCTATCAAAAATTATAGAAATTCTGGATGTAAGTGAGCATCTATTGTGGACCTAGAAGTTCCTTAAAGACTGTATGGTTAGCGCATTAATCTTTGGCGCAATAGTCCTGGGATTAATTCCCGGCATGAACTAGTGGTTCAGATTCCACTTAAGCTGTAGGTACACGTCTCATATAGCCTCGATGCTGAAATGTTTTCTAACCTTCAATCCAACCAAGCGATCTTCTGTGGACATACTATTTTGACTCGAAAATTTTGTGGCCATCTGTTACAGATACTCCTTTCTAAAGGATAAAATTGGACGATAGTTGGATCAAGATCGGGAAGATTCTGCAAATGATACATTTAAAAATAATTTTACAAATAGAAACCCAAAAATATCGTTTGTAGTAGTCATTGCATATTATACAGAAAAGTGTGGATAATCGGACAGTATAAGACTTATAGGGTGTTTCAAAACAACACCAACAACGTTTAGGAGGTGATTCCTGACACCAAGATAAGATAAAATGTATAGACCAACTTGGGTGCACAAATGCTACCTTTCGGAGTTATAGGCTGCCGAAAACATGAAAAAATGAACTTTAAAGGTCCATAGCTCCAAAACTATGGGCAATTTAGTCAGGAACTAGTATGTGTCCTATCCAAATATCCATGTTTAACAATCCTGCGGCACTTCCGCAATAATTTTTATAGAAATACTCGGTAAGTACTTCAAATTATATGCCCGTAGCCAAACTCCCTTGAAAATAGAAACTTAACTTCGCTCTTATGACCCCACGTAGCGTAGTTGCTAACTTTCTCTCTTTTGGTGCTGGAGATTCCGGTTTCGATTCCCGGTGGGGACACTGTCGAAAATGTGTAATAGGTTTTTCAGGTGTAATGACTGAGTTTTCCTTATTCACACCAGGCAAATCCCGGGATAGTACCATTATAACACTCCTACGCAAACTTCCTCCATTTATCTCTTCCTCTACTATTGCCCGGGACATCATCCGTTATATATGTGACAGGCTAACATAGCCATAAATGCCGAAAGCCCTGAAATCTAACTCCCAATCCTAATTCCTAACCTTCAACTTCCTTCGTCCTTAGAATATGTATTTTAAAGAATTCTTTCTTATTACTTGCTTTCGAGACGAAAGAAGTTTCCTGGCCAAATTTCACGTTTCTGCTTATACTAATTAGTAGAGTTTGGGCGTTGATGCTAGTAGTACGACTTGAGTGTAAATCCTCATGCGTAAGTTTTGAGAAAATCGAGATTTTTTCTTTTGCAAACCCAAAAATTGAAGTTTTATTATAACTAAAGACCGGATGTTAGCCAAAATGCCTATTCTTTATTATATGAGGGGGTTATAGTTACAATTTAAGCCAATTTTATTTTGCCTATTTTGCCTATTTCGCCCGTTACTGGCTAAATAATTGTTTTAGTGCTTAGTGTTGCCTATTCTGCGCATCTTCTTCAAAATAAGACTTTATTGGGAAAAATATATAATTTAGTATTTCAAAAAAGGATTCTACCTCTTCCTAGAAATATAAGTGTTGTTTGCAGTGATAAAATGTAGAACTTTGGGCTGCTACATGTACTAATAAAGTGCTGTAAAACTTTGGACTGCTGTGTGTATTGATAACTGCGTAAAATTTGGACTGTTATGTGTAGTGATAAAGTCCTGTAGGGAATGTATTTACCAAATATACACGGAATACATATCAAGCTTCGTTTATATATATATATATCAGCCCTGCCCACGGCAAGTAGATAGTGTAAACTCTCCTCGTGAACGCTCACGAGCATTCTACGGGCAAATACCATTGTTCGTGCTTCGTGGATCTTCGGGTTTCGTCCTTAGAGGAGCGAAAGTGTTGTCAACCTTGGCGGTAATCACTAGCTTACCAAATAAAAAAAATAGTATGTATGGTAACTGATTGCCATTTAGTGTAAAGTGTTTTTTTACAATGTGGTAACCGTTAACTATAGACAATACAAACTTGTAACAGCAGTCAAATGATAAACTATGTACGTTCCTTTTCTTTTTTCTTTCCTATGTGGGTTTGTTATATCCGAGTGTGGGTTTGTTATATTATGTTGTTTCGCTTTTTAGGAAAAGAGATAATCTGTTGATACGAAAAAAAAAAACTGTAGCACTTGTTTGTAATTATCTAAGTATTATCTCCAGAAAATTAGTTTATGCATGTATGTGTGTACGAATAGGCTTAGCAAGGGGTTGGTTGTGGAGATTAGAAGCCACTATTACACTATCAATAGGAAGAATAGTATTTCTTACTCCACTTTTAAAGTTACTTTGATCGCAAAGAATCAAACAAAATATTAAGAGAGCCAAAGAGATTTTCCATTTTTAAGAGTGACCGTTAGTGACTGCAATTAGTTTTTTTTTTCTAACAAGGAGTGTCTTTTTAATAAGGAAAAATGTATTGTCCCTGGCTGATTGCTTGCCGGTGGCTTGTTAAAAGTGAAAAAGAATGTTAAATCATTTCAACGACTAAAGCTACACGCTTGTCTTTCTTCGATAGTTACTGACTGATTTTGAAAGTCACAATGTTGTAGGCCTACTGTAATAGCGTAGGCCTACTGTAATAGCGTAGGTCTACTGTAATAGCGTAAATTCGGAAGGAAACGTTCCAACTGAATGATACGAACAATTATTCCCAATGTCTTGAACATGAAACGTGGGTTGCACGGATAACGCTTAAAGTAGGCTGGACTGCACTGGAATTTCCTTCCGGCAAATTAGTGTTTGGTCGGAACTCAGTTCTTCTGTGTTAATTGTCTCTTAACAACATTTGAACATTTCTTTTAGATAATAATAACTAACTAACTCTATGGCCTATGGAACCCGAAGGTTCAATGCCGCGTTTACAAAATATTTCCACTAACTTCTGTCCTTAGCCAACTGGATCCAGTTTCTACTCTGTACTCTTTTTTCTGCAAGATCCATCTTAATATTGTCTTCCCATCTACGCCTAGGTCTTCCTAGTGGTCTTCTTCCAATTGGGTTTTCAGTTAAAATTATGAAAGCGTTTCTAATTTCTTCCATTCTGGCTACATGGCCTGCCCACCTGAGCCTTCTACACTTAATAACCCTAATAATGTTAGGTGAACGGTATAAACTATGCAATTCCTAGTTATGAATTTCCTCCAATTCCCATTTTCATCCCTCTTTGGTCCGCGTAATAATAATAATAATAATAATAATAATAATAATAATAATAATAATAATAATAATAATAATAATAATAATAATAATAATAATACGCATTATTATTATTATTATTATTATTATTATTATTATTATTATTATTATTATTATTATTATTATTATTATTATTATTATTATTATTATTATTATTATTATTATTATTATTTTCAACCTCCCGTCGTTCTGCTGTCAATCTAGCAACGAAAGGAGTTTACAACTTAGCAAACGTGAAGCGAGTGACAAGTTACAGACCGAGTGCTAATGTAATACAACGTCACGAATTGTGTAAGCAAGCTAAAAAGGTCTGAAACAATTCGTTTCCGATTTTTGCAGTCGTTTTTACGTCTGTAAGATGACATGTTTAATATTAGTTTCTTTCTCTCTTTCTTTCTTGCTCATTTGTTAGTTACTTCAACGCTAACTGTAACCTCTATCATGCGTCTTCCTCGACCAAAAAACGTACCAATTTTATTTCCTGCAGTGTTTTCGCGTCACTGCTTTCGAAATGGGGAGGGGGAGAGCACACCTGCACATTTCACGCTTGCGTCTGCTCAATGCTTATCATCGTGCGAATTTCTGGCCAGGCTTGGCCATAGGTTTCTTGCCATCATGTGTGGTTGGCAACACTTATCGGATGCAGTGGAAGAAGCGAAGCTAGCAGCATCTGTGCTCACCTGTTCTTATCTTCGCTCGTGCTCGCTCACGCTTTGGCTCCGGGAGCCAATTCATGGACAGGCCTGATAACAAACAGGCATGTTTCTATATTCTCTGAACATTATCTATGACTTGAATTCATTTTTAATTGTACTATATTGTAGTAATTTATTTTGAATTGAGTATTTATCTTCATTATTTCGAGTTACATTTTAGTGCCTATTTTTTTAAATTTTAAGTGCCTATTTGCCTGCCTATTTTCCAGATTTTTAATGCCTAAACATCCAGTCTCGAATCATAAGATGAAACTGATACTGAAATATACTTTCATCCTGCTCTCCACTATGGCAGTAGAAAAAAGAACAGTGTACAGTATGCCTAATGACATACAGCCCAAGATCATTACTGACTCATTTTTGATCACCTGTTCAAAGATAAGACACATATCAATCGATAGATATGACAAAATGGCATGCTCACTCTAATATGTAGTTTTCGGGGGGAAAGGGAAAATTTTTAAGGTGCTAAAAATGTCTTTCGTTGCCAACAATAATTTATAGTTTTTATCTCGTTGCAACAATTTACAATTTATTTTATTCCAAGAAGAGATGGCATATATATATATATATAGTAATATGCAGGTGGTCTATTGGCGGAATCCTAATGGTCTATTAGCTGACTTGAGAAATTGTGGTCTAAATGAGTAATAAGGCTTGCCAACCTCTGTATTCTCTACAATATAACCATGCACAGTAGATAGCCTCATTGCTTGGCAATCATGTGATTTAAGGTTTACCGATAGTCGGCCATACTGGCTTAGGTTTTCCTGGATAAATCCCATTTCAGGGGTAGACGTATCTTATTTCCAGCAGAATATATACTTCTTCTCTAAAAATAGTTCCACCTTACTTGTTCATCATATTTTATTTTTCTCACTCTTGTGATCCTACCTCTACTCATTTGACATAGTTCTTATCAGCATAAACCGCTAGACGGTAAGACTTAAATTCATTTCAGGGATACACATTTTATGAAGGTAACAAAGAAAGTTGTGCCTCTTATTCACCACCACCTTTGAACATCGATATGTCACCTAAGACGTACCTGCAAGATCAAAAATGGTCCACATCAGCATTGAGATCCTTCTGCCAACGCTCTGGAAGGCCATCAACTCCATCGTGGTAGAACTTGGTGAGCCGTGAAATGAAGAAGGAATCAAGTACATTTTACACCTCTACTAGTTATTTAAACTTGCGTCATCTAAGTCGATTGTTCAAGGTGATAATCGGACGTGCAATGTCCGGGGAGTGTGGCGGATGCAATAGTGTTTCCCATCCAAGGTGTAGAATGGTGTCCCGGGTCATACTAGCTACATCGGGCTTAGCGTTCTCAAGTAAAACCAGGACTTCTTTGCGATTCAGAGCTACTGGCTTCAGAGTTTTAAGTTTTTCTTGAACACGGTTCAACTGCTGACAGTACACAGCAACATTGATGCTCTGATCAGCTTGTAAGAAGTCCTGATGCCACGAGCAATCCAATCACACAGGAGGACGTTTCTCTGGTGCAGTGCTGGTTTCGATAATTTTGGAACCGGTTCATAGGATGCTAACCAATGATGACGGTGCCGTGAAGCTTTGTACACGACCCACTTTTCATCACATGTCAACATCCTGTCCAGAAATGGCTTCTTCCTCAGACGAGAAAACAAAGAAACAAAGGTGTCTGCTCGTGTTGCCTTCTGACCCTAAGCCAATTCATGTGGAACCCATCGACCCAACTTGTAGGGCTTCCCAAGTTGATGGAGGTGCTGCCAAATTATATCTCAATTCACACTGAATTGTAGTTTCAGTTCCTCACATTTCTGGCCACTGTTCACCTCAATTGCTGGCTGAAGATCTTATACATATGTTGGTTTTCTGTCACGTGGTGTGTCTTCGAGTGTTTCGTCACCATCCTTAAATTTGTAAAACAACCGCTGCACTGTCCGAGTAGTCACAACAACCTCACCAAAAGCATGGCATATCTTCCGCCCCGCTGCAGCGGCGTTTGACCACAGTTTAAACTCATACAACGTACACGTATGTGGAGGTCTCATGTTCACTCTGTCCTTAAGCAAGTTCACGGTGTAAGTGAACTGCCAGAACCAAGTAGTACGTTGGATATACCCACACCAACAACTGACTTTGGCATTATCTCCATTCGCATTCAACTCATGGTATGAGAGCCAATTGAACATATATCTCCACAAAAATCGCCAGAACTTTCTTGGTTACCTTTATAATAAGTTGTCGTAGAAGTCCGTCAATACAGGTTTGTTAATATATTCATCTTTTAATATTCTCAAAGTTATAAGACACTAATATTCTGGATTAGGATTTCTAATTGACAACAGTTTATATTAGTAAATAATTGTTTCCTTATTAATAATATGAATTAAAGATGCACTGATTTTTTTTAATTGAGAGATTAAATTAGCAGTGATGCTTAGATAATTAGAAAATTCAAGTGCACTGCAACCTGCTACAATCACTCTCAAAAAATATACATAATTCAAGTGCATTTCACACCATGATGTTTATTTTAAACGTGTGAGTATAGGAAATACTGTATTCAGTAATTTTGTTGTATTCTTTTACTTTAACATATTTATCAATATACGTATATAAATTATATAGAGTTTATTACTTTTATAGAAAATATAAATTTAGATTTCTAATACAGTACTTTAATTCAGTTTTCGTTAAATAGGTAAAGAACTCAACTATAGATGCTCAATGGTAAAGCCCTCATCTATGGTGCATAGGGTCCCTGGTTCGAACCCGGTTTTCATTGTTTTTGTGGTAGCAAACAGTGTGTGCATCGAAATTTCAAGGGGTTCTTCTGTTCTCGCTCGTCTTCATTTCACAATTTCGATCATTATCATCATCACCGTCTCCCTTAATCTAGATGCATAACGTGAAACGTTAACTAAAGAAAACATTGTGTTCTTGAGTTCTCTTGGGTTCTTCCTTTCTTCCCATATTCTCCCTCTACACCCCTACGAGTAAGTCTCTAATCTCGAACAAAACACATATTACGTTTTATAAAAATAGAAGACTTATTAAATTGCCGTGCAATCAGGACGCATTCACTCCCCCATTATTGACATATGTAAAAACAGAACAATGTTACGTATGTAATAATTGTAGAGCCCATTTATTTATTTAAACACTGTGGAAAGGAGATAATTTCAATGTATAGTTCTCGATTGATTTTAAATTCAGGTAGTGGGGATGATCGTAAAGCCTCAAAAAATATGCACCATATTGAGTTAGATTATTATTATTATTATTATTATTATTATTATTATCACGAAAGTTATAGTGTAGCTTATCCTGTATGTAATGTTGTTTTGAATGTTTACAACATGGGGTTGCTGTGATAAACCTTTCATCCCTTTAGGGGGTATTCACTAGGGTGGAGCGTTTTGCACTTTTGTTGAAAATTCGATATCGACTAGTGCGGAAAAGGTGCCATTAGTGGCACCGACCTTACTGATTTTTTAATTTTTTTTTTGGACAACCCCTTACCCTGCCCCAACGGACTTAGAGATTTTAAGTGTTTGGTTAGGCAACACGCACAACACCAATGACAGAAAAGCTACTTGTGGTCGTTTTTAGAGTTACCTGATGGCTATAATACAATTATTGAAAGAAACTTGTAGCAATGCCCGTAAATAATTTTAAAATGTTTATGAGTCAAAGTACAGCCATATTAGCTCAATTGTTGGAATTAATGTCCAGATTTTGTTCGGAATGCCACGTTAACGATGATTATAGGCACGATATAACACGATTTTCTTTATGCAACTCTTTGCTTATATTGCTCTGTACGCAAAATAACCCAGAACTCACCACGGGAAGGTGGTTGCACATGGAGTTCCTCCCACCCACCCACCCAATAAGCATACGTTGACATTTGACCTTAGGTCACGTAGTTCTTCTTGGTCTCGAAGCAGAGCAAACCTTGATCTTTCGGTAGAGTCTACTAATTACTAAGGGAGAGAACTCTCTCGTGTTCGGACATGCACAGTGTTTTCCTCTTGATAGTTTTATTAATCTCTTCGTAATGAAGAGAAATTATCCACTTTTCGTTCGTAGTTAACACAAAGAGACCTTCGATAGTTTAAAAGTAATAAATCTCTGATGCAAACAGCACACAGAATATTCCTTCTCCGTAAAATGTGTCATAAGTCGACTTATTAAACAAATATCCAGAAGAGTTACATGCTGAAATTGATTTGTTTCTTTGTCTACAATATATTTTCAGTATTTAATACACTAACGCCGAAATGGCGGATATGCACTTGATGTACGTCTTAGAGGAATGTAATGCGGAAGAAACACGCAGACTATACGCGGAACGCTACCCAGATTGACAAATCCCAGGGCTGGGGACGTTTATTCTCATTCGTCAGCGACTGCGGGACACTGGGTCATTCCTTCCCAATAGAGACATTCCGAGGCGACGACGCGTTCGAACACTCGCATTGGGAGAGAGAATACCCCGACATGTGACCCGGAACCCGAGTATTAGTACCCGTCGAATAGCAAGGCAGGAACACTTTTCGCATCAAATCGTGTTAAACATCTTCCATAGGAATAATCTCAGAGCATACCACGTACAACGAACGCATGGGGTTATACAACGGTGGCCGGGAAACCCAATGACGGTTCTATCGTTGGTTATACCGCCGCTGCCCTGCATCATCAACCTTTCTAACACAAGTGTTGTTCTCGGATGAGGCATTATTCACACAGGATGGCATTACAAGTGTCCACAATGGTCACTCAGCAACCCGCATGCAGTTGTAGAGACGAAGCATCAACAGCGTTTTCAATTCCATGTGTGAGCTGCTATTATTGGCGACGTTTTAGGACCACACTTCTTACCACAGCGATTGAACGCAATATCGTATCTCCAGTTTCTGACCCAGGAGCTAATTATTATGTTTGAACAGGTTCCACTGAGGACAAGACTGTATGTGGTTTATGCATGATTGTGCCCCTGACCATCATTTGTGCATTCATGTCACACCATTCGTGCATATCTGAACGAACATTTCCATGCAGGTGGATAGGTCTTGGTGGTAGACGAGCATGACCGTCACATTCACCTACCTGAATCCCCTGGACTTATTCCTGTGGGGTTACGTGAAGAGTCTAGTATATACACAGCCAGTGCATGACCTTGAAGATCTTCGCCAGCATGTATGTAGTTCATTTGCGACACTACTGCAAACACCAGCGATATTGCCACCAGTCAGAGAATCCATCGTGTAACTGTCTCGAAGAACAAGGAGGACATATTAAACAGCTGCTGTAGGACGGCATTATGTTAACCACGATAAGTACAATCTCTCTTGTTTTTACAATATACTGGGTGTCATCTTCCATACGTGTTTCGTACGATTTGTACGTTTCATCACTAAGAGTGTTTAACAGTGTCTTTGTAGATCCCATTGCGCTACCACTGTTCCGCAGTATGTGTGCATAATTGGATTCTTCGAATGGAGTTTCCTTTGATATCTTTTGACCCGACATTCGTATTTCTCTCCATTACAAACGTACTGTACGTATTCCTACATTCCGCCTCCCATGGTGTCCCTACAGCATAGCCATTGTTTTGTTCATTAACATTTGTTGCCGCATGTTTCACGTAATATCCCCTCCCATAGATTTTCAGTGTCAATTGTTAACTTTTCTCCGTGTTTAATTCACTTACTTTGTGCCCCTGACGCTGACAATGTTTCGCCATCACTTATGCATAATTGGATTCTTCGGATCCGATTTTCTTTGATATCATCTGACCCGACATTAATATTTCTCTCCGTTATCGTGATATTGCAAACTGCAGCCTCGAAAGGTAACATTTCAGATGCATCTAGCGTCCGAACGAAAAGCCACATTCACCCAATGTTCATAAGACATTTTTTGCTTGTTTTTACCTGGAGATTCATCTCCCAAATTTTCCGTCTTTGGTGCTCGACCGCACGACCACCCTATATATATATATATATATATATATATATATATATATATATATATATATATATATATAGTCACATCAATTCTTTGCAGATGCAGTTAAAGTGTATATAGATAAATACTAGCAACAATTATTAGTATAACAATCGATTTAATTACATGATATACTCGCACAGTAATGCTAATGGTTTTGAAGTTAATCTGCGACGTTGCAATTTTGAAATTTTGATTCCCTGTTTCACCTGTAACAATTTAGAGGTTGAAAGCATCGAAAGAAAAAAAATGTTGCTCATACAAATTAAGTGGCGGCGGAATGAGAAAGGCATGGAAATAATTTAGATATACACTATCTAGATTTAGTCCTCTATTTATTATAACTAATAACGAAATAATATACGTATAACAACAAGTCAAATAAGCAATATAATGAAAAATGTTCTTTGGCTGTGTTTCAGTTTTCGCATAGGTTATGCTAATTTCAATTTCAAATTTCCAATACACTAAATATATAAAATGTTTTTCGTAGTAAGTTCAATTTAATGATTAATTTCACTTCCAAAAGTTCCTTTAAAGCAGTTCAATTGACAGCCATTAAAGCTTATTGAAACTAACCGATTAGCACATGTTCGCACTAATTTCACACGAAACTTCTTAAGTATCAAAATTACCTTTCTTGAGTTACAAGCACAAAGAAACATACGTAAATACATAAGACACATATACTAAGCATATTAAACATAATTGATATTAGTTATAGATATGAGGACTAAAGAAAAATATAATTTATATAGATATAACATGGCACAAAATGAAGTTAAGAATAATATGAAATTTTCTCTCCTATTTTTCTAATTGCCAAACGCATCGCCTGAAAAGTTACTTTCTTATTTAATACCAAACCTGCTTTCCAAAGTAATGTAGTTTAGAATAATTTCGAAGCCGAAAACAACGTGAATTTATCATTATTAAGGAGAGCCTTTTTTCCCACCACTATCAGCTGAAGAATTCAAGAGCCGCAATGGCGATCATTCCTTCCACATCAAGGAGGAAGGTTTTGCACTTCCGAAAATCGCCACTAGAGGCGCTTGTATTAAATGCGTAACTGTCCTCATTCTATAACCTACCAAATTTCTATTATTAATTTACAATATTTTCATTTATGTGTCGATTACGTTACATAAAAATTCCCTGTCTCCGCTGAAATATATATGTACAAATACATATATATTTTGGACTACAGAAGTTAATCGGCACATAAAGGATAATAAACTATGACCATTGCCAAATAAAAAAAATAATACATACAGTAATTCCAGCGACGACCACTTACAACTCATGGACACAACACTTAGATGGATGAAATACCGCGGTATTATGATAAGATGATACACTCTTTCACATCTCACTACACTAAGACACTATACACTTCACTGCCAGATATCTGGAAAATACAAAAATGAAAAACACACAAAATAACTGTATAGAATATTATTGTTACATTTTAAAAGAATTTTCAATTACATTTTACGTTTGGCTTACTGAATTATAAGGCTTAACGTGATTAACATTTCTTTTAATGATACGCTTAGGATTAGCAACATCTTGCAACCACAATGTATTTAAATTAGGTTTGCTCAAAACTTTAAAGGGACCTTCGAATAAAGGACTTAACTTAGGTGTAAAATGTTTGATAATTGAGGCCTTTTGGAACTTCTTTACCAAAACTAACTGGTCTCTATGATAATTTGGCAAGTCTCTGGTTTTAGAGTAACATTTCTGCTTCCTTTTCCAAGATCGATCAATGTTTTCAACAAGTTTCGCCATTTTCTCTTCTTTATCAGGAGTACCGTCTAGTTCTTCCAAGTTTAATTCCCATAGAACATCCAAGGGTGAAGACAATTTACGAACAAGATAGATTTCTGCCGGCTCAAATCCAGTCGATTCTGAGACACACATGTTGAGCGTATACTGTATCTTCTTGATGTATTGGGCCCAATCCGATTGATGCTCATTAACATACGTTCTCAGAATGTTCTTAATCTATCGAATCTGTCTCTCCGCCTGGTTGCTGCTAGGTGAGTAGGGAGCTGTAGTAATGTCCTGAATACCAAGGCTAAAAAGATGTTGTTTCACGTAGAAACTTGTGAAGATCTGCACACGATCGTGGACGACTTTATTAGGAATTCCCAGAAGAAAGTAAAGGTTTTCCAGCTTACTGCAAATAACTTTGGAGCTTAAAGATCTTAGTGGTTCTATCATCACAAACCTGGATGCAGCGTCACAAACAATAAATAGATGCCGAAAAGGTCCTGAGTTCGGAAACGGCCCAGCGGTGTCAAAATACCAGCAGTGGTTAGGTCTGGTTGTTTTTCGTGAGTAATAAACACCTTGTTTCTTCCTATTACCATCCTTGCACGTCTGACATCGCAAGCATCCTTGGACGTACTTCCGAACGTCGAGGAACAAATTCTTCCAACTGCATCTTTGGGCAATCTTGGCTGCTGTCCGTGAAAAGCCGGTGTGACATCCGCCCACTTCATCCTCGTGAAAGAATTTCATGATGCTGTATTTCATGGCTTCAGGCACTAAAATCCTCCATCCTTGATTCTTCCTTCCTTTAGTTTTGATAAAAAGAATGCCATCATTTATTTTGTATTTGTCAGCAAGCTGACCCTACTTAACCTGCTCCATTATTCCTTTTATCTCTTGGTCTTCACTTTGTAATTCCTTGAGAGGACGACTGAACACAGGTGCATTCCAGAAATTAGCCAAAGATAAATTTACTGTTTGTCCTTTAAAATCTTGAATTTCGTTATATTGATCATCAAAATTATGAAATTCCACTCCATTGTTAACTCTAGACCAGAAATCTGCCAAAAAGTTCTGAGACGTCCTTAAATGAATAATTTTAAATTGAAATCGCGATATTTTCTCTATCAAAGTTCCATACTTCCTCATTCTTTTATGATTACGCAATAACCATGTTAAGGAAGAGTTGTCAGAAAATATAGTACAAGGTTTAATTAAATACATTTCAAATTTCTGGAGAGCCAAAAAGAGAGATTTAAGTTCCAACTCAAAAATGTTCTTAGACCAATCGGACTCAGGAACAGCCTTAGAAAATAAAGCTACAGGTCTTAGAAGTTTTTCCTCATCATATTGCGAAAGAATTGCAGAGAATCTTTTAAATGAACTGTCACAATGAATAACAAAAGATTTATCCATATCAGGCACACGTAAAATTACATGATCTACAAAAGCCTGCTTTACTCGTTGTAAGGCTTCCTGTTCTTGTGGTCCCCAATGAAATTTATTTTTTACAGAACGTAATTTATGCAAAGGATACATAATTTCGGCATAATCTGGTATGTATTTTTTGTAATAATTAAAGTAACCGCAAATGCGATTAACGCCTCTCCTGTTTGTAGGCTGAGGTAGATTTTGCACAGCTTCTACACGCTCGGGATCTATTCTAGAAAAGCCACCTTCAAATTCATATCCTAAAAATTTTATCTTTGTTTGAAATAGTGATAATTTCTTTTTCGACACAGTTATACCCCATTTACGCAGACTTTCTAAAACTTCTTCTAATATTTGCTTGTGCGTTTCCACATCTTTGGTGTGTATAAGAAAATCGTCACAAAACACTTCTAAGTTTTTACCTATCATATCACCAAAGATCTTGTGCATAAAGCTAGTTAAAACGAATGTACTACATCTGAACCCCATTGGGAGTTTACGATGAACAAGCAAAAGTGTGGGAGTGCAAATGGTAGTATATTTCTTGCTTTTTTCAGAGATGTTCATCTGAAAGAAACTTTTCCGAATGTCTAACCGAGAAAACAGAGTATCTTGGCCTAAGTTGGCTATAGTAGCCTCTACATGTGGGCTAGGAAAACTGGTTACCCTAACCTTCTTATTAATTTCTGAGAAGGCAACAACTAAACGTTTAGATTTGTCGTTATTCGTCACCAAAAAACATGTAGACGAATAAGGAGAATAGGGGACCTCTTCTAAGACGCCCTCTTTTATTAACTCATCAATATGGGATTCCAGTTCTTTTAATTTACTTCCTGTAACTTGGTACGGTTGTAATCTAACAGGGGTGGGATCTTCCATTTCTATCTCATAAGTAAAATCCTTAATTTCGCCTAAAGAATTGGAGATAACATCTGAGTAAGAATTACATAAATTGTGGACATATTCTACCAATTCAGGATACTTATCTTTTAAACTAGGTGAAATTTCAATATTATCTACCTCATTATTTTCATTCTCGACTAAATCGTAATTTTTATTGGTGTCCTTATATAATTCCCTGGAATTGAAAACATTATTAAAACAACATAATTGATTAGGAATGGTGCTACCTGCGGTTTGTCCTTGGACTGGCTTCTCCTCCCTCCTTCCTTCCTTCCTAGGATCCTCATTCAAACTCTGTATGGTACGACCAGGATAGTTCCTTTTCCTTTGGACAGGCGCCTTGGATTTGGAATAGGTGGATTTTGGTTGACTAAGCACAGATTTAGACTTACTGGAAGAAATATCTGAAGGCACACTTTTAAAAGGCACTAAATCTTCCCTCCAGTGTAAAGGCACTGTAAAGTTTAACGTGGTGATAACAAGTTTCTTTTGGGATATGTCTATAATAACTTTATTGTCCAAGATGAACTGATTTCCCAATAGAAGATCGAAATGGGTAGAGTTTGTCACATAAAACCACAAGTGAAAGTCTGTATTACTAATTTTGATGGTAATTTTAACCTTTTGATGGAGCGTTACGACTGTCTCACCTATTCCCACAGTGGTAAAGTTGGTGGGTATAATGTTTACGTGCACCCTATTACGTATAAAGTTCAGAAATTTCCTACTTATTAGATTTACACAAGACGCTGAGTCCAATATACAGGAATTTGAAACACCATCCACTGTTACTGGAATAAATAGCCCTTGTTTATCCCTTTCTAGATGATTTAACAAAGTTCGAGGTAAGAATTTTCCTTGAGATGTAACCTTGGGTAAGGAAGGACAGGAGTTTTGAAAATGTCCAGCTTGTTTGCACCGAAAGCACTTAATATTCCTTTCCATACGGGATTTTTGAGGTGAAGAGTTTTTATCCGAAAAATCCATTGGTTTAGAAAAGTTCAAAATACCTTGAGCGAACTTTACATTACCCTTTAATTTACAATAATCATTATTATACCTGATAAAGTGGTCGCAAGATTGAGCAATGGTCATAAGCTCGGGTACAGTAGTAGGAAGCTGATTTGTGAAATATCTCGGATAAATATGCGGAGGTACTAAATTGATTACTATGTCGCAAAACACGTGATCGTCATAATGAAGACCCAAAACATTGGCAATACTTAGTTTCTCTTGCAAGAAAGTATACATGTTTTCGTGCTCTAACATAATTCTGTAAAAATACTGACTCACAAATTGAGTTCTACTAATTGTAGATACAAACCTTGCAAGCAAACTTGAACAAATCTGTCCCCAATTATTAGATATACTCAAGAACGAATATAAGGAGCGATTAAACTCACCACGAGTTTGTTCTAAACTCGCAACTAAAATTACATCTACAGTCATTTCCTGCCGCCTAATTATTTCGTCAAGACGAACCAAAAATATGAAAGAAGAATGACTTTCGGTTCCGTCCACCACAGGTAAACAATGTATTTGTTTCTGCAATGCGACATAGGCACTCTGGGATACATGCTTTCGAAAGTCACATGCTAAGGCGGGTCTAGCCATAGTGAAACCTAAGTTATCATTACCTAAAATAGGCCTACCAGTTTCAAGATTATTACTCAAATGATTTTGAAATATATTAGTACTCTTAATATCAGCATAGGGCTGTTTTATGTGAGTTTCTTCAGTGTCACCCCTAAGTACATCTGTGCCACGAGGCATATTAACATTTACATGTGAATCTAAATTTTGACTTCTTTCAAAGTTAGACCTAGGAAAATACGGGATAGATTCAGATAACATACAACCATGAAATTGAGTTTCGGGGTAATGAATATTTCTTACATGTGATTCCTCGATTGAACCCAGTTTTCTTATGCTAATTCTCTGCCCTTGCAAAATATTAGAAGTTTGAGCATGAGCACCCATTTGCATTTGAGAAAAGGTAGACATTATTTTATGCGGTTTGAATTGATTTGCTCGTAATAAATGCGGCGCAGAATCGCACCCAGTAATTTGCCTTTCATAACAAGATGAAGAACTCCCTTCAGAATAGTTACCTACACACTGATTTAAACAATTTAATGGTTCACATGCACCCCTTACTGGCACATGTTCCGTAATTGGCAATGTGGTTTGAATTCCTATATTACAAGTACCCTCCATTTCATTTCTATGGCGGCCTTCATCCTTACCTGCACTCAATTCAGATCCTTCTACTGTACTTTCATATTCAGACATGTTCTCACTATCGTCAGAAAATTCTATAAGTAAATTCTCTCGTCGTGCCATGTTACCTTATTTTTCAATAAATTTACCCTTTTTACAAATAATTACTTAATTCTTTTTTATTTCCATGCACGCACAATGTGTAGCCCTTTACACCAAAGCTATCACAAGGCGATTTGCGGCTCTTGAATTTAAAATATAATTTGTATGTAGCAATTTAGAGGTTGAAAGCATCGAAAGAAAAAAAAATGTTGCTCATACAAATTAAGTGGCGGCGGAATGAGAAATGCATGGAAATAATTTAGATATACACTATCTAGATTTAGTCCTCTATTTATTATAACTAATAACGAAATAATATACGTATAACAACAAGTCAAATAAGCAATATAATGAAAAATGTTCTTTGGCTGTGTTTCAGTTTTCGCATAGGTTATGCTAATTTCAATTTCAAATTTCCAATACACTAAATATATAAAATGTTTTTCGTAGTAAGTTCAATTTAATGATTAATTTCACTTCCACAAGTTCCTTTAAAGCAGTTCAATTGACAGCCATTAAAGCTTATTGAAGCTAACCGATTAGCACATGTTCGCACTAATTTCACACGAAACTTCTTAAGTATCAAAATTACCTTTCTTGAGTTACAAGCACAAAGAAACATACGTAAATACATAAGACACATATACTAAGCATATTAAACATAATTGATATTAGTTATAGATATGAGGACTAAAGAAAAATATAATTTATATAGATATAACATGGCACAAAATGAAGTTAAGAATAATATGAAATTTTCTCTCCTATTTTTCTAATTGCCAAACGCATCGCCTGAAAAGTTACTTTCTTATTTAATACCAAACCTGCTTTCCAAAGTAATGTAGTTTAGAATAATTTCGAAGCCGAAAACAACGTGAATTTATCATTATTAAGAAGAGCCTTTTTTCCCACCACTATCAGCTGAAGAATTCAAGAGCCGCAATGGCGATCATTCCTTCCACATCAAGGAGGAAGGTTTTGCACTTCCGAAAATCGCCACTAGAGGCGCTTGTATTAAATGCGTAAGGGAATGCGGCGTAGGATCGACACTGCGTAGCATCGAAACTGCGTACGATCGAAAAATTCAGCTCAAAACCTGTTTCGATCGTACGCAGTTTCGATCCTACGCAGTTTCGACGCTACGCAGTTTCTACCGTACGCAGTTTCGATCCTACGCAGGTGCCCTGAAATAATTTAAGCTTTAATCATGCGCTCAAAAAATATATATTTTTTCTCTCTCTTTAATTTGTTTAACCTGTGCAGCTATAAATTAGGGTTATATTCATGGACTCTACACGACCTAAACTGCGTAGGATCGAAACTGCGTACGGTCGAAACTGCGTAGGATCGAAACTGCGTAGCGTCGAAACTGCGTAGGATCGAAACTGCGTACGGTCGAAACTGCGTAGCGTCGAAACTGCGTACGATCGAAACTGCGTACGGTCGAAACTGCGTAGGATCGAAACTGCGTAGGATCCACACTGCAGGTAGGATGGACAAGTTACAGGCGTATGGATTGAGAATCAATTATGATTTGTAATGATGACTATGTCAGAAGTGTAATACTAACTTTGAAACAGCTTCGACGGAATATAATGTAAAGTAGTTATGTAATATGAAGAATTTAAAGTAATGAAGAATATGATGTATGATGAATATTGAAGGATAAGAATAATAATAATGTTTAACGAATATTTCGATTGTAAATATATTATTTCTAAAGGCTGTCAGAAAGTTAGAGAAACAAAAGTCAGATAAAGATTCATATGCTCTTCTGTGTGCACTCGTCTGCGTAATATGAATGAAAATTTATATGATTTTATGTACAGCTTAACGACCTAATCACCAGTTATTCATATGTATGTCAACAACGTTACAATATTGTACTTCGCTTTGGGAGTTTCTCATTTGTACACTGAACCTTTAAATCGATTTATAATTGGAACACGTACCCGTGGGAGTAGGAGCATTTCAATATATTCCGTTACATTTCACAAAAATATTTTTAACCGTAAAAGATTCGAAATTAAACTACTATTCAAATAGAGAATAAAATTACGAAAGTTTACAATTATTACTGGAAATCAATGCTCTCATCCATTTTGAACATTTTAAAAGAACATAGTTTCTAATGTATTGAAATTTCATTTCTTATGAATAGTTTGAAACGTTGTAAATAGTTGTAAAGAACCTGCAGAAAATTCATCAAAATCCTCCTACAATGGGGAAGCCGTGTTAGACATGGAGTTAGTGGATGCAGATGGTGGCATTGGAAAAGTCCGGGTCTCCCGAGCACAGTGGTGATATCAGAAACCGGGCCCCAGCCATGAGGCTCCAGAAAAATGGGGTCCCGAAGTTTTGGGCGCGGGTTCTTTCTATACGCCTATTAAACATGGAATTGTATGTTTGTGGTGAAGTTGGAAATGTTCGGGTCGTCTGAGCACAGTGTTAACGTCAGAAATTGGGCCCTTGTCTCAAACGTCCAAAAATGGTGTCCCGAAATTTTGAGCTTGGTTTCATTCTATTTTTCTTTTAAGCATGGAGTTATTGGATATATATTGTGGTGTTGGAAAGCTCCGGGACCCGAGACTCCAGAAATGAGATCCCAAAAGTTTGGGTTGAGGTCTCTTTTATTTGCCTATTTAACATGGTGTTGTACTATAGTGTTAGCGTTTGAAAGGTCAGGGTCGATTAACGAAAGCGGTAATGTCAGAAATTGGGCCCTGGCCTCGAAGCTCCAGAAAATGTGGTTCCGAAATGTTGGGCTCGAGTCCACTCTATTTCTCGTTTAAGCATGGAGTTGTTGCATACAGATGGTGACGTTGGAAAGATCCGATTCCCCTCAGCACAGTGGTGGTCAGGAACCGGGTCCCCACCATGGGGTCCCAGAAATGGAGTCCCAATGTTTTGGGCATGAGCCCCTTCTATACGCCTATTCAGGGGTGTAGCCAGCAGGTTTGTGTAGGGGGGGGCCCGCCGTTTGTGAGGGGGGCTAGCTACAATGTACAAAGCCAAAAAAAACTGTTGCTGCTAGTGTTTTTGAGGCCTGAAAGAAAGGAAAATTTTGGTTTCCTTCTGGAAGACTAAAAACACTATTTTAGCTTATTATTATTATTATCATTATTATTATTATTATTATCCATAAATTATTTTCAAGATAGTTTTTATTATGCTTAATCAAGAACTACTGCCCGGGACCAAACGCTATACTTTTGTGCATAACTATAAAGGTAACCAAGAAAGTTCTGTCCCTTTTCGTGGAGGTCTGTGTTCAATTGGACCTCACATTGTGAGTTGAATGTGAGTGGAGATAAGGCGAACGTCAGTTGTTGGTGTGGGTGTATCCAACATACTACCTGGTTATGGCAATTCAGAAACACCGTGAACTTGCGTAAAGACAGAGGGAACATGGGACATCCACAGAGCGTCATAAGAGCATGTATGCTGAACGACTTCAAATGGAAGTCAAACGCCCCTGTAGCGGGACAGAAGATACACCAGGTCTTTGGTGAGGGTGTCGTGACGACGCGGACATTGCAGGGATGGTTTAATAAGTTAAAGAACGATGACGAAACACCCGAAAACACCACGTGCCAGAAGACCAACACATGTACAAAGAGAAACTGGGACTACAATTCAGTATGTGGTGAAACTATTCGGCAGCACATCCATCAACTTGTAAAGCACTACAAGTTGGGTCGATGGGTCTCATATTTTGACTCCGGGCCAGAAGGCAACGCGGCAATCGCCTGTGTTTATTTACTGTTTCGGAGCCATTTCTGGGCAGGGTGTTGACATGTGATAAAAAGTGGGTCCTATACGAAGCTCCACGGCGCCGTCATCATTGGTTAGCATCCCATGAACCGATTTCAAAACAGCAGAAACCAGCACTGTACCAGGACAAGGTCCTTCTGTGTGTTTGGTGCATCATGCATCGGGAACTGCTACCAGCTGGTCAGTGTACCAATGCAACTGTGTATTGTCAGCAGATGAGCTGTGATCAACAAAAACTCAAAACTCTGAAGCCATCACTTCTGAATTGCAAATGGGTACTCGTTTACGGGACAACGCTAAGTCCCACGTGGCTAGGATGACTCAGGTTACCATTTTCCGCCTTGGATGGGAAACAATATTGCAACCACTATATTCCCCGGGTATTGCACCGTCCGATTATCACCTGTTCCATTCTTTGAACAATCACCTTAGAGGGCGCCAGTTCAAATCCCTAGTAAAAGTCCAAAATGCACCTGATACTTTCTTCGTTTCACGGCCCACCAAGTTCTACCGCGATGGATTGCATGGCCTTCCAGAACGTTTTCAGAAGGTCGTCGATGCTGATGGAGACTATTTTTGATCTTCCAGGTTAGGTGACATATCGATGTTCGAAGGTGGTGGGTGAAAAAGCAACAAAACTTTTCTTGGATACCTTTATATTTAAATTTAAGACCTTGTATACAGAACCTATCTACACAAGATTGATTTTCTTTGAAATTTCACTTAATTTCTTTATGGTTTCCTGACAAAAATATTTATTTATTATTTGTGACTTAAAAAAACACATAATTATTTTATTACACTGAGTAGAAATAAAAGAGAGCGAATGAAATCCAAATTGAATAAAAGCATTGTTTCTCACCTAATTTTCCATCCTCTATGTCTTTTAAAAACACTCGTTAAGGCATATAAAAATATACTGTACTTACAAATCAGTTTAGTACCTTTGTTTTATGGCTGTATTTGTAGTACCTTGGTAAGACGTTTGTCTTCAAACTGTCAAATATAAATCGCAGTAAATTGTGTAATCAGGTGTCACAAAAAAGTATCCTATTTTTCGATCGGTATAAGGAAGAGATACTATACTATTTTTCGATCGGTATGGAAAAACAATATTTCTCCATACTATTTTACCATAAATTATTAATTGTCAATAAACTTTGTTACTTTTAAATGAATGAAGCGAGATAATTTTACTATGATGTTTTAAAAGCTGGTCATTTGGGGGGGCCAGGAAACCATTTGGGGGGCCTGGCCCCAATGGGCCCCCCTTTGGCTACACCCCTGCGCCTATTAAACATGAATTGTTGTACGAAGGTGAAAAACTTGTAACTTCCTAAGAAAAAAAAACTTGTATCTTCCTTATAATTATTAGATAATAATCTCAGCTCCTAAACACGTATAAAAGATACCGAAGTTATATTTCAGCAAAAAACAATTACCATAAAACATCTCTTTGCATGTGTAATGACTGAAATGTATTATACTTTGCTTCCCTCCCAAATAAATAAATAAACGATTACAGTCGATAAGCGTAAATCTGGCAGAACCTATTTCCCGAAATCTAAAACAAATCACGCAGATTGTTTATTGCTTGTTCGAGATTGTCCACATTACATTTTCGGTCGCGATTGTCCACATCACATTTTCGGTTTTTCATTGTATGTAATTAACTATACCATAACAGAAATTCCCACTACGAACAAATTACACGTTAGGTATACGCCTATGTGTCTCGTCTCGAGGACTTCTGGGCCGCAGTGGCTTAGTGGCAGAGGGTTCACACATGATGCAGGGCCCCATGGTTCTATACCAACTTGCGCAAAGTGGGGTTTGTGGTGAACAAACACCGTGTGTGAGGGTTTTCTCGGAGTTTCCCTTTCCCACAACTCTTTCATTTCACCATTCCACTTATTCTCATCATCTGCGTCTCCTTTAGTCTACCAGGATGACAGTCGGACATAAAACTTAAAGATTGCATTTTCATTTTCACATTTGGAGACCCTGTATCTGTGTTCCTTGAGTGCCCCAAATGCTAAATAATAATGGGTTGGAAGGCCCATGAAGTTTAGTACCTGGTACACCCATTATCTCAACTTGTCCAAAAAGTTAAGGGCTCACGTTAAGTTAACGCCCCAAAACTTTGGTTTTCACACCTTATTAACTATATTGGCCCAAAAGATGAAATTTGTTAGCTCATCGATATTTATCTCGACTAGCCCAGAAAGTTGGGAGGCTCTGGTGAAGTTAGCCCCCAAATTTTCGGCGCCTATATCACATTAACTATGGGAGAACGAAAGCTGAAATTTGGTAGTCTATCCCTCCCGTAGACAGTACTATGTAGGCCATTCATTCTCTGGACCAGCCCAGAAACTTAGGGGGGCTCACGTTAAATTTTGGCGGTGTACGTGACTCACTACTGGATTTACGGGCTACTGACTTCTGGTTCCTTCTCCTACGCTGTGCTCGTTATCAGCTCTGTAAACCATCTTGGATGAACTGACCTGTAGTATATAAAGGACTCAATGGGAGGGGTTACAAACCCCCCTCTTCGGTACGCCACTGCCTAGGTTTATGACATATTTAAACGGGATATGTTGAGTAATAGAAACGATCTTTTCGCAAACTCTCTCTAGTGCATTTTCTATTTACAAATTGTGGTTAGGTCATTATTAGGTAAGTAAATGTAGGCTCAGAAATATGTCTCCATCATGAGACATAACAAAATTGAACGGAACTTTATTCGGCAGGCCTGTACACGGCATTGAACCAGAAAACAGAAAGCCAGCACCAATATCGAATGGTAATATTTAAACTAAACACATGTGAGCATTGACATTCATTTATGAAATACTAGCTGAAATGCCCGGTGTGCACAGGGAAATATAGTTATAGGAAGGTCTCAAGGTATACTTGAACTTAATTTCTCCTTCCTGAAATATTTTATTTTTGACAAAGTTTAAACCACTCCCCATTGAACCCCGCCCTAGGATCCGCACCCAATAAAATTAAATATAGGCCTACTACAGTCTTTTCCAGACTATTATGTCCTTGATGAATTTACCTAGAAGGAACTCATATATTAAGTTTAATCTTCCTAACATAAGTGTCTCGACAGATTTTCTCCCGAGTTCGATCTGCGGTGGGGTAGATCCACGTCTTACATAGAGTCGCTGCTGAAAGAGAAAGTATTCTATACATCACCCCACCTCGTAAGATATTATAATTTTTCATTACTTCTTACCCCCTTTTCCGTTTTTAACCTTTTCCTTCCCCTCTTTCTCCCTTCCCCGCAAGATGCGCACCAAAAAGTCTATATAGTCTACGTTTTCTTCCAGACTACGATATCTTTAATAAAGTTAGTAGAAAGGAGCTTATATATCAAGTTTCATCAACGCCTTAACCTTTGACCTTGAATATCTCAAAATACCCCCTCTTCAATTTATTAAAAAAAAAACATTTTTTAAGTCCAATATAGTAGCACCGACATGACAAATATAAAGATGGCACACCAGCGGCATCGTACAAAAAATATTTATCCACATCGCTGCATCACCGAAAATCACGAAAAAAGCACTTTAATGCATCTTAAGTACCATTTACTCTTATAAGCTTGAAAATTAATTTTACTAACAAGGGATGTATCTGGACTCGGATGGAAGAATCTAAATGAAACCATGTAGGTTATATAAATTATTGGACACAAAAATCGTGGGGTCAGCCATTCCCACGTAAAAGTCTGTGTTTGTCGACAGGCGGCATCTTTGTGTTCGGATATGGGGTGAACTATTCATCTTGATACGCCTTTATAACTTTTATGCGAATAGATATATAACGCTGGGATTTTGCACATACAAATATCAGCAGGGTGACATTTTCTGGCATACTCTTCAATACCACCAAATTAACAGTGTTGCCAACCCATCACAAAGTTATTTTTTTAACGGCACTACGTCAGGTTATTATAAATTTCAAATCTACATTCAAAGCAAAAACAAACCAAACCAAACTTGTTGTTCATTATTGCAAACCGAGGACGCTACAGCATCACCAATATTCAGGAACGTGAAAATTTTGGAGGCCTCTACAATACTAATAACTGAAGTAAGACGGACAGAACAGTTGCAAGGAATTGAAAATTGCATTTCCAAGGACTATTTCGGAAAAAAAAATAGTGCTTAGATACGTACCATGTCTAATTACGTAGATTCTTTTTAAAGGTTGTGAGGATCATAATACTGTTTACAGCAATTTGATAATTCAAACCGTTCTGGACGTATAATAATTATTGTTAAAGTTACCAATATTTCCTAAAATAACGTAGTCCTAGTTGCGAGAAATTTTGAAAATGACATTTTTCTTCCCGATCAAAATGTAATGTTGAAAAGCCTGTCAATAATTTTCAAAATGTACAAAGTATTCCTCTCACACACAAATTCCACATAAAAGTTGTGCAATTCATATTTCCTTTTCTCATTTAAAAAAGCATTACATTCACCACATTAATAAAATATTGTTCACGAAACCAGTCAATTAAAAAAATAATAAAATTTACAATATAATTAACCATATTTGCAGTGTAAAAAACATATTTACAATATTTACCATAGCCAATTATATTCGGCATCATTGCTCATACTTAGCGATGCGCACGAGACGAGTCGAGACAGGATTTTCCTTACAATATTCGAGTCGAGACACGGTTCTTCTAATAGAGAAATATACACTTTTCGAGTCGAGACATCACTTTTACAGCACATTTTCGAGACGAGACAGCCACAAATCTTGTCTCGTGCGCATCCCTACTCATAATTCAAATACGTATTAAAGTAAAATAAATTGAAATGTCCCTTAATTTTTTTAAAAATCCACATAAAATATACATTCACTAACATAATGAAAATGGCAATTTAACATTTCAATTGTTAGACTTCAAAGCAGCAAAAGCAATTTTCTTTTGGGTGAATTTAGGCACCCCAAGTTTTGTAAACACGTTTCTTGCAAACATGTGTTTTAGCTCCCCTGGATCCTATGACCAAGGGGAGAACCTCAAATCGCTTGTTATCATGGACCTAATGTTTAAGTCTTTCATACTTAGTTATTTTCTCTTCTTTTGCCCTTACATCCATGTCATTTCCTTCAAACGTAATGATAATGTCAATTACATATTAACACAGTTATTCTCAACAATTAGGTCTTGTTTCAATTGTACATTCTCAATATCAAACTCTAGCTCTTTACGTGTCTGATAGCCTCTTAACGCGCAATGTCTTTCAATAATTTGAACAATCTGGTTATGCCTGACTATACGTCTGTTGGCATGATAAGTGATTTGGAGATACGCTCAATTTTTTGAAATTCTTAGAACCCCACTTCCTCCCCCTCTTCCCCATCGAATTTCCAAAAACCCTTCACAGATGTTTCCAAAAAATGTATTGCGTTGTAAAGTTCTTTAAGTGGGGGAAGAGATCGAAGGTGTCCCGTATTATCATGGAAAAAAATATGGCAGGCTTTATATATTATATATATTATGAAGTAGTATATGAAGGAAATTGCGACGTATATTGTAATGTATGAATGAAAAAGGATATTAAAGTAATTTTTATATAGGGGAAAGTGGGGTAGAAATGGGTAACTAAGGTTTGATGTGTTGCCAAAGTCAAGATTGGCAACAAAATGTAACGATGATCAGAACAATTACTCTTGACTTATAATTCGTGAATACTACAAAAATGTGATAGGTTCTGTCTATTGTTTTGCATATATGTTTTTCACAAAAAATCAAATCACCCGGAAGTACCCTAATGGTGGGGTAAGACCAGGTGTACATGCTAATCGGGTTTCACCCCACATGTATCGTGTATGAAAAACGTGGCATCGCTAAACTAATACAATTTTATAGTTTATTTTATGTATGTATTAGTATGTTCATTTCTGTTACGTAAGTCCTCATGAAATGTGCAACAAGGAGTAATAATTACCTATTCAGTCACTAACAATCATTGCAATCCCGTCGACCACTGAAAGAAAAACTACAGTAAACACGATACAAGAAACTGACGGTTGTAGCAGCGGGGCGAAATGGCCGTTCCTTCTTTACGTGTTAAAGGCTGCCAAAAACATGAAAAAATGAATTCTAAAGGTCCATAGCTCCAAAACTATGGGATCTACTGTTGTCGAGTCAAGACTTCACTAAGGAACTAGTATGTGCTCTATCCAAAAATACATGTTTTAGATTCCTAAGGTACTCACGCAACAATTTTTATGGAGGTAGTTGGAGAATACTTTATATCATAGGCCCGTAGTTAAACTCCCTCTATAAAAATTGTTGTGGAAGCACCTCAGGATTCTGACACACGCATTTTTGGATAGGGCACATACTAGTTCCTAAGTTAAGTCTTGACCCGACTGCGGTAGGTCCCATAGTTTTGGAGCTATGGACCTTTAAAATTCATTTTTTCATGTTTTTGGCAGCCTATAACACGTAAATGATGGGGTTTTCGCCCTATGTTTATTGGAACGTTTTTGTTTGTTTTACTCTCAGGAATAACTCCTCTGCTTTTGTACAATGAATGTAGTGCCATACTGTATATATTTTTCTATATATGGGTGCACCGAAAAAATATTTTTTCTTTTAAACGCTACACTGCGGAAAACTTGCCTCTATGGTAGATAAATAAAATGCAAAAGAAATATATTTTCTTGTTTACGTATGACGGTACGCAACGACCCTAGACTTTGAAAAAATATACGATTTTCATAACTTTTTGAATACATTGAGAAAATTCAAATAACTTCTATAACAAGTACCTATAGTAATATATCAATAGAGAAAATTATAGAAAAAATAAATAAATGGAAAAGGAATACATTTCACAATTTATTAGTAGCGTATTACACTTATAAAAATACTTTTTTATATACAAAAAATGACATTTTGAAATATATGACTGATTGAAACCTACAAACTGTTTAGTGATTTCATTATATTAACCACTGTGTCGTGGCTGTTTACAAGAAAATTACTCGCAGCCAGTTTTACTGCCCGTTATTTGGCAACCCAAAAGAGTTATCATTGAATAAACTTCCAACTTATGAAGATCTTCTTAAGCGTTTTCTTTCATTAACATTACAACTTAGTAGTGAAAACAAACAGCAGGTCAGTTAGTTTTTCTTAAGTTTCGAATATTGTGGCAGACAAGTTGAATCTGTGTTTGATAAAGCTTCAATACCAACAGCAACGTCTTACAGAACTGTTCAGTTAATAAATGCATACCAGGTAAGTTATCATAATCTTATGAAGTAGTTTAAGCGGGATAAGGAAAGGTTCAAAAGGAGAGTTGAACATTTCAAAAGAAAATGTTTTTTACTGTTTGATGGCTTTGCATGTAAGTGCATAATAACATTTGACTGCAATAGCCAAAAGGTCACTAATACTGAGGTCTGTGAATTCCCTGTGTCCATTATCTATAACTGTGAAAAACTGAAAAAAAAAAATACCCATCATTGAATTAAATTCTTGTATACCCCGAAAGAAATATTGGCACAGGTAATATTGGAAGTGTAACGATACAAAAGAGATTACCCAAAGACATGGAAGGAATTTGTTTGAACATAAAAGAACTCAGTTCAATGTTAATTTATTTTCACAGACATCTTGTTCAAAATATACAAATGCAGAAACTCTCCTGTCAAAAGAGGTAGGCAGTGATTTGCCTGAAGACAGTAAGTACGCCAGAAATGTTTACTTGGGGGGGGGGGTCAAAATAAAAGGGGGTGTGCTCTCAGAATAGTGATATAACTTTTAAACAAACTCAAACAAGAAAACAGTATATTTTGTTACGCAACTACTGCAATACTACTACTACTACTACTACTACTACTACTACTACTACTACTACTACTACTACTAATAATAATAATAATAATAATAATAATAATAATAATAATAATAGTAATAATAATAATAATAATAATAATAATAATAATAATAATAATAATAATATCAGCTCTTCGCAGTGGTAGGTTCAATAAAGTAAGTTCACACATTTGAGCATTTATTATTATTATTATTATTATTATTATTATTATTATTATTATTATTATTATTATTATTATTATTATTATTATTAAACTAAGTAATACAGTGAAACCTCTCAAAACGGACACCGATGGAACGGATTATTTGTCCGTAAATGAGAGGTGTCCCTAAAAGGAAGGGTTCTCTCTTTTTTATAACACAACACCACACATATTTATGGCATAGAAGAATAAGAAAGTTTGTCCTCTTACGAAGATGTCCACTATTGAGAGATGCCCGTTAAGAGAGGTTTCACTGTATTAGGAATTAACCTCCACTATTTTACCCAGTAGTTACATGTGAATTCATTACATACGAATTATTGTAGTCTAATTATTTTGCAAAATTCTGCTATTATTTCAATTTATTCACCCCAGCAAGTTTTAGTGGGTTATTTTTTTTTTTATATATATATATTAATTGGGAAAAAATTCCCTCGTCCCATGCTGAAATCACATTCGTTTAGTAATTAATACTGTACATAGTTCCAATTTCATTATTTTAATATTCTAACGCTGTTATTAACGTTAATTGTTGTAATATTATTAAATCTCTTAATCTCTGTTCCTGCCCCTTCCTAGCTACGTTATTGGCTCTGAATATCTTTCATAAGCAATTATTCATTGATTTAGTTATTTTCCAGAAATTCAGTTTTTCAATTTACAAATATGTTGTATCTGTCTGTTTTGTCTTCTTTAATATACCCTAATTTTAATAATCCCAGGGCTCATAGTGGTCTGATCTCTTGTAAATAGTTGAAAAGTGACCAAAAATGGCCAAAAGCACACGAAAAAGTGACTAAAATCTCATCATGCCTCTTTTTCCTTTGTCAATTTCTCCAACACCTCTCTCTTTGTTTGTTCTTTTGTTTCTTCTTTACTTCTTCTTTTTGAGCTTCCTCCTTTCTTAGGTTTTCAAAGTATGCTTTGTAGTTACGGTAAGCAGACTTAGCAGATGTAAAAAGCTTCTGAGTAAGTGAAACCAGTTCTGGCCTATTTCCGAATTCGTTCATCCCAGACATTATATTTAACTTCGCATTAAGAGTTCTCAAAAACGTGAAATATTCGAATTCATCACCTACTCTTAAGAAGAACATACAAGAAGCATAGCACAAGACGAACATGATGAACCACACAAACACACACGCACAACGTTGAATGGGGCATTAACTATTACGAGAGAAAACTAAAAGATTATTATGATAGAAGGAAGAATAGACACAGAAGAGCTCTCAACCTCACTTTGAGAGCTTAAGCATTCACCAACCGTCCACTATGCTTTAGAAAGAATAGAAGCTGAAGTGAGAATAAAACTGACTATTTCACATGTGGCAGCAAGTACTGAAGCTTTCAGAAGAGTAATGAGTAGGCTCCGGATTCTTAGGTTCGAACCTATTTTATTCCTGTACAGTGAATGCAAAAAATTCGTGTTTTCTTTACATTTCAAGTTACTATAAGTAGAACTATATTAGTTTTATAGGGCCTAAAATGTCCTAATTGGAGGGTTAGGACCTAAAAAATCCTAAATTAGCTTTTAGAACCTATAACGTTCTAAATGATTCTTTATAGTTATTTTTAACTTGAAAAATACTTTCAAACACGTAGTCAATCGTCAACGACATAATTTCATCTGTAAAGAAGGTTTTCTTGAAAGCTCCTAACAGTGTGGCTACCTTCAAGGATATGCTTCCAAACACACCACTGCCACCACAGCCCGTTGTGTCCCGTTAGGGAACGTGGCTCTCAGCAGTACTGTACTATGCAGATAATTTTGAAAGCATTGTTTGGGTCATCGATTCACTCGACGAGATTGAAGCCGCTTCAATCACGTCTGAAAACAAAAGCACTGAAGTCACAGTTTGCTGTACAACAAGTAAGTTACATTAAAGCCAACTTTTCTCATCTGCCTGCCTCAAGCCATCACTGAATTGGAGAAGTCTCTTCCACTAACAGAAGCTCTTCAAATCCTTCAAGAAGAGAAAAAAGTACCTGGGGAAGTTGGAACAAAAATTGCGGACAACTTGGAGGCGGTTTTGAAACGCAGTCCTGATTTCACACAGATACAACTAGTGGGCCAAATTCTTCGTGGAGACAATGTCCAAGAAAATTTGCTATGGAATCCCGAGGAATTAGCCAGTATGAAATATGCGCCTCTTACATCATGTGATGTGGAACGCAGTTTTTCTGCATTCAAGAGAATTTTGTCAGACGACAGGAAAAAGTTCACAACAAAAATCTTGCCAAATATTTTGTTGTTCAGTGCCATTACGGAGAGTGAAGTGACCACTTTTTGCGCTATAGAAAACATGAAAAGTGCCGGAAAAACAATATTTGAAGATTCGTATTTCCTCAGTGTATCGTTAGAAAAGTGAAGTGATATTTGTGGTGGTGTATAAAATTTCAAATATAAGAAAACTGACAAAAAACTACTACTACTACTACTACAGTACGACAGGCCATACATATGTTAAACTATATTTCAGCTATCAAAAAAAGTCCAAGGTAAGAAGAGTTTTATTATTTTTATTACGCAGAAGACTGGTTAACATAAAGCTTACTAAATTAAGGTTACCATTTAAGTATGAAATAGCTAACAAAGTGTTTAAAGTGTAGTAATATTCCGTTTTCAGTAATATAACGCTAAAAATCCTAAACGGTGTTTTTTAAAACCTATAAAGTCCTAAAATGCACTTTTTAAAATCCTAATTTGAATTTTTTGGGACCTAAAAATCCGAAGCCTAGTAATGAGTAACAAGTTTCTGCTTTTTTCCATTTGTTTTTATATTTTTTTTTCTTAGAAAACTGCCAATGCGAAACATAAATCACACGAAAAAGTCACTTTACCTCTCAAAAAAAGTAACTTTTAGTGACAAATTTGAAAAAAAAAGTAACTTTTAGTGAGGAACTTGAAAAAAGTAAATTTTAGTTTAACCCTTTCACTGTGGAAGGCGACGGAAAAAAATTTCCCTAACCTGCGAATGTCGATTATAGTCGACGTGTTAAAATTTGTCTGTATCTTGGGTTTGTCGATTGTAGTCGCCAAAGGTTTTCTGTGTGATTTCTATTGTTTATCGAAAACAATAGAACACAAACAAAAATGAACGGTACAACTTTGGCGACTACTCTCGACAAAGCCAAGATACGGACAAACAAATTTTAACACGTCGACTATAGTCGACATTCGCATGTTAAGGAAATTTGGTTCTGTCGACAAAAGTCGACTTCTTCTGTGAAAGGGTTAAAAAAGTGACTCGCTATGAGCCCTGTTCCGCTCAATGAATTTACGTAAATAAAAATATACTTTACAAAAATTAAGCTAGCGCCAAATGCGTTCCTGCATAACACTAGACTCAGTCTAAAAAATTTATAATTCTTACTTCGATCGATCTCTTCATTTCTAAAAACGTTTTGACTACACCCTTCTAACGTCCGCCCGTTGATACACCACTTGCAGAGCAGGCTCGAGACCAGCCACAGAGCTTTGGGGTCCATGAATATGTTAGGAGGGGCTAAGTCATTAAAAATTCTCTTACAAATATCTAAATTGTGCATTTTGTATTGAGGTCTGGAGGGGACATGAAAAATTTAGGGGGCCAGTCCCTCTTTACTCCCCTCTGTTTGCGAGCCTGTTGCAGAGTAGCACTTACCAACTGAATCTGGTATAGGCTTATTGTCACATTTTTTCTTATTGAGGAGGAGGTAGGTGAATGACCGCTCAAGACGTTGCCAATTTTTGTTTTGTTTTTCAAGTCCTGGGGCATTGTAGAAGACCTTACGTATGGTTTCACACCTTCCTGCGTCCAGACATAGGAGGAGATGACGTCATAATTTTAAAATATATATTTTCTCTTATTAAGCCTATGTTCATTATTTTTTGGCGGGCTTATTTTTGCACGTAGAAGATTGAAATTTTGCACAAACATTCAGTCTACCGAGTAGTATTTACCAGATATTTTTTCAGATTTCTGCGTTAAAACAGGGGGGATCCAGAGGGGCAAAGAGTTTTAAAAAGGGATATTTTTACCAGAAAATCCCTTTCTTCGGGATTTTCCCGCCTTAGATACATGATGGAGACACGTGCCTCATACCGTCTGAAAGGCAGTTCTATTCTAAGAGAATGATGGGCGAAATATGTCTCTAGGATAATTAGGGATGTCTCAGGGATTTTTTGTAAAAATATACTTCTGTATAAAGGAATATTGGACATTTTCGGTATTTTTTTTTTTTTTTTTTTGGCGTGGTTATTTTTGCACACGTAGAAGATTGAAATTGTTCACAAACATTCAGCCCACCGAGTAGTATTTACCAGATTTTTTTTTTCAGATTTCTGCGTTAAAACACGGGGGTTAAGAGGGGCTAAATGTTGAAAAAAGGGATAATTAGACCAAAAAATCCCTTTCTTCGGGATTTTCCCGCCTTAGATACATGATGGAGGCATGTGAGTCATACCGTCTGAAAGGCAGTTCTATTCTGAAGAGAATGATGGGCGAAACATGACCCTAGGGTAATTAGGGATGTCTCAGGAAATTTTACCTGAGATCATGGTCTTTTGCGGTAATTTGGGGCATTGTGGGGATTCTTGATAAAATTTCTCCCACCCTTAGTATTCAAGATAGAAACTTGAAATTTGGCACACCCATTCAGTCCACCAAGTACTATTTATCAGATTTTTTTGAGATCTCTACGTTCACACAGGGCCGCTCGAGAGGGGCCCAAAGTGTTAAAAAAGTTCTTCCTCCGAAATTTTCCCTTTCGCATCAATTTTCCCTCTTCTGGTAAATTATATGGGCATGCAAGTGATACCATTTGAAAGCCAGTTTCATTCTGAAGAGAATTAGGTATGAGCCATGATCCTAGGATAAGTAGACGCGATGCAGTAGCTGCTTGACTGAAAGTCTGAAAAATACCCCGAAAACCCCGGATCACGTAAGGGATAACAGACTTAGTGCGTTTGCACACGGCAACGATAATATCGGTGGAAGCCCCGATAATATCGGTGTCGGTGTCGGCGTACTTTGCACACGTCGCCGACAATATCGGTGGAAGCCCCGACAATATCGTTGCGAAGTAAGCGACACACAAAAAAAAAAAAATCTTCTCCCTATATGAAAATAAATAAAAAATAATAATTGGGAAAATTACTTTTTAAAACAAGGACTACAAAAACTGTTCTGAAGAGATGTGGAGGACGTACAAAACTTAGAAAAAATAGCCCTCTGCCTGAACATGTTTAGATTTAACAGTGCCGTTTTAAATAGATGCTGTAAACATATTATTTTCGTTTCGATGAGAATTGATGCTGTACATTGCAAACTATATTAGTTTTAATTTTTGTTGAAACACTGTTACATATTGTATGTATATTACTTTGTTTTCCATGCAATTAACATTAATGTCATAGTAGATTAAATGATGATTCGAATTAGTAATTCTGGGGGGCGCGGTGGCTCAGTGGTAGAGCGTTCACCTCTGGTGCTTGAGGTCCCGGGTTCGATCCCAGCCCCCGCCAAGTGGACTTTCTGGTGGACAAACACCGTACTCGTGTGTTTTCTCGGGGTTCTCCCGTTTCCTCCCACTTTCTTCATTCCACCATTTCACTCATCTCTCATCATCACCGTCTCCTTTAGCCTAACCGGCATAACCGTGGGACGTATAACTCAAAGATTTCATTTCATTTTATTTTTCGAATTAGTAATTCTGTTTTACATTGCTCCATACATACACTGGCGCAAATCCGGGGGGATGAAGGGGACATCGCCTCCAATCTTGGAACTGGGGAGATTGTCCTCCCCAATAATCCGATTTGAAATGTGTTTTTTGGGAGAGAAATTTGATTGTGTCCGATCGCCAGAAAGGAAAGTAAGATTAAATTAATGTCCACTCAGAATAAGTCTCAAATCTGCCCGCCTCCCAATGTTGAAGACAACTCTGCTCCCCTGATCCTCGACAGCATTGTTTCTCGACTACAGAAATAGTTTGAACATCGCTATATATATAATATGGGAACGATCTTACCCCCCCCCCCCAATGTTGAAGACAGATTTTCGCTGTTGCATACATACCTGTCGTTTCTCGTTTCTTTTTGTCCATGAACTCAAAATCCTGGGCAAGGCTTGCATAAACTTTTCACCATGCTTTTTGCTTTTAATTCTGTCCTTGAAAGAGTCTGTTATCTTATCCCATATGCAAGGTCTACATTCCACAAGTTCAATAAGGGTTAAAATATCGAATGGAAAAATTCCTGCCATCTCTAAAAATCTAAGCAAAACTAGAAAGATACAAATGCAATAATACACAACCTTTTCATTCAGTCACTGTAGCTAAACTGCAGAACTCTATCAGGGGTCGATCCCGGTACAAAGGGGAGAGGGAAAACTTGTGAATACACAGCTTTGGTCTTTGTTTTCAATTGCCATTCTACAAATTATTTTTTAAAAGTGGGGATTTGGGATAGTTTTGGAAACGAGAGAAAAAATCTGCAACAAGTGAAGCATGAAGTCGCATCCCTATTGTTGAGATCACAATCAAGAAAATGCCAAATGAGTAACTTGTCCTTGGAGTTTTGGAAAGAGTGTTTGATTGTGCTGGTTTCGTTTCAAAATAATAATAATTCTACGTTGAGTTGTCAACAAATATTCTATTCAATCATTGTTTATTGAGTGGAACCGGGAAAAGTGATCTGTACACAATTCTGATGAAAATAAAAGAAAGTAATAATAATAATAATAATAATCAGGATTTTTTCCATGTGCTTATGTTCACAGTGTATCAAACTGAAAATTACGCTTAAATTAATTTCCAGAATGTATTAAAATTTAAAAGCATTAATAGTTTAAAAAATATACCATCAGAGAGAGTGTGTTTGTGTGAGAGAGAGAGAAAGAACAAAAATAAAAAAGGAGTGGAAAATAATCAAGAAACTGGTTATCTAAATTTCCTATATTCTATTTGGTAATAGCTATTTAGAGGGAAACCAGTACTCTTCAGACTTCCCACATTTTATATTTATTTAATAAAGGGAATTAGCTACTCTAAAATAGAGACTGTAAAAAAATAATAATCTGTTCCCAAGTTGTTTATAGGACAAGATAATAATAATAATAATAATAATAATAATAATAATAATAATAATAATAATAATAATAATAATAATAATAATAATAATAATATACAATTGTAATAGAAAAATGGAAACAACAAAATTCCAAAGACAAGAAACGAAACAAAAATACATGGCGCCTTGTCACTCACTCTCTTCATCTAACCCGCTAGCCGGCCGACATTATCGGTGGCGTGTGCATCCAATCATAAGAAAAAGTTGCCCCCGACAAAATCGGTGTCGGCGGTACCGCCGACAGTATCGGGGGCTTGGCCGACAGCATCTGCGTGTCGGAGGATCGGCCGATAATATCGGTGGCGTGTGCAAGCTACGATTTGAATACATTGAAGTCGATTTCACCGCCGACATTATCGGTGGCTCCACCGATATTATCGTTGCCGTGTGCAACTTAGGGTTCAGAAGAATTACAAAGGCTAGAAACTTAACTTCTAAGTGCGTTTGCACACGGCAACGATAATATCGGTGGAAGCCCCGATAATATCGGTGTCGGTGTCGGCGTACTTTGCACACGTCGCCGACAATATCGGTGGAAGCCCCGACAATATCGTTGCCGGTGATGAGCGAAGTAAGCGACACACACAACAAAATCTTCTCCATATATGAAAACAAATAAAAAAAAAATAATAATTGGGAAAATTATTTTTTAAAACAAGGACTACAAAAACTGTTCTGAAGAGGTGTTGAGGACGGTACAAAACTTAGAAAAAATAGCCCTATGCCTAAACATGTTTAGATTTAACAGTGCCGTTTTAAATAGGTGCTGTAAACATATTATTTTCGTTTCGATGAGAATTGATGCTGCTGTACATTGCAAACTATATCAGTTTTAATTTTTGTTGGGACACGGTTACATATTGTATGTATATTATTTTGTTTTCCATGCAATTAACATTAATGTCATAGTAGATTAAATGATAAGATTCGAATTAGTAATTCTGTTTTACATTGCTCCATACATACACTGGCGCAACCCGGGGGGATGAAGGGGACATGTCCCCTCCAATCTTGGAACTGGGGAGATTGTCCCCCCCAATAATCCGATTTCAAACGTGTTTTTTGGGAGAGAAATTTGATTGTGTCCGATCGCCAGAAAGGAAAGTGAGATGAAATTAACGTCCACTCAGAATAAGCCTCAAGTCTGCCCGCCTCCCAATGTTGAAGACAACTCTGCTACCCTGATCCTCCACAACATTGTTTCTCGACTACATAAATAGTTTGAACATCGCTATATATATAATATGGGAACGATCTTACCCCCCCCCCCCCAATGTTGAAGACAGATTTGCGCTGTTGCATACATACCTGTCGTTTCTCGTTTCTTTTTGTCCATGAACTCAAAATCCTGGGCAAGGCTTGCATAAACTTTTCGCCATGCTTTTTGCTTTTCAATTCTGTCCTTGAAAGAGTCTGTTATCTTATCCCATATGCAAGGTCTACATTACACAAGTTCAATAAGGGTTAAAATATCGAATGGAAAAATTCCTGCCATCTCTAAAAATCTAAGCAAAACTAGAGAGATACAAATGGCTAATTCCATGTGTGACTTACACGACATCAGACGCCAGACGGTAGTAAATATTATGTATTAGAAAAGTTATAAGATATTTTCATGGGCAAGTTTTAGGTTATAAATAAGGGGCAATAAGTCTTTCATTCATCTTTATTTGCAGCATTTAAATATGTGAACAAAATAGCTGAAACAAGACTCTAAATATATACGTGACTTACACGACAGCAGGAGACATCGTGTTTTGAATAACGGTTAACTATATGATAATTCTGTTCTTCTATTGCTACAAGGAAACTAAAACTTTTTACATATATTAAGTAGATACCAAGCTACAACACCAAAAAGGAATTATTATATTTTCTGTATTTATTTTAAAATATATGCCACAAATATATCGTGACGTACACGACATAAATTTGTGACTTACACGACAAGTCTAACATCATGTCTTCGTTTAATTACACTTTCAAAATCTATTGGAGGATAGAGTGGCACTAATGATTTAGAGAGATAAAAGGAAGTTAACAGACAAAACAAGAAGTTAAATAGTTATTTATTCGAACAAAATTTGTCAAATTCTAATTTATGTCTGTGATCGACGTCTGTTAATGCAACATATGCCTAATCTTTCTGTTGCGGCCAATAAAATTATTTATCTTGATGGTAATGGCGAAGAAATGTTACATACAGTTCTTCTGATTCTTTTCTCCATATCTAATAAATATTTAATAGTTCTTTTTCCGGCGAAGGGTACCAATACCCTGCCTCCAGTAGAGTATTTTCATCCCTTCTTCACTGCGTTTATTCCCTTCACATGGGCCAGTGAACTGTTCTGGAATGAAATCAAACTTCCTTCGTGGTGAAGAAATATTTTAGATGAGAGAACATTCCATAGTATACGCTGAAACACAATGAAAGTAGTGCTAGTTTCGTGTTTTTGGAATATTACATATTTGTTTCTTATGATGTTTCCATTGGCGCAACTCAAAAATTTTTGAAGTAATACTCTTTACTACAGTATATTACATTATGTTCGGACATAGCTTGCGTGCGCTCTCAATAAATTCTGAAGCAGATTGAGGATCAATTTGCGTTTGATAGCCTTTGCCATAGTTCGTAGCCGAAAAATGCCAAGACATTTCAACTTTCTGCAATGTCATTGAACAAAGTGAATAATGTGCACCATCATCCGACTGATAATTCACATTGTTGATCGGAAAACCCGGATGACGCCCTTCAAAATCTTCCATAAGTGTAGAATAGAAACAAGCAACTGCAAACATATCTTGATGCACACAATCAGATATAATTACGCACGAATCATGTTCTGTGGTTTCATTTTCTTCAGGATGGCAGTTTACATAGTACAACTGTGTGATATCCAGTGAGCGGTTTGTATCTTTTCTTGGTACACAAAACAGTAATTTCCACTAAAATCCATTTGATGCAATATCATTCTTTTCAACTTCTCTATCTATTTCCGCTTCCATTCAGCTTCTGAACTAGGCATATCTGAAAATGCAACAGAAAAGACGAGTGTTACATATCTGACATGTCCTAATTTCATAATCTTAAAGTAAACGTTGTTGTGACTTACATAGTTCCGTTTGAATAAGCATGTTTTCTACCAAGAAAGCGTGATAGAGTAGTAGCGTGCTAGATTTGGCTCGACAGGTTGCGGGTTTAAAACATATAGCTGGCAATCCTGACTGAGGTGTTCTTCATTCACGCCAGGCAAATGCCGAGATGATACCCATTCAACGAATCCTTTCCCACATACCCACCTCCATCCTATACCGGCCTGAGCTTTAGATGCCTAAATGCAATAAATACCAATTTACAAGCATATTTCCAAAACAACGAAAGAGTACGAGAAAACCAATAAACGTATTAAAAGTAGCTGAAGCTAGAAACTTCGAGATCACATGTGCCAACATTGTTCCAAAGACAGTAGATACTTCCTGTCACGTTTTTTAAAACTTCTTTCTAGATCACATCGATTCATATTGTTACATTCATTTGTTCATCCATTCATTTGTTACATTTATAGTTCAGTCAAGTACATTTTACATCCATACTTCATAATATTGCTTTCATCATCCTTATCTTTCATTCTCTTACACTAAACATGGCACCCAATACATTAATTGAGTTATCAATTCACTATTTATACGTTTTACTGCAGTTAGCAACTATTGACAATATAGTAACATTGCAACAAAATGTGACTTACACGACACGCATAATGTGACTTACACGACAGGGAAAGAAATGTGACTTACACGACATATTATATTTTGTATTTAAAAGAGTTACACGTATTATTTCGGGACTTTCTGCACGGCGTTTGATTACCGTCTGTCCAAATGAAGAAAATTTAGAATAACAGCTTTTTTGTTTTATTATGTATATAAATACATAAACTTATTTATGTTTTCTTGTGACTTACACGACAGCCTACTTGAATAAATCAATTATAGTAATTTTCTTGCTATTATTAAATTATATGCAAAACAATGTCACTGATGTAAACACAAACATTATCTTAATAAATACCATACGCGATCTTCAATTACCTACAGAAATTAGCAGAGAAAAACTTTGTGTTAATATCCAAATGTAAGTACGATATTCTGCGACATGAAAGTGGCCATATTTTACCTCCTGCAGAGCCATCTACGAATCAGCGTTGGTATCATCTTGTTCATGTATGAAAAATTCAGCATTCTTAAAATTGAATTTTAATACTTATGTAGGCCAACTTGAAACTTCAAATTTTCCCTTCGTAGGGTCACTTACCGCGGAATTGACCAAATGCAATAATGCACAACCTTTTCATTCAGTCACTGTAGCTAAACTGCAGAACTCTATCAGGGGGTCGATCCCGGTACAAAGGGGAGAGGGAAAACTTGGATACATAGATTTGGTCTTTGTTTTCAATTGCCATTTCACATATTATTTTTAAAAAGGGGGGATTTGGGATAGTTTTGGAAATGGGAGAAAAATTTGCAACAAGTGAAGCATGAAGTCACATCCCTATTGTTGAGATCACAATCAAGAAAATGCCAAATGAGTAACTTGTCCTTGGAGCTTTGGAAAGAGTGTTTGATTGTGTTGGTTTCGTTTCAAATTAATAATAATTCTACTTTGACTTGTCAACAAATATTCTATTCAATCATTGCTTATTGAGTGGAACCGGGAAAAGTGATCTGCACACAATTCTGATGAAAATAAAAGAAAGTAATAATAATCAGGATTTTTTCCATATGCTTATGTTCACAGTGTATCAAACTTTGAAAATTACGCTTAAATTAATTTCCAGAATGTATTAAAATTTAAAAGCATTAATAGATTAAAAAAATATACCATCAGAGAGAGAGAGAGAGAGTGTGTGTGTGTGTGTGTGAGAGAGAGAGAGAGAGAGAGAGAGAGAGAGAGAGAGAAAGAACAAAAATAAAAAAGGAGTGGAAAATAATCAAGAAATTGGTTATCTAAATTTCCTATATTCTATTTGGTAATAGCTATTTAGAGGGAAACCAGTACTCTTCAGACTTCCCACATTTTATATTTATTTAATAAAGGGAATTAGCTACACCAAAACAGAGACTGTAAAAAAATAATAAGCTGTTCCGAAGTTGTTTATAGAACAAGATAATAATAATATACAATTGTAATAGAAAAAATGGAAACAACAAAATTCCAAAGACAAGAAACGAAACAAAAATACACAGCGCCTTGTCACTCACTCTCTTCATCTAACCCGCCGGCCGGCCGACATTATCGGTGGCGTGTGCATCCAATCATAAGAAAACATTGCCCCCGACAAAATCAGTGTCGGCGATACCGCCGACAGTATCGGGGGCTTGGCCGACAGCATCTGCGTGTCGGAGGATCGGCCGATAATATCGGTGGCGTGTGCAAGCTACGATTTGAATACATTGAAGTCGATTTCACCGCCGACATTATCGGTGGCTCCACCGATATTATCGTTGCCGTGTGCAAACGCACTAAGAGGAAGTCAATAAGGAGTTTCCAACTACCTAAGATCAATTTCCTAGCTAGAGACTACACCGAAATGATTCACTGGAACACTGTTACACTTTCACCTCAGCCTTTGCTGCGGAAATTTACCGATCACGAGATTTGACAAAGGTCCAATCAGGTGAAACAGAGGCTGAGTGGAACTTTGATAAATTCCCGTGTCACACCAAAGCATTAGAACGATGCGTGTAGCTGGTAACTGAGGCGTCACAAAAAGTTATCGGTTTCAATTCCAGGGATGGATTTATAAGATATTTAATCCCAAGTTTTCAAACAAATCATTTTTCAAACTAACAAAAGAAACTAAAGAAAAGTAAAAGACTGTATTTCATTACAAACTTAAGTATTACACAATCAGAAAAAAGGTCTATTTCAATGGAAAGTTGTCTTTTTTAAGTGTTTTTATAAGTGTAATACGCTGCTAATAAATCGTAAAATGTATTCCTTATACATTTATTTAACTTTTCTATAATTTTCTCTATTGAAATATGACTATAGGAACTTGTTATAGAAGTTATCTGAATTTTCTCCATGTATTGGAAAAGTTACGAAAATCGTATATTTTTTTCAAGGTTTAGGGTCGTTACGCTACCGCCAGACATAAAAAAAGAGACATATTTCTTTTGCATTTTATTTATCTACCATAGGGGCAAGTTTTCCGCAGTATAGCGTTTCAAACAAAGAAAAAAATATTTTTTCGTCCCACCCTAATATATGAGGGTCACTACGAAAGTTTTGAGATGTGAAATAACTTACATACTTAAAATCAATTTAACACTTACATTTTCTCAAAGTATTCACCATTACACTGTATACACTTTTGCATCCTTGAAAACCACTCTTGGAAGCACTGTTGACAGTATTTTTCTTCAAGTTTTGAAAATTCATTCTCGTAAGCCACTACAGCTTCTTCAGGGCTGCAAAATCTCTTCCCACGCATGCGATCTTTGATCCTGGGGAACATAAAAAAATCACACGGGGCGAGGTCAAAGCTATACGGCGGATGAGTCATAAGTTTGACCTCCGTAGATTCTAAAAACTGAATTGTGATGTTGGACGTGTGTGCGGACGCGTTGTCATGATGAAGCAGGATCCCACGCAATCCAGTTCTTGGACGCCGTTCCCGAAGCTTCTGGAAGTTTCTGGATGGAAGTTCTTAGACACTTTTGTTAGGCAAACAGTGGTGTGCCACTGAACAGTAACAGGCCTTTGTTCTTCAAGTGGAACAGTTGCAACATGGCCAGATTTGGAGAAGAAAGTTGCGACCATCTTCTTCCCCCACATCGCGGTCGCTTCACTTTCGTGGGTGGATTTTCGTCTGGAAATATCCAAACTGTAGACTGGCGTTTATTTTCAGGGTGAAATTGATAGATCCAAGTCTCATCACCAGTAACAATGTCAGAGACGTGTCGAGAATTGCCTCCATCAAATCTTGCAAGCATTTCTTCACACCATTCCACACGCATGCGTTTCTGCTGTTCAGTCAAAGTGTGAGGCACCCAACGAGATGAAACCTTCCTGAGCCGAAGATGATCATGAAGAATTTTTGTTCTGGCTGGCGATCCAACGTTCACTGTAGATTCAATATCCTTGAAAGTTGTTCGAGGATTTTCTCGAATCATTTGTTTCACATCGGCAATGTTTTCATCTGACACAGCTGTTGCCGGACGTCCAGCTCTCTCTTCATCTTTAAGCTATGTCCGGCCTCTTCTGAATTCATCAAGCCACCGAAAAATTGTAGAAGAGAGGGGCAGGAACCACCAACCTTTCAATTACTAGCCGCGTGCTCTTCCGACTTGGCCACGGATGCGATGAAGAAACCGTCGCTTGTAAAGGGATAAATTCTTAAGGTCTTTTGAATTTGGCTAATCAGAGTGCTCCTTTAACCCGCGTATATTCGACGATAACCGTTCGGGATAAAATCTGCTCGCCTTGTAGACCTAATTTTATAACAAAATGACGACTGTCTATTTACTTCATTTTATAGTTCTTCCATATTCACTTTCAAATGATCGGCGCCAGTTGCCATCTAATAAAGTTGATGCGTTTGTTGCTTCTAGTACACAACCGCTTTGAAAAAGAAGCAATAAATGCATCAAATGTGGGAGATGAATTTAGAACACCTAAATGGTACATGCCTAGCACATCTTGTGCTGTTATGGTTTCTTCAGAAACATTTTGTAAAACAATTGAAAACACATCGCGCGGTTTGTATTGTGAAATTTTGCGTATACTTGGATTTCTTTAAGTATTTCTTTCTACTGTGTTTGCCTGTAGCTTCAGTACATAAGCCTTTATAATTAGATACCCAACATATTTGGCAATCATGCAGAAAAAAACACCGAAGATTCTACACTTGTGTTAATTTAACACACAGGCTGTGTGTCATTTCAACTAGCGGCATTTGACACACAACTCCAAACGGAGAGTGAGTAGTTCTAACCACTTGTTTGTGTTATATTTTAACACAATCGTGCTAACACATAGGCATGTCATTGAAATAATACAACGATTTTTTACAGTATAGGCACTTCCAGTAGAACTACAACGATTAAATTTGGCAAAGTTTTTAGCCTCCTGGGACTATATAGAAAATTTCCAAAAGTGAATATTTTTCCATTTTTAGCAGCTTTAAAGAGACAAAAAACTGTGTAATTTAAATAGACTTTTTGGATGTACAAAATCTCATATTTTAGGTACCGTAATTGAAATCGAAATAAAAACTAGGAATTTTGGTATGTTAGTAGGTTTATGAGGCGCGAGGGCGTAGGATGAGAAATTTTGTATCTGGCGACAAATTCCCACCTACTTAAAACTAAACTGATTATATAAACATTCAATTGTGCCAATTGTCAAGTTCATAAAGAAATTGAAAATCCAGCAACTGGGTAAGTAAGAAAATGCTAATCCAAATGTCAATTGAAAGAAACGGAAGTATTTTAAGTAAATATTGGCTACAACGCATTCTAATTTTCCAACTTGGTCAAAAGTTAGCAGGGTTGGAAAAAATACAGTTTTAAAAAAAAAGAACAAAGCGCGTGTTTAAAACATGAAAAAAGTGTTTAAATTGTTTTAAAGATGTTTTAAAACACACACGAAAAAGTACATGTTTTAAACATTTTGAACAGTTTAAAATATGATTTTAAACATATTTCAAAATCGTGTAAACACGTATTTATTAAGACTTTTTGCTCTTTCAACCGGTCTTTTCATTTATTTTATTCTCTTTAAGACTACACAGTGTTGGGTACAGAACATTTCCGTATAGATTAGTAATTCTCAACTTATTTCATATAACGACCCCTTTTATTACACCCTCTTGCCAGTGACTCTCATACAGTAAGTATTTTCTTGGATATAGTAAGCTTTTAAGGTAGATTTTAAAATTTACCAACTATAGCGGTTTCACACAATCTATCAATATACATGGCAAAACAAAAGTCCTCACCATCCTTGTGCGTTGAGAACGGGTTGAGAGAGAATGATGAAACTTGGAAGTGGTCTGACACATCAGATGGTGCTATCAAGCATCATGGCGAACATCTGTGCTTAGTATTCGAAATTTCAAATGCAAATGGTGTCATGTTACATGAGGGCTAGAATTTTACCAGAAATGCTGTTGTGCGGTTATTTTAACCATAAAGAAAATCATTTCGTGTTACCGCTTCTAAAAGTTTTGTACTTATGCCTTTAGGGGCTAAGCTAGCGTTTCGTGGAGGCGGGTGAGATTTTTGTTGCAAAATTTGATTACTATTTCATAACACTGGTGCTAATAAAATTATTTTATAATAATAGGGCTACGTTTTCGAAAAGTAATGTTTGAAGCACACTTCATATTGTGCTAACTTTATATTTTCTGCAAGTCTATGTAATTGGTTGTTTTTTGAGTCAAAAATGTATTGACGAAAGGTAATATTTGGGGCGTTCAGAGCACAATAGATCCAAATCCATTTTCAATAAACTTCAGTTTTCCTCAGCAAATGAATTCTATTTCAAAAAATAATACTTCGCAGTCAAGAATCCAAAACAAATGTAACTAAAACCATGCGAAAAGGCGTGGGATAGTTTCATATGACAACCGCTAGTAGGGGCGTCAGTGGAACAGGAGGGCAACCACCCTCATCCGCACCCTGCATTTCAGATTTTGGGGACGGTAAGACAGTTTTAGAAATCTTTTGATAAGCAAAGTCCAACAGAATAAGCCTGAGGTAATTACACCGAATAAATACGAAGAACATATAGATGATTAAAACTGGGAAGTTGCTTAGGTCCAATTTCCTGAATTTTAAGCAGGCCCGAAACTCGAAAGTAGAGCCACCTATGAAATCCTTGGGTAAAAAAAAAATATATACAAGAAAGCAATATAGGCCTATAGCTCCTTACGGGCAATGATCAAAATCCGTATTTATTAAGTGCAAGGACTTCAATTTTTAAATGTTGGACTTTGTTAAGCAAAATGTTTCTAAATCTGCATTACTGCCCCAAAAATCTGAAATTCAGGGTAGAAGACGGATGACTTCTAAACGAACACCCCTATCTAGCGGCAATCATACAAAATTCTAGATTCCTTTTTTTCAGGTAGTTTTTCTTTCTTTCATCTCGGATTCGTGGTTATGAAAATATGACATTTTACGTCGATGTATTCTTTTGGACACATTCTGCATTTATGTAACGTAATTATGCATCATTGACTATGACATTCGGAGCTTGACTTGTTAATCATTCCAACGCTGCAACATACACAATACAAGTATAATGTTAATATCTTAAATGTATGAGCAAGGAGGGGGAAGGGAAAATTAGCTCTCCTCCCCATTCCGTCAACGCCATTGTCTAGCGGTTGTCCTATGAAACTCTAGTCCACACGCTTTCCCGTGGTTTTTGTTTCATTTATTTCATACCCTATGCTACGAAGATATTACGTTTGCTGAGCAAAAATGAACCTTTCTGAAAATGAACTTGGGTCCCTTGTGCTCTAAATGTTGAGTTGAAGCCAAATTTATCCTGCAACCCAAGTTTGTTCGAAACATATAAAATTAGTTTGTTTAGTTTGATTGATTACAACTTGCATCAGTAGCAAGGCTATATGAGACAGGGCTTTTTGTTTAAAGTGGGATCTGACCCACTAATTTTGAAATTTTACGTGGGATCGCAGTCAAAATCTATACAGCAAATTCCGACGCCTCGTGTCTCTATCCTCAAAAATTAATGTTAAGAGACTGAATACAGTGAAACCTCTGAATAACGGACATCAACGGGACATGAATTTTTGTCCGCTATTGAGAGGTGTCCGTTACAGAGAGGTTACAGAAATTTAATTTCTCACAATGGTAATTGTATGCAGTAATATATAGGAAAATGCATTATGTATGAGCGTAGATACGGAAAATTCCATATGAAAATACTCTAGTTAGTACGTATTTGAATTACTGGGAGGGATGAGAGAGAAATTCATTTCTGTTGAATATTATTATTACTGGAGAATGTGTTAATATATTCGTTCTTTCGCGGAATGGATGAAAAGGCAAGTTATTTGAAGTGCATATGTTTATTGACCCAGTTCCAATCACAAAGAATATCCTCTTGGTAAAAGTGAAAAGGAAGCCGGGAAAACCCCAAACCCAGACTTGTTCCAGTATCATACGTAAAAGAAAAATGTTGCTTTTCCAAAAAGTAAGAGAGGAAACATTGCTCGTTGAAAATATTATTGTAAAACAAACAATATTTTGTTATTTAAGAAATTGTCGGGAAAGATGCAAGGCCCAGATGAAAAAGGACTAAATTTGTTAGGGAAGGGAAGATCTTTTGCATGGAATTCTTGGCCTTACGACTGACCCTGCACGAGTGTTATTACTTATTGAAGTTTTTCTAGGATTTCCATCAGAAAACAGTTTATTGCGGGCATAAACAAAGAAGAATTTCAAGTTCAGCTTGAAGCTGTTCTGTTTGATGGTTCACCAGGTCTAGACTCGTGATAGATACACTTGTGGGGAGAAGACTTTTCTGTCTCCTGTAATATATCGCAGAATCGAGAAAAATTCCTGTCCGTTATGAAGGGGTTATTGAAACGTTTGGGGGGAAAAGGACTGTCCGCGTCCGTATCTGAGAGTGTCCGTTAAAGAGAGGGTTTTGTTCCGTAAGAGAACACATAATTTTGCCGGGACAAAAAACTCTGTCCGTATTATAGAGGTGTCCGTTAAGGGAGGTTTCACTGTATTTCACCCTGTAGCGTGGTACATACATACAAACAAATAAATTGAGATCAAATTGTCCCAGACCTTGACGTTCAGCACTAACGTTATAATAAGTATCACACTTGGTTAGTTACACGATCGACTGCCATACCTTGCGTTTCTCACCTGGTCTCTTCATACAAGCTATGCCAAGTTGTAAAGTTTCAAAGAAAATTTAGAACTGTGGTGGGGAAGAGGTACGAAATAAAATTTTCATAATATAATGAAAAAGATATTGTTGATACAAAATTAATTGTTACCTGAAGTTTCCAGTTGCATCTCAGCCACACCACTGACTTTAGATTCATCAGAAGCAATTATCGGATCAACATTTTTACCATTTGTTTGGGTTTCCATTTTTACCAAGCATTGCCTTTTTCATAATGATTTTCGTTCTTGGAACTAAACCACCCATTTCTTTCTTACACGTTTTGCAACAAACTCGTTTGATCGTTTACTTACCTGATTGAGTTTGAGTTACTCTAATAAATTTGTACCAAATCATGTCCTTCTTTTCTTCACGTATAACCAACCCATGTTAAACGATTCCATGTTGTACGGAGACAGAACTAACATGTACTGTACAAACGAATGCTTGCGATATTTTAATTTCAGAACCTCAACGTCGCAATGAATACAACACAACAGTTTGTTTCTGTGATAATTATTTTATTTATTTTTTAATATCAGTTCTATAAGTAGTCCAACCTTCGACTACGACACTTTGTCGCAAGTTAACTGAGAAGCATTTAAACAATACAATATACGTTAAAAATAAGGGGGAAAAGAGACAAAATAAATTGTAGATCACCACATTGACCTGCTGTAGCCACGAGAAATCAAACCATTCACATGGGAAGAAAATAGTCTTCTGATTGGGGAGCACGTTTGGACAGTTCTCTTGCTCTGGAAGATTTTTTTTTTTTTTACGAACATAAAATAAAATGCAAATAAACATATGTTTAAGACAAGTCTTCAAAATACACGTGTTTAAAACAAAATGTTTAAAACATAAACAAAATTTGCTTTAAACAAAATCAATTGTTTTAAAAAAAGTTTTAATCATTTGTTTTAAATATTTTGTTTTAAACAGAACAACCCTGGAAGTTAGTAAATTTGGGACGAAGCCCAAACTAGCAAAAACTTGAACTAATTACATGAACCTTCGATTGTGCCACCTGCAAAGTCTATAAAAGAAGTGACAATTCACAGCAACTAGGTAACTAAGAAAATGTTAAGCTAAGTCAATTGAACTTAACGGCAATCTTCTGAACCAGGAATTTGCCAACTTGATCAGAAGTAGTGGCTTTTGGGGGAGGCTTCTCCTTTCTCCCTGCTGAGACAAGACTTAGCTTTTTTGGTCCTCCTGAATAAGTCATAGTCCCCCAAGAAAAACTTCCTGGGTACACCCCTGTATGATTATTTAATTATATTTGTCACTATTTTATTTATCAGTTTCGTTTCTATGCAGTTTCGATCGTACGCAGTTTCGACCGTACGCAGTTTCGATCGTACGCAGTTTCGATCCTACGCAGTTTCGACGCTACGCAGTTTCGACCCTACGCAGTTTCGATCGTACGCAGTTTCGATCCTACGCAGTTTCGACGCTACGCAGTTTCGATCCTACGCAGTTTCGACGCTACGCAGTTTCGGTCGTATACAGTTTTGATCCTACTCCGGTTTTTCTCTATATAACTTCAAAAAAATACTATTACTTAATATTCTGTGATTATAAAATAATTGTTTTTTTATTGTTCGATCATATGACCTTATCTGTTTTCGATCCTACCCCGGTTTTAGTTTCGATCGTACGCAGTTTCGATCGTACGCAGTTTCGGTCGTACGCAGTTTCGATCGTACGCAGTTTCGACGCTACGCAGTTTCGATGCTACGCAGTGTCGATCCTACGCATGTAACCCATGCGTAACTGTCCTCATTCTATAACCTACCAAATTTCTATTATTAATTTACAATATTTTCATTTATGTGTCGATTACGTTACACCCCGGAGAGCATAACATCATAAAACATTTTCGCTTTATTTTGGCCTGTAGAATAGTGCCCTGTGATCCGTGGACGCCATTTTTAGAACACCCGAGATATATATATATAAAAGGTGTTTCAAAACAACGATAACGTTTGGGAGGTGATTACTGACACCAAAATAATCCGATAAGTATATGAAAGAAAACGTTTATCCGTTGCCATAGAAACCACCGTTTCCAGGGCAACAGATCCTGTCACGGTTAGCCAATATTGAAAGAATACGTAAAAAATTAACGAAGATAAAAGAGCTAATGTAGAGGTTGGAGAGGAGTCGCTAAAATTTAACTTTCTTTAACGAGGACGATTACGAAAGATCACTTACTGATTGAAATCCAGATTATTTTCCAATAGAGTAACTTCCAATAAACCTTTTGTTATTGTTAATTATTCCATATCGGACTCCCGAAGAAAATTCATCGAAACAACTTATTGACCGTGCCAATAGCGACTACTCTCACTCATGACTCCGTTTTCTTTCATTTAGAAATAGGAAAGAAAGAGAAGAAAGTAGAAGGGTAAAAGAAGGAGGTAGGTAAAGAAGAAAGAAAAGAAATAGGGTATTTTAATGAGAAACAGATTACTGGATAATTCCGGAAATATAGTAAAAGGTCGGGAAAGTCGTTGAAAGATGAATCATTCTAAAAGTTATTAACAACTAATCAATTTTGGAATGCTTCGGAATAGACACATGTTCCCTCATACCACCCAGACCTAGCTCCAGGCACCACGATCATGGGGTTGCCCAGACCTAGACCTGGAAATGAGAAAAGTGAAATTTAATTCTTTGTAAAGTTATTCCGACCGGTGACTGATAACTATCCAGCATCTGAACTCTGTCCTCTAGGATCGACCACACATATGAATTAGCCGAGGAAAAAAAAAAAAACTTATTAACTCAATATAAATTTAGGTATCGTATCAATAAAAGGTTCGACTTCCTGGAAGAAAGATGTCGTATTTAGGCTTATCCTGCTATTTTTGCTTCACTCCTCGAGCCGATTTAAGCCGTTAGTGACGGTCCTTCATGACCTAGGTTATTTACCTTAACACATATATTAAAACATGACACATATATTACAGATGTTAATATGACAAATGATATCACTAGAATTGCTTATATTAAATCTATCATGCATTCACTCGCTCACTCACTCAGGACAGTGTATATATGGTTAAAGGAAACCAACTAACTACAAGGGTACAAATAGTTTATTACATTCATAGTGAAGAAAAAAAAACAAACATATAATTATGAAGAAAATATTAAAAGCACAAGTTCTTGGTTATATATTAATAGAGTACATAGTATTATATTTTAGTAATTTTTTTTATATATTCAATCATATTGACAAATGAAAAAGAAAGAAAAAAAAATAATTACATGTATCATATCTTAGGCATGCTAAAGCAAAATGATGATTTGCGACATACGCAAATGAGACACTTATTTCACTTTAAAAAAAAAATGGACAAAGAGGAAAGAAAAAAACCTTTTGGTGTATTAGAACTTATATGAGTCTCTACCTCACGTCGAGATATTAAAATATTAATAATTTCGAGCGTCCAAATCACAACTCACGCACTAGTCGTAGTGTCCAAAACGTTTCGCTCCATTTAACTTAGTTTGTGGTCATTTATATATATCTCTATATGTATATATATATCTATTGGTTACAAAACCATTCGTCGTCTATATTTGGTTTGTAACAGTTTATATCTGCAATCGCACACTGCTACGTCTATACCCATCTAGGGATTTCAAGAAAATAACTTTCACTAGAGGAGGTTTCTCCTCTTAGACAGTCTATTTCCAAATTTATTAATCGAATAATTTCAAGTTATTTATCCAACACTGGGACACTTCACGAGACCTTTCATTAGGATCACTTTCGTATATGTTTATACATGGTTCGGATTTAAGAAAAAATGATCTTCCACAGGTATACGGAGTATGATGGTTCAAATTGAGGATAAAAAAACTGGTCAAGTCACAGGATACATATGAAGGTGAGACGGATTCAAGGTACACTTTCCACAATGGTTTTAGGTTAATTGCTCAGGATAATATTTGTTATGATGTGGGTTACGTTTAGACCTGCCGATATTTTTTCAATGCATGCCATTATATAATTACAGAGGTTATCACTTACATTGATTCAGAAGAAAAGGAAAATTACCTAAGTGCACGGCGGTATTCTTAACAAAATCTACATTCTTAAATTCGTCGGAAGACTTCCGGTAAACTATAGCAACCAATACACGTCTAGGGGGACAGACACGAGCGCTCTTACATATATTCATAATACATTTAATATCATACTTTTCCTTTAACATCATATTCACATACTAATTACACATACATTTCGAAGTATTTATTTCTCTCTATATATATATATATTTATAATAAATGCGCACACATTTAAATTAATCATCCCCAACAATAAAATTTTACAAGGTTGCAACATTGTCCAAGAAAATAAATGACTTCCAACATTACATTTGGAAACAAATTAAATTTTATCTGATACCGCGCGTCTATAAATTTTTACTTTTATATAATCAGTTCGTGCTTAAATCATGAAGGAAAAAAAAAACTTTGTGAGGCAGGCACGTAACACAGAGCATTTCTAGATATAACTAGGTAAATCAAAATACAATTTCTGGGCCCAGGTTAACTACAAGGTAATTGAAAACCAAAACAGAAAGGAAAGTGACCAATGGATTAAAAAGAAACTTAAGAGGAACGACGGTGAAAGAACGTAATCGAAGTGTCGTCAAATACTAAGTCTTTGTTCATTTCAGCGATAGGTCAAAATGTGATGGAGGTCCCAATCATTATCTACTCCATTCATGAATCGTGTCTTGCAACGTCTCAGCTGGTAATTTCAGATCAGAGTTGTACGTTAAATAAATTGTAAGCAACAAGTTCAAAATCGGGGGGGGGGGGGGAAGGTTGAAAATTAAAAAAAAACTTGAAGAAATGAAGACAGAGAGAGAGATAGAGAAGAAGGAAGACGAAGAATAGGGGCGCCAAAGACTTAAGTGAGAAATAACTAACGCTACAAAGACAGAAGTCGAATTTCACTCTCAACAAAATCCATAGCCAAAATATTCTTAACATGCCAAAAAGGGTTCGGCTTACCAAATAAATAGCCGATAAAACTGTCTGCGAAGATGAGACAAGTCTGTGTCCACAATGGGATTTTCGGAAAGACAAAGGCTTTAGGGAAATCCCACCACTCACCGTATCCGGTCAACACCCTTGCAGACCCCGAAATCCTCCGGAAGGTTAGAGACGGCGTTAATTTAGGATTTCAAAAGAAAAAAAAATCATCCGACCTCTTGGAAACTAGAAGATTCCAGAATAGTAATGAAATTAGAGTAATAGCTAAGATATCCCTAATTGGTGATTTGCCAAAATAAAAAAAAATTAAATAAACTGAATTTTGGATCGGTGATTTCTATGCCAAACCTCACCGATAGCTACCCTGCGCAGACACGCCACAGTCTGGGATGTCGTTAATTTCCCTCGTCTAATTAAACTAAGAAAAGAAATGAAAATACTTAAAGGGACTAGGGGTCGACATCCGGGTACGCGAAAATAAATTTCAATAACTAATTGTTTTGATTCTGTACCCAGTCAGAGCTGTCGCCTCCATGAACATTGTAAGCTAGCCCGAGTAGGTAACGTGGGAAAAAAAAAATCTCACGGAGCAGGATATTCTATTTTAAAAACCGACCAGAATATATAATTCACTACAGCCCTGTTGTATAACTACTACTGTCTTTTCATAATTTATTATTCAATATGTCTAGTCAGCGATTATATGATGCTACCTATTCTATCAGATGGTATTACTATGGTTGATTATTATTATAACACATAAAACTACAAAGTATTACCGTAGTCCGACTATATATCGCCCTCCGGTCCGCGTGATATTATGGTGCAGGGGTCAGAACTTGAGATGTTTGTAGCCACACATATCTATTCAATATCTATATATATCAACACACGGCGAAGTATTCACTGGGCTACTATATATTTAACTATATGGGTGTCCTATATTCTATATTCATCTACTACAATATTCATATACTTATTAATATTCATATTCACATTAATATTCATTTGCCACGACGCTATATTCTACAAACACCCTGTTTCCTCTATCTACGCCCAGCCTATTTACACATTTCATCATAATACTTTAAAATCTATAATCACTACAAACATTTCCCGCTCCGATCACCGCACGACAACCTCACTCGAACCCAAGACTCTTTCATCCCACACACAATACTATGTAATACCTGGTAGCTTTATTAAGAAGAAAGAAAAAAAATCCTATGTATGTTCACTGAAAATAGAATTATCTGCGATAATGTTTAATGTTTATGAAATTCTGCAGCAACAATAAGCTTCTGCAGCCACGAAGAAAAATGAACATCTAATATAATTTCAAAGCGAAGAACTAGCATCATATCGCCCGACTTCTGTTAAAAATTTACGTATTGTTTATTTATTTAAATATTTAGATTTCTAGACTAGGCAGAATGTTGAAATTTTTTAGAATATATTAATTTTGGGTCATTTGACCTAACTGTACATCCATATAGGCTGTGAATTATACCTTCCAGGTTTTATTTTGAAAAGAAAGGTCAATTTCACGAAAACTAAATCACTAAGCACCTCGACAGAAGAATGGCGGTTAGTACTGACTTTTGACACTAGGGCTAGCGACGATATAATGAACCCTTGAACAACTGAATGTGACCTTGTACACGGAATTATTATACTATATTACGTTCACTTAATGACGGAGTAATAAAAATTTATCGCATAATAAATACTACACTGTCCAACACACTCTTTCATCACTTAATTATCACTATCACTGATACTACATTACAAATATACACATACTACTCGAACTACAAGACACATCATGCCACATTCATACTACACACTACATTAATACATGTTATACTAATAAATATACACAGGAATCATTCAGATTTTACCATGTTAAATCGGCTCTATGAAAGGTAACGAAAGGAAAGAAATGAACAGGGCCAACTGGCCCTTATATTTACTAAATCATATTCTTGAAATCAACCTGTTTAATCGATGCCCTGAGGGGACATATCGGAGTATTAGCTAACAATAGGACCCCTGCCCTGAAGGGGCAGGAACCCGGAACAAACTACATGTTCAACCCATCCCACTGGAAGCCGTACTCCCAATTTGGGAGTCAGATAGGAGCCCTTACTGAAATTTACACGTGCATTGTGATTACTGGACTGACTACCACAAAATTAAATACCGCCATGTTACTAATAGATAAATACAAAAAGAAATCACATCCACTACATACACGAACACAAACGGTAGTGAGGCAGGCCTTACGTAACTAGAAAAGGAATAATTTTAAGGATAAGAATATTTTAAGGGAGAAAACACCACTCCTCCGAAACTGTTTATAGATTCCTAAGAAAACTCGCAAACTGATGCACTTTACAAAGCCTGTCCATAACTAACAATATCTGCTCAACATGGCGTTGCAATGTTGCACTTCCTATTTCAGTTCAGTTTTAGTATGAAATTTAATAGTTTTTTGGCTCCTAAAGACTTCCAACGATTTTAGGTTTTAATGAAATCCAAATGTTACCTTGTTTGCAGCTTTCTCACTCCGTTGCGACCTTTTAAGCTCGACGATCGAAATCTGGCTGTTGTCAGCAAGATTTTCCGGCTTGGAATGGAATAATTGCGCCCTAATATCATAGCGTGGGTTTATCATCCAATCAAAACTAAGCATTTTGGCGGTGGGGCTTTGAAGCGAATAAAATTTGGTAAAATCTGGATTAAACTAGATTTTAGAAGGACCTAGGTATCTAAAAGAGAGGTGAAGGGTGGTCCTGAAAATTCTGTCGAATTTTAGATTGGTTATTTGATCTGGAAAGTTCCGTCCAATAGTGGATCTATATTTTCGGATAGCACTGACACCGTAAGAATTGTAATAATCCATTTACATATACATATGCAAGACTTATAACTAATTTAAAATATAAATAAAGATATTGATTCCCAAAACTATCATTCCCAATGAATTTTTTACAGTTTTTCCATGTTAATTTGAAATAGAATAACAAATAAAATTACGAATTATATGAACAGCCAGAAATTTTTTGTTAAACGTCAAGTACAGTCGGTGCAAAAAATTTCGGGCACCCTCCTATTAAAAACATAATATCATTAGACTGTAATGGCATATTACAGTTCCCCGGCGTCGTTAAAAAAAAATTTTGTTTGAATAACAAAATTTTGTCGAATAGAATTAACATGTATTAATATTAATAAACTAACTACTCACTCATACTCTCATACACTCAAATGAGACAGTGTAACATTCACTTTGGGTATTGAAATAGAAGTTCCCGTTTTTTGTCCTCAGTACAGTTGAAAAGCTTAAGATTTTGGAAATTGTGAGTTCCGATACTTTCACCTTTTAGATTATGTAATACAGCGCAATTTTTCAATAATTTAACTGCTAAAAACGGGCCGGTATAGACTTTCATCCATTTTGCTGACTCATGCTTTATAAGTGAGGATAAGTTATGCAGTTTCAACATCACTAATTGCCCTTCTTGCAGATTTATAGCGTTTGACGACTGTTTAACATGACTTTTTAATTTTACCTCTACTTCAGCGTATCGGAAACGGTTATCTACGGAATCTAACTCTTTGGGCCATGGGAACACTTTCCTATAGCTATCAACGGCAGAATAACTAAGAAAGCGTTCCGCAGGTGTACAGCCAATACTGGAACAATATGAATTATTTAGGAGGTCCTGAATTTTGACTAAGTACTTGTGCCAAGTGGTTTGATCCTCATGACACCATAATCTAACTAATCTATTGAGTTCTTTATGGCTACGTTCTGTAACGCCGTTAGCCTGCGGGGAATAACTGGAAGTTTTCTTATGTTTAATTTTGTATTTGTTACAAAAGTCCTGCCATAACTTAGATTGGAACTGTGGTCCTTTATCAGATAAGAATTCCTGTGGGTAAGGCAATAGATGAAAGTATCGTCTCTCTAATACTGTGATTATTTCCTTAGTATGAGCCTTTTTCAGTGGAAGGAAAGTAACGAAACGAGAATAAATATCTGTTAGAGATAAAATATAATAATATCCCTGACTGGGTGGCAATTTTCCAATAAGATCCACCCCCAGAGTCTCATGGGGTACGGTGGCTTGAATATGATATTCCTGCTTAGCTATAGCACGGTTTGTAAACTTTGTTTCGGCACATTCTATGCAATTTCGTATAAAGTTTTTAATCGTGGTTTTTTGATTCTTCCAATAAAATATAGCTCGACAAAAACGATAACACTTCTGAACTCCAAAGTGACCGGTAGAATGGACAACACTGATAATTTGGGGTATACAACTCTGCGGTATCACTAAGAGCCATTTCTGAATACGCAAAGGTTTAATATAAATTAACCCACAGTACATTGTTACTCTGTCCAGATTACGGTTGTTTTCATATTGCTTTAACAGGTTCTTACATAATTCATCCGTTATTTGATTTTCTCGAATAAAGTCTAGATTAATATCGGCATCCTGCGTTTTGGTTAAAAAATGAACATAATGTGTTTCGGGCTCAAGCAATACCTCGGGTGGGTATCTACTAATTGTGTCGGCTACAAAATTTTCTCTGCCTGGACAGTGTTGGAAAATTAAGTCGAATTTCTGCAGTTTCAATAGAATGCGGGTGGTTCGTGGCTCAAGGTTCTTTTGGGTGAATGCATGTGTGACTGCCGCGTTATCTGTATGGACATAAGTAGTACGACCCATGATATACTGCTCAAAATGTTCACAGAGGAACAGGACTGACAGGAGTTCCAGCTGAGATATTGAAAGAGACAACTCATAAGGTTTCACCCGTCGACTGGCATATCCAATGACGTTAGGATTATCTTTATCTGAAGGATATTGTGCAAGTAGGCCAGCCAAATTTTCCATGCATGCATCACTATGGATGTGAAAAGGCAAGGAGAAATCTGGCTGACTTAATGCAGGTGGATTACTAAGAAGAGTTCTCAGTTTATTGAACGTTTCCAAGGCTTCGTTATTCAGTACGAATTTCTGATCCTTTTTCAGGAGTTGATACAGATTAGCAGTGAGACCAGAAAAGTTTGGGATGAATTTTCGCCTCCATCCTATAAGCCCTAAAAACTTCTGTAATGCTTTCTTGGTTTTCGGTACTGGAAAACAACGAATTGGCTCATTGAGTCGAGGGTCAACCCTTATTGTTCTGCCACTAATTATATGTCCTAAAAATTTGATTTCCCGTGCAAAGAACTTACATTTCTTGAAATTTAATGAAAAATTTGCTTGTTTAAAGATTTCGAAAGTTCTCTCTAAATGAGCCAAATGCTCTTCTTCAGTCGTTGATTTTACTAGTACATCGTCTAAGTACAAAATAACAAAAGAACGGGTCGAGTCATTAAAAAATTTCGTCATTACTGATTGAAATACAGCAGGACTACTTTTCAGCCCCTGTGGCAGAACAGTAAGGCAATATTGTCTTCCCTTGTACACAAAACTGGTGCATTGGTAAGAGTCTGGGTGTAAACTGATCCCATAATATGCACTTGACGCGTCAAACGACGAAAACCACATTGCCTGCGAAACACGGTGTAGTAACTCATTGATAGGTTCTACCTGCACCTGTGGAGATATAATTTTTGAGTTGGTAGCCCTCAGATCTAAAACTGGACGTACACCGCCAGAGGCCTTCCGGACGACATGAATAGGATTCCGATATGGAGACATTTGTTCTATTGCTATTCCCAACCGTAACCATTTATTCAACTCTGCTTCAAACTCAGGTTGTATAGCCTGAGGAACGGAATAACATGGTCCAACAACTGGTTCTTCATCTTTCAACTGTATTTTATAGGGAGGCGCGTTAACGCGGCGTGGGTACTCAGAGAAAAGAGAACGGTACTTTATTAATAATTTCCGAAGACCTGATTTAATCGGTGATGGTAAGTCATCCCGAGTGACAATATATGAATCAATCTCTTGTTCCGAGACATTGCATTCGGTGCCCAGGAGTGGACCCAGCTGATCTCCCCTGTTAACCCCTCCCTTGTGGAGAGGTGTCACTGCACAGGCAGCTTGACAATTTAAACTGGGGTCAAGCATGGGTTGATCCACCACCGGCCATCCTGATTCACCGATTGCAATCTCTTCTACTGGTAATTTCACTAGCATAATGTTTGGTCGATCCGTAGGAACGACAACAGTGTTTCCTAAACTATCTTTCATTCTAATCTCTTTCTTTTCCCGGTCAATGATACAATGGAATTTGTCCAGAAACGGACATCCCAGTATTAGGTCCGTTCGCAAATATTTTATGACGAAGATGGCTATTTCGAATATATGATTTTGTATGTTTAGGTTAAAATTTTGAACGCCCTGAACCGAAAAACTTTCTTTTCCAGCGAAAGCGCCAAGTGTAAGGCCCGTGTATGGTCTCAATTTAGCAGATGGAAACCGTTGCTTTAATTTTTTCCACACCTCCCAGTCCATTAGGCAGAGCTCCGAGCCACTATCTATTGTAGCGACAAGTTCAACGCCGCCGATACTTCCTCGTAGGCTGGGAGAGGTAGAAAAATAGCGTTCTTCATTTGAAGCAAAGGGTTCCTCATCTATAACAAATTTTATAACAAATTGTAACGAGTCCCGAAATGATAAATTTTGTGTCCACAAATTAGATTTACATTCGTGGTCAGTCTGATTTTTCAAAATAATGGGGTATATTTTCCCGCAACTATCCTCCCCCATTTCACCAGGTAGTTGCGGAATTAGTTTGTCGATTTGACAGCGGTCTCGCGACTATCAATCCCTCGAGTGGCTAGAATTCCATTTCCGCCATTAGTTTGTATTTGCGAAGGGGCAGAATTCTGAGATCTACTTGCACAGTTATTGTTAACATTGCCGTTTTGGCCATTACCGTTTTCTCTTCTCCGGTACGCCCCGTTAAAGTTCCTCCTATTATCGTCCCTATTCGGGTTCGATTCCCCCATTGTGCGGTCATAGGGGCGATAACCCCGGCGATTGTTAAACATCGGTCGGTTACAGAACAGACGTCGACCATTATATTGATTGCTTTCTGAGCCACTCCCACTCGGATAGCGAGATCCAGCTTGGGTGTAACTCAGAAAGTCCGTTTGGCAACTAGCCGTTGCCTTGCTTTTCACGGGTTTCATAACTTTTGCCTGTCGGGCGAAATACCTCTTTGGTGGGCCTCCAGTTTCTTTCCCACACAGGGCAGCTAGGCGTGACGTAACTTCTCGCACCGTTTGGCATAAGTGAGAAGCAATAGCCCGCGACTCATCTGGTGGAAGAGCGTTCACTATTATGTCCACTAGCTCGGCTTGCGATGGATTTTCTGCAATCTGATAGTACAATTCTATGATCTTCCAAGCATAGTCCAGAAGGGACCCATACTTGGCTCGATCATATCTTAAAGATTGGAGGTTGCGTTTCTGAAGCCTCTCTATATGTTCATTGCAGTATTCTTCCTTGAAAAGGATCAGGAAATCGTCAAACGTATGGATTCTATATTTAATAGAAGCAAACCACGCGCCTGATGCTGCAATTAAAAGTTTTTCCACTATTTGTAAACGTTCTCTATCAGTCAGCCGATACATTTCTAAACACTGCTGCAATCTACGCAGAAAAACACGAGGCTGTCCATTGGTAATATTCCCATCAAAAGTGGGAAAACGTTCGATGTCCCTCAGCGAAACCTTGGAACCCATACTAACATAAGCAGGGGAATAGTTAGTGGGAATTAACATATTATCCTGCACAATCGGAGTCGTCACCGGATTTACCACCGACGACGTAGTAGCGGTGTTATAATTACCCATGTAATTAAAAGGGATTCTATTGGTCGTATTAAATATGTTGGGCTCCATCCCCGGACCAATCGCACCCATGAACAACGACTCAGAATGGCACCCATCTCCTTTTCCCGGCAACACGCTATGTGATTGTATACCTCCATGTAAGGAGGGAGCACTCACGCTAGTGACCGTAGTCGTCACAACACTCGACTGATTCGGCACACTATTAGAATTGAACCACGACTTTGGTTCTGACCGATACATGGGGTAGTGAGTCGCAATATCCCGTGCATCAACTGACGTTAAATTTTCTTTTCCTGCGCTACATGTAGTTGTTATCGCAGGTAATATTTCTGAGAAATCGCTACCGGGGAAAGTATAGGTTACCTCTGATTTTTCGCGACTAGATTTTGTCATTTCTTTTCGAATATTTACTATGTAGTTCTGAATTTTCGAAATTTTCTGGTCAGTTACTTCCAGTTCGGTTTTCAATGATAAGTCTGACAAGGTTGACTTTAAACTATCAATTTCGGCCTGCTGTGTTTCTAGTTTATTGTCGATTTTATGTAATTTTGTATCCATTTCTTCAATTTCAGAATTTACATGATCTAATTTACTTTCAGTCTCCTGCTGAAGTTGCTTTATGGACTGTTGAGCCTCGCATCTGACCAAATCGATGTCAGTAGACGTTTGCTCTCTCAATTTGTTTATTGAGGAAGCAAAGTCCAAACATATGTTGTCTATTTTGTGAGTTAATACTTCGAATCGAGATTCGGTTTCTCGGTTCGAGGCATCTATTTTTTCATTTATTTCGCGGCTATTTTCATTCATTTCGCGTCTCATCTCTCGGCTATTATTATCTATTTTTTCATTTATTTCGCGTTTCATTTCCAGGCTATTATTATCTATTTTTCCATTTATTTCGCGTTTCATTTCCTGTAGCATTTGTTGCAATGAAAGGAGGAGAGCGTCATTATTAGATGACCCAGTCTTCCTTTGCTTTTCTTTGGGTTTATCACCAATTGGATCCCCATCTCTTTCATCATCATCGAGGTCAGATATCTCCACTGGAGATATTTGGCCTCGGTTCTTCGGGGTACTATACCCTCGTTCACCGTCCGAATCGGGATGTTCATTTTCTTTTTCAGAGGATAAACGCATGGGTTCACGCGACTGGTGGAGCTTCTCCTCACATTCTTTACAATATTTGACTATCTCACCAGCCCGGACCTTTTCTGCATTTTCCGCAGTATCCTCTAAATTGATACAACTGAAATGGATCCATTTCAGCCCACATTCGTGACACCTCACTAGCCTACGAGAGACGCGAGCTCTTTTCTCACTACTTTCTAATGTACATTGTGTACATGAGACTTCCGCGTTCTCGTGTGATACGACTTCTCTATTGGTTGCCATAGCTTACACCCAAAAAGACACAATATAAACACATGCAATTATATACTTATCAACTAACAAGACTTATTAATCAGGTACTATTCATAAATTAAGGGACTCCTATCTAATTCCCTCCTTGGGTCAACTTCCAGCATTTTCAAATTTTAGAATTTACTTTGACAAATTCCTTCATTTCCCCCTTTCTACAGAGAGAGACAAAGATAGCAGAATAGCCAATGACTATAATTATTTAATCTCACTGTGACTTTTTAATTATTCATCTTTGTGGCCAAGTCAATATGTGCTCGATCCTAAACAGTGTTTAATAAATAATTTCAGATTCGTTACCAGGGAAAACAATTGTTTCCATGGTGACTGTCCTATGTCAACGGTCGCCAAAATTTGAAAGAAAACGTTTATCCGTTGCCATAGAAACCACCGTTTCCAGGGCAACAGATCCTGTCACGGTTAGCCAATATTGAAAGAATACGTAAAAAATTAACGAAGATAAAAGAGCTAATGTAGAGGTTGGAGAGGAGTCGCTAAAATTTAACTTTCTTTAACGAGGACGATTACGAAAGATCACTTACTGATTGAAATCCAGATTATTTTCCAATAGAGTAACTTCCAATAAACCTTTTGTTATTGTTAATTATTCCATATCGGACTCCCGAAGAAAATTCATCGAAACAACTTATTGACCGTGCCAATAGCGACTACTCTCACTCATGACTCCGTTTTCTTTCATTTAGAAATAGGAAAGAAAGAGAAGAAAGTAGAAGGGTAAAAGAAGGAGGTAGGTAAAGAAGAAAGAAAAGAAATAGGGTATTTTAATGAGAAACAGATTACTGGATAATTCCGGAAATATAGTAAAAGGTCGGGAAAGTCGTTGAAAGATGAATCATTCTAAAAGTTATTAACAACTAATCAATTTTGGAATGCTTCGGAATAGACACATGTTCCCTCATACCACCCAGACCTAGCTCCAGGCACCACGATCATGGGGTTGTCCAGACCTAGACCTGGAAATGAGAAAAGTGAAATTTAATTCTTTGTAAAGTTATTCCGACCGGTGACTGATAACTATCCAGCATCTGAACTCTGTCCTCTAGGATCGACCACACATATGAATTAGCCGAGGAAAAAAAAAAACTTATTAACTCAATATAAATTTAGGTATCGTATCAATAAAAGGTTCGACTTCCTGGAAGAAAGATGTCGTATTTAGGCTTATCCTGCTATTTTTGCTTCACTCCTCGAGCCGATTTAAGCCGTTAGTGACGGTCCTTCATGACCTAGGTTATTTACCTTAACACATATATTAAAACATGACACATATATTACAGATGTTAATATGACAAATGATATCACTAGAATTGCTTATATTAAATCTATCATGCATTCACTCGCTCACTCACTCAGGACAGTGTATATATGGTTAAAGGAAACCAACTAACTACAAGGGTACAAATAGTTTATTACATTCATAGTGAAGAAAAAAAAACAAACATATAATTATGAAGAAAATATTAAAAGCACAAGTTCTTGGTTATATATTAATAGAGTACATAGTATTATATTTTAGTAATTTTTTTATATATTCAATCATATTGACAAATGAAAAAGAAAGAAAAAAAAATAATTACATGTATCATATCTTAGGCATGCTAAAGCAAAATGATGATTTGCGACATACGCAAATGAGACACTTATTTCACTTTAAAAAAAAAATTGGACAAAGAGGAAAGAAAAAAACCTTTTGGTGTATTAGAACTTATATGAGTCTCTACCTCACGTCGAGATATTAAAATATTAATAATTTCGAGCGTCCAAATCACAACTCACGCACTAGTCGTAGTGTCCAAAACGTTTCGCTCCATTTAACTTAGTTTGTGGTCATTTATATATATCTCTATATGTATATATATATCTATTGGTTACAAAACCATTCGTCGTCTATATTTGGTTTGTAACAGTTTATATCTGCAATCGCACACTGCTACGTCTATACCCATCTAGGGATTTCAAGAAAATAACTTTCACTAGAGGAGGTTTCTCCTCTTAGACAGTCTATTTCCAAATTTATTAATCGAATAATTTCAAGTTATTTATCCAACACTGGGACACTTCACGAGACCTTTCATTAGGATCACTTTCGTATATGTTTATACATGGTTCGGATTTAAGAAAAAATGATCTTCCACAGGTATACGGAGTATGATGGTTCAAATTGAGGATAAAAAAACTGGTCAAGTCACAGGATACATATGAAGGTGAGACGGATTCAAGGTACACTTTCCACAATGGTTTTAGGTTAATTGCTCAGGATAATATTTGTTATGATGTGGGTTACGTTTAGACCTGCCGATATTTTTTCAATGCATGCCATTATATAATTACAGAGGTTATCACTTACATTGATTCAGAAGAAAAGGAAAATTACCTAAGTGCACGGCGGTATTCTTAACAAAATCTACATTCTTAAATTCGTCGGAAGACTTCCGGTAAACTATAGCAACCAATACACGTCTAGGGGGACAGACACGAGCGCTCTTACATATATTCATAATACATTTAATATCATACTTTTCCTTTAACATCATATTCACATACTAATTACACATACATTTCGAAGTATTTATTTCTCTCTCTATATATATATATTTATAATAAATGCGCACACATTTAAATTAATCATCCCCAACAATAAAATTTTACAAGGTTGCAACATTGTCCAAGAAAACAAATGACTTCCAACATTACATTTGGAAACAAATTAAATTTTATCTGATACCGCGCGTCTATAAATTTTTACTTTTATATAATCAGTTCGTGCTTAAATCATGAAGGAAAAAAAAACTTTGTGAGGCAGGCACGTAACACAGAGCATTTCTAGATATAACTAGGTAAATCAAAATACAATTTCTGGGCCCAGGTTAACTACAAGGTAATTGAAAACCAAAACAGAAAGGAAAGTGACCAATGGATTAAAAAGAAACTTAAGAGGAACGACGGTGAAAGAACGTAATCGAAGTGTCGTCAAATACTAAGTCTTTGTTCATTTCAGCGATAGGTCAAAATGTGATGGAGGTCCCAATCATTATCTACTCCATTCATGAATCGTGTCTTGCAACGTCTCAGCTGGTAATTTCAGATCAGAGTTGTACGTTAAATAAATTGTAAGCAACAAGTTCAAAATCGGGGGGGGGGGGGAAGGTTGAAAATTAAAAAAAAAACTTGAAGAAATGAAGACAGAGAGAGAGATAGAGAAGAAGGAAGACGAAGAATAGGGGCGCCAAAGACTTAAGTGAGAAATAACTAACGCTACAAGGACAGAAGTCGAATTTCACTCTCAACAAAATCCATAGCCAAAATATTCTTAACATGCCAAAAAGGGTTCGGCTTACCAAATAAATAGCCGATAAAACTGTCTGCGAAGATGAGACAAGTCTGTGTCCACAATGGGATTTTCGGAAAGACAAAGGCTTTAGGGAAATCCCACCACTCACCGTATCCGGTCAACACCCTTGCAGACCCCGAAATCCTCCGGAAGGTTAGAGACGGCGTTAATTTAGGATTTCAAAAGAAAAAAAAATCATCCGACCTCTTGGAAACTAGAAGATTCCAGAATAGTAATGAAATTAGAGTAATAGCTAAGATATCCCTAATTGGTGATTTGCCAAAATAAAAAAAAAATTAAATAAACTGAATTTTGGATCGGTGATTTCTATGCCAAACCTCACCGATAGCTACCCTGCGCAGACACGCCACAGTCTGGGATGTCGTTAATTTCCCTCGTCTAATTAAACTAAGAAAAGAAATGAAAATACTTAAAGGGACTAGGGGTCGACATCCGGGTACGCGAAAATAAATTTCAATAACTAATTGTTTTGATTCTGTACCCAGTCAGAGCTGTCGCCTCCATGAACATTGTAAGCTAGCCCGAGTAGGTAACGTGGGAAAAAAAAATCTCACGGAGCAGGATATTCTATTTTAAAAACCGACCAGAATATATAATTCACTACAGCCCTGTTGTATAACTACTACTGTCTTTTCATAATTTATTATTCAATATGTCTAGTCAGCGATTATATGATGCTACCTATTCTATCAGATGGTATTACTATGGTTGATTATTATTATAACACATAAAACTACAAAGTATTACCGTAGTCCGACTATATATCGCCCTCCGGTCCGCGTGATATTATGGTGCAGGGGTCAGAACTTGAGATGTTTGTAGCCACACATATCTATTCAATATCTATATATATCAACACACGGCGAAGTATTCACTGGGCTACTATATATTTAACTATATGGGTGTCCTATATTCTATATTCATCTACTACAATATTCATATACTTATTAATATTCATATTCACATTAATATTCATTTGCCACGACGCTATATTCTACAAACACCCTGTTTCCTCTATCTACGCCCAGCCTATTTACACATTTCATCATAATACTTTAAAATCTATAATCACTACAAACATTTCCCGCTCCGATCACCGCACGACAACCTCACTCGAACCCAAGACTCTTTCATCCCACACACAATACTATGTAATACCTGGTAGCTTTATTAAGAAGAAAGAAAAAAAAATCCTATGTATGTTCACTGAAAATAGAATTATCTGCGATAATGTTTAATGTTTATGAAATTCTGCAGCAACAATAAGCTTCTGCAGCCACGAAGAAAAATGAACATCTAATATAATTTCAAAGCGAAGAACTAGCATCATATCGCCCGACTTCTGTTAAAAATTTACGTATTGTTTATTTATTTAAATATTTAGATTTCTAGACTAGGCAGAATGTTGAAATTTTTTAGAATATATTAATTTTGGGTCATTTGACCTAACTGTACATCCATATAGGCTGTGAATTATACCTTCCAGGTTTTATTTTGAAAAGAAAGGTCAATTTCACGAAAACTAAATCACTAAGCACCTCGACAGAAGAATGGCGGTTAGTACTGACTTTTGACACTAGGGCTAGCGACGATATAATGAACCCTTGAACAACTGAATGTGACCTTGTACACGGAATTATTATACTATATTACGTTCACTTAATGACGGAGTAATAAAAATTTATCGCATAATAAATACTACACTGTCCAACACACTCTTTCATCACTTAATTATCACTATCACTGATACTACATTACAAATATACACATACTACTCGAACTACAAGACACATCATGCCACATTCATACTACACACTACATTAATACATGTTATACTAATAAATATACACAGGAATCATTCAGATTTTACCATGTTAAATCGGCTCTATGAAAGGTAACGAAAGGAAAGAAATGAACAGGGCCAACTGGCCCTTATATTTACTAAATCATATTCTTGAAATCAACCTGTTTAATCGATGCCCTGAGGGGACATATCGGAGTATTAGCTAACAATAGGACCCCTGCCCTGAAGGGGCAGGAACCCGGAACAAACTACATGTTCAACCCATCCCACTGGAAGCCGTACTCCCAATTTGGGAGTCAGATAGGAGCCCTTACTGAAATTTACACGTGCATTGTGATTACTGGACTGACTACCACAAAATTAAATACCGCCATGTTACTAATAGATAAATACAAAAAGAAATCACATCCACTACATACACGAACACAAACGGTAGTGAGGCAGGCCTTACGTAACTAGAAAAGGAATAATTTTAAGGATAAGAATATTTTAAGGGAGAAAACACCACTCCTCCGAAACTGTTTATAGATTCCTAAGAAAACTCGCAAACTGATGCACTTTACAAAGCCTGTCCATAACTAACAATATCTGCTCAACATGGCGTTGCAATGTTGCACTTCCTATTTCAGTTCAGTTTTAGTATGAAATTTAATAGTTTTTTGGCTCCTAAAGACTTCCAACGATTTTAGGTTTTAATGAAATCCAAATGTTACCTTGTTTGCAGCTTTCTCACTCCGTTGCGACCTTTTAAGCTCGACGATCGAAATCTGGCTGTTGTCAGCAAGATTTTCCGGCTTGGAATGGAATAATTGCGCCCTAATATCATAGCGTGGGTTTATCATCCAATCAAAACTAAGCATTTTGGCGGTGGGGCTTTGAAGCGAATAAAATTTGGTAAAATCTGGATTAAACTAGATTTTAGAAGGACCTAGGTATCTAAAAGAGAGGTGAAGGGTGGTCCTGAAAATTCTGTCGAATTTTAGATTGGTTATTTGATCTGGAAAGTTCCGTCCAATAGTGGATCTATATTTTCGGATAGCACTGACACCGTAAGAATTGTAATAATCCATTTACATATACATATGCAAGACTTATAACTAATTTAAAATATAAATAAAGATATTGATTCCCAAAACTATCATTCCCAATGAATTTTTTACAGTTTTTCCATGTTAATTTGAAATAGAATAACAAATAAAATTACGAATTATATGAACAGCCAGAAATTTTTTGTTAAACGTCAAGTACAGTCGGTGCAAAAAATTTCGGGCACCCTCCTATTAAAAACATAATATCATTAGACTGTAATGGCATATTACATATAGATCAACCTGGGTACACAAATGCTTCCTTTCTGAGTTACAGGCTGCCGAAAACACGAAAAAATGAAATTTAAAGGTCCATAGCTCTAACACTATAGGACCTACCGTAGTCGGATCAAGACTTTGTTTAGAAACTAGTATGCACTCTATCCAAATATCTGTGTTTTAGAATCCTGTGGCACTTCCGCAACAATTTTTATAGAAATAGTTGGTGAGTGCTTCAAATGATATGCCAGTAGCTAAATTGCCTCTATGGAAACTGATGCGTGAGTACCTTAGGATTCTGAAACATGTATTTTTGGATAGTGCATATATTAATTCCTAAGTGAAGTCTTGACCCGACTACGGTAGGTCCCATACTTTTGGAGCTACGGACCATTAAAGTTCATTTTTTCATGTTTTCGGCAGCCTATAACTCCAAAAGGATTCATTTTTGCACCCAGGTTGGTCTATATTTTTTGTCTTATCTTGGTGTCAGGAATCACCTCCCAAACGTTGTCGGTGTTGTTTTGAAACACCCTATATATATATATATATATATATATATATATATATATATATATATATATATATATATATATATATATATATATATATATAGCTTCCTTATTACATGCACTATCACTTTATGGGATACAAATCCGTTTTCTATCCATTCTAGGATTGCCCACGAGACAGAACGTTTCTGACGATGTAAGAGACGGCACAGAGATCTTTTAACACAAAGAAACGAGACGTCACTTTTACGGTTCCTTTTCGAAAAATGAAATGAAATGAAGCTCTTCAGCTTTACGTCCCAAGATTATGAAGTGTAGAGACGGTGATGGTGAGAAATGATTCAAATGTGTAATGAAGAAAGTGAGAGGAAACGGAGAACCCCGAGAATACAAAGCTCACTTAGCAGGATTTGGGATCGAACCAACGACCCCACGCATCAGAAATAAAATGATATGAAATGGTTCAATTTAACATCGGACGATTATACCCTTAAACCTAAGGAAGACGGATGAATAAAGCAAGTGAATGATGGTGGAGGAATTAACGGAATGATAATATTTGAGGAAACGGTAGTACCACAAGAAAACTCACGGACACAAAATTGTCCACCACAAACTACGTGCCCGGGTCGAACCAAGTGTTCCACACACCAGAGGTAAGCACTCTACCACTGAACCAGCATGACTCCCTCCCCATGCACCAGAGATGAACACTGAGCCATTGAGGACATACGACTCCATTTCGAGAAGAAACAATTTCATCTCTTGTTCCATAGACAACCTTAATCCCAAGAATTTCAATTCCTCAAGGACTTAGGCGCAACCTCCCCCACCGAAAAAAGACTAACTATCATGCCATGCCACTAGTAAAAAGTGTCCACACTCTGATAAATTTAGAAGTTTTTATACTAACTTGAGAATGCTGATCCAATGGAACTAGTTTTAAACTTATCCGTCCATGGGACACGAAAAAATGGCCTCAAAGTTGCCAAAGTTAAAAATGCCGAAGTTAAAAATGTTCCTGACCTACGGACGAATAAGTATAAATTTAGTTTCATTGGATTCAGCATCCTCAAATTCATTTAAAGAGTGCAATTAGAAATGTATCGAGCCGTGGGAACCTTTACTAAAGGCATAAGTACTACTTCAAAGATTCTAACTTTGAGGTCATTTTAATCGTGACCCAATTGATGCATAAATTAAACTACTTTCATTGGATTCAGCATCCTGAAATTTGTAGAATGTAAAGCACACTTAGAAATGTATCCATATGTGGGCACTTTTTACGGTAGTTCTTTACCATTCTGCCCCCAGATTTACCTTTCTTCCTCCAAAATTTACCATTTCATCAAATTTATTATTACCTCCAAATTTACTATTCTCCCCCAAAGAATTTAATGTTTACCTCTCCAAATTTACCATTTTAGGTCCCAAATGTATGTACACTCATGTCCAAAATGATTCTCGCATATCTCTAACTGTCTTCTTATAAGAATATAATTTGATTTTGTAGGGTACTTTTAATACTGATACTATGTGTATAATCAGGAAATGTATATTTGTGGTAAATTTCGAAGGAAAAATTATAAATATGAAAATTAGAATGAATAAAACAAAATGTTGCTAAATGGACAAAAAATGTTTTATTTTCATTTATCGTTCTTATTTCCTGCTCTTTTGACATGAAATTTATCACATACATGTCTTTGCTGATTATGCACATACTAACATTATAAGAAATACCGGCCGAATTCGTTATCAAATTATATTCCTACAACAACATATTTATAGATATGCGACAATAATTTTGGACATGAGTGTATCATTCTCCCGCCGAATTTACCATTCTCAATTTGACTGAACCATCACCAAGGCCAAAATGTTCCTGAAATTAATCTCATAAGCGCAGCCTGCGCCCTAATACCTGTCTGTAAGCACCGTCGCAAAATGCAGTCCTTTATCAACGATGACCTTGGACGACTTTGGGTATCTTGATTCAATTGGTCTAAACGTATCTCAAAGCAAAAATATAATACAATTGATGTGATGATAAAACTGTTACCAAAAGGGTTATATCATCTCAAAAATTCCATTAACATTTTTATCGCATCAGTTCACCGCTTACTTTCTCATAATACACTGACTCGAAGCATGGATTACTCTGTTGGTTGTAAGTATTGTACAGTGAGTAATTATGTTGTCTTATCGTTTCATGGCCGAGTGGCTTACACGCGTACTCTCTTTCCACGTGGATTAGGATTTGATTCGTGGTGGGAATGTTTGCCTCGGATGCAAATTCAAGTTGATGTCCGGATCTCACTTTAGGCAGGGTCTCTGGTTCGATCTTTGACCAAGTAGTTTTGTGATGAACAACATCGTGTAAGTAGATTTTCTCGGGGTACTACCGTTTCCGGGAAAATCTCATTCCATCAATTTTTACATCATTCACATGTCTTAACCCTTAAGAGATCCGGGGTTTTTGGGCTATTTTTTAGACTTTCAGTCAAGCAGCTACTGCATCGTCACTATTTATCCTAGGATCATGGTTCGTACCTCATTCTCTTCAGAATGGAGCTGGCTTTCAAATGATACCACTTGCATGCTCATACCATATACCAGGAGCGGGAAAAATGATGTCAAAGGGAAAATTTCGGAGGGAATTTTTTTCTCGCAATTTGGGCTCCCCTGGAGCAACCCTGTGTGAACGTAGAGATCTCAAAAACATCTGATAAATAGTACTTGGTAGACTGAATGTGTGTGCCAAATTTCAAGTTTCTATCTTGAATACCAAGGACGGGAGAAATTTTTTCATGAATTCCCACCATGCCCCAAATTACCGTAAAACACCATGATCTCAGGTAAAAAATTTCCTGAGACATCCCTAATTACCCTAGGGTCACGTTTCGCCCATCATTCTCTTCAGAATAGAACTGCCTTTCAGGCGGTATGACTCACGTGTCACCATCATGTATCTAAGGCGGGAAACTGAGGAAAAACGGGATTTTTTGGGTCTAAATATCCTTTTTTCAACTTTTAGCCCCCTGGACCCCCCTGTTTTAACGCAGAGATTTGAAAAAAATCTGGTAAATACTACTCGGTATGCTGAATGTTTATGCACAATTCCAATTTTCCAGGTGCAAAAGTAAGCCCGCCCAAAAAAATATACCGACAATGTGCCATATTCCCGTATACAGAGGGAAATTTTTAAACATTCCCTGAGACATCCCTAATTACCCTAGGGTCATGTTTCGCCCATCATTCTCTTCAGAATAGAACTGCCGTTCTGGTGGTACCATTCACTTGTCCCCATTATGTATCTAAGGCGGGAAAATTCCGTGAAAGGGATTTTTTGGTAAAAATTTCCCTTTTTCAACGTTTAGCCCCTCTGTACCCTCCTGTTTTAACTCAGAAATCTGAAAAAATCTGGTAAATATTACTCGGTGGACTGAATGTTTGTGCTCAATTTCAATCTTCTAGATGCAAAAATAAGCCAGCACAAAAATAGTACCGAAAATGCCCAAAATTCCCCTATACAGAAGTATATTTTGATAAAAATTCCCTGACACTTCCCTAATTACCCTAGGGCCATGTGTCGCACATCATTCTCTTCAGAATAGAACTGCCTTTCAGGCGGTACCATTCACTTGTCTCCATCATGTATCTAAGGCGGGAAAATGAGGAAAAACGGTATTTTTGGGCAAAAATATCCCTTTTTTCAACTTTTTGACCTTCTGGATCCCCCCTGTTTTAACGCAGAAATCTGAAGAAAAAATCTGGTAAATACTACTCGGTGGACTGCATGTTTATGCAAAATTTCAATCTTCTACGTGCAAAAATAAGCCCGCCAAAAATACTTTACATAACCCCCCCAAAAAGTATTACACGAAAATATAAATTTTAGGCTTATGACGTCATCACCTCCTATGTCTCGACACAGGAAGATGTGAAACCATCCGTAATGTCTTCTGCAATGCCTTTGGACTTGAAAAAAAAAAAAAACGGACGAAAAAGCTCAAATAGGAGAGTTATAACGCAATGTACCATGAAACACCCCGTATGGTACAAATATTACCATAAGATCCCCAAAGGGTTAATTATCCGTCTCCCTTAACCTAAACAGCATAATCTTAGAACATTAAACTGAAAGATTTTATTTCTTTCTCGGATCCCACTATAAAGTAGGTCCCCTTTCATCTAACCTTGTCCCTAAAAAGGAACATTAAATTTCAATCAACGAAACACTCCTCGCTTGTCTAATATCTAGCAAATATATATCTTTGGTGCACGAAGTTCCTGGTTTGATTTCCGGTGGTAGATTATCGGTAGCCTTTAGAGGTTCAGATCCCACTTTAAAGTGTAGATCTCGTGTTATTTAGCCTGGCTGCTGACAAACGATTTAACCAGTCAGTCAAATAAACCAATCTCTCAAATTATATATACACACACACACACACACACACATATATATATATATATATATATATATATATATATATATATATATATATATATATATATATATATATATACAGGGTGGCGCGTATTGTATCTACCAGTTGCAGTTGGCAACCCTGATCAAATGCGCGTACGAATGCTGCGCATGCTTACGGCACTGAATAGCAGGGCCTCTGGCAATTAGTTTACCATGGAGCGGTGGTCTGTGCAGACGCGAATTGCGGCGGTGGAAGCCTTTATCCGAACCGGTTCTGTCAGTGAGGCTCAGCGGGCACTGCGACGAAACAGTGATGATCGCCATGTTGCTATACCCGAGAGACACAGTATTCTGAGATGGGTGAGACAGTGGCGGGCCACAGGTAGTGTTGTGAACCGGAAATCACCAGGTCGTGGACGAAGTGTTCGAACAAATGTAAACTTGGAACGAGTGCGCGTAGCGATGGAACGCAGTCCCAAACGTTCAGCACGGCAACATGCACGAACATTACATTTGACACGACGTTCATTGGGTCGTTTGCTGGGTGATTTGAAGTTCCATCCGTATAAACTGCAGGTGGTACAAGAGTTGAGAGCCATTGAAAAGGAAAACAGACTCAATAACTGCCAGAACATTCTTGAGTTGATTAACCGAGATCCACTGTTCCTCCAACAACTTTTGATGTCCGATGAAGCAATCTTTCACCTGACTGGGTATGTTAATAAGCAAAACTTCCGGTATTGGTCTCAGGAGAATCCTCGTTCATTACATGAAAAGCCTCAAGGTAGCCCAAAAGTTGTGGTATGGTGTGCAGTTGGAATGTGTGGCATTATTGGTCCCTATTTTTTTGAGGATGACGCCGGACATGCAACAACTGTAAATTCCGACCGCTACTGCCATATGTTACAGACGTTTCTCATTCCGGAATTGCAGGAAAGGGGTGTGATCAATAACGTTTATTTCCAGCAAGACGGTGCTACGGCACACACGGCACGCCAAAGTATGTCTATACTCAGAGAAACATTTCCAAACCGCGTGATATCCCGATTTGGCGATGTCTCATGGCCATCCCGTTCCCCAGATTTAACAGCTCCTGATTACTTCCTCTGGGGATATGTTAAGGAAAGGGTCTTTGCCAATCGCGTGAAGACAATTGACGAACTGAAGACTGCCATTCGTCATGTGATAAGTTCCATTCCACAGGATACGTTAATGCGTGTGATGAATGCCTTCCCACGTCGCCTGCAGCAGTGCATCCAGGAAAAAGGCGGACATTTACAGGACGTTATTTTTAAAGTTTAGTGAGCTCCTTCGACAAGTGTTGTACAGTGTACAAATTGCCAGTCCATATACTTATATTCCATAACAGTTTTGCATTAAAACTTGCATAACACACCTTTGTATTTTCATTTGAAGTTGGTAGATACAATACGCGCCACCCTGTATATATATATATATATAATGTGCACAATTTAAGTACAAGATAGATAAAGTAGCATAAAATATTGCGTAGTCGTTGGAAATAAATGAAAGGCGGGCAGCACCAGTAAGCAGAACGTTTACCTAGGTATGCCATAAGGTCAGGGTGGCCGTAGCAACAAATAAAACTACTCTCCAAACACGAAGTAGCTGAATGAAAGGGACGAGACGGAATGTGTTAGTCAGAGAACTGTTAAGATGCATTGTCGTGGTGTTTCTCACAACAATATGGCTCGGTGACACATCTGAGTGTGTTTTTACACGGGAAAGAGTCATCGGGAAACTGGAAGAAGGACGAACTCTGGCGAGCCCAGGTGTTGGGTATAGTCCACAGCATTGCTTCACGTGCATGAGGAGCATTTCGAATTACAGGTAATGCTGTGCGAAGGAAATGTGGTAGTCAACAACGGTCAACTACAACAGCGGACGATTGTTACACTGTGGAACAGGCAAGAAGGATGGACGTCAAACAGCGGGAGCAATTGCAAACACATTAAACAGAACTGCAAGGCGTTCAATCTCACGTTTCACAACGGTATGTCGACTGCATGTAGGCGATCTTATTGCCTGAAGACCATTACGTTATGTTTCGTTTACACTCTCACCTGGCGAGAAGTAGAACCGCACAATGAGCTCAGGAATATTCGAACATGATCATTTTGATCGCCCTGTGTTCTTGTATAGGACGGATAATGTTGCATGGATATACTGCTCTCTCATTTTTCGAGCACGGTACACTCATTGTGGCATTGTGCTTCTTCTCCACATGTGTCTTTTTCAGAGATGCAGTCGACCACAACTTCATTTTTATGGATGATAAATGCGCGACCACATCGAACAACACATGTGGCGGAGCTCTTGAAACAAAAGAATATTCAATGAATGGACTGGCCGGCCTGTCTTCCTGATTTGAATCCGAGTGATCATGTGTGGAATGCTATGAGAAGACGTTTAGCTGCACGTTGCAACAAATAAAATATCGTGCAACAGTTGTCAGCAGCGCTGGTAGAGAAATGGAATTCTATACCATACTCGTCAAATTAGGAAGATGAAACTTGGTATATAAAATCCTCATCAAAACTAAGTGAACACATGCTTCTGTGTTTTTGATATTTTCCGTTTTAAGGTGGGGAGGAGCATTTCTGATAGTTCGTTTCTTCACTATGAAAGCGATGTTGCCTGTTGTTTGTGATTGAATCACGAAGAAACAGTTGTATAATTTGCAATGAAATTTAAAACATAGTACCCACCTACCTTCAGCTAAGCTTTTACGATGTTTGCCACATAATTTCTAAGGCTAACCAAGAAATATTAAAACTAGCCATGTAATATTTCTAAGCCATATTTATTGAACCTTCGTATAATGTCATACCAAATTTGATATTAATAACAACTTTTATTATGTTGTTACAGGTCTAGAAAGACAGAAAAATGAGTGAAGTGTGACCAAATGGAGAAATGAAATGAAATGAAATCTTTAAATTTTACGTTCCACAGTTATGTCTGTTAGGTTAAAGTAGACGGAGATTATGAGAAATGAATGAAATGGTGGAATGAAGAAAGTGGGAGAAAATGGGAGAACTATGAGAGAACCCACGCACACTGTGTTTGTCCACTTGGCGCTATCTGAGATCGAACCAGGGACCTCATGCACCAGAGGTGAACGCTCTACCACTGGGCCAGTGCGGTGACCAAACGGAGAAACTGAGGCGAGAGCTATTATTGAATATCTCCACAAGAAAGGTTGAATATCTCCAAAGCCGCAGGAGATTTACAGTGACATGTTTGCTACTTTAGGTGATAGTACCCCTTCATACGCCACAGTGGAGAAATGGGCAGCCGAATTTAAGAGGGGAAGAACATCCATTGAAAATAATAGTCAATCAGGAAGGCCTTTGGAAGTACGAACTGAGGGGAGCATCGAGAAAGTGCATGAAATCATAACGAATGATCAGCAAATAACCATCAGACAGATTGCGGAGACAATGGACTTTCCTACTGCAAGCGTTCACCTAATTATCACGTAGCATCTGGGAATGAGCAAGGTTTCCGCAACGGATGGGTACCAACACTTTTGATCAACAGCTTACCAGAGATAACATTTTACCCATGTTATATAACCCGCCAACTTAAGAAGATATAACATATCTAGCCTTGTTTTCGAAAATTTTCGTTTTAGGAAGAAAGCAGAGTATTTTCTATAATTTCTTTCTTCATAATGAAATCGATAATGTCTGAAGTTTGTGATCACGTCACGGGGAAAGGGTTCAACAGCTTGAAATGAAGTTTTGAACATAGCACTTATCTCAAGCTGGGGTTTTATCGTGTAACTTTAATTGAAAAACGTACTCTAAGGATGATACGAGTGTATTTTAGCAAATAAAAATTAATAAAGATAGTATTTTCGATTGTTTCCAGTTATTAAACGTTTAAACTTGATCAAAATAAAGTATTTAAAAATAAACGATTCACTTCGTGTTATAACAGTTTCGTTGTAACAGTTTCACTATGAAGCATAGTCCATAAAATCATCAAAACGGCCGAGTAATTAAGTGTCTGAACGGTACAGTACATTTATACAATCAAAGTTACTGCATATGTCAATTGTATCTTGAGTGCATATACCGATTCATGTATTACTCACACGACAGCGCGTAAAATATAGGACGTTGTATATGCTGAGTTAATTCTTCAAGCTTTTAACACTTGCTTCACATTTTCCCTTAAAAGAAAATATAAAGCTGTTAGATTTACTACCATGTGATATATTTCTAAGTGCAAGTTCATATCATAGCTAAATGAAATACATTTTGTTTCAATATGTGAAATACTGTTTTTTGTTTATTGATTTGTTAGTGTTCAAATATGTCAATATGTCGATTAGTACTTTTGTTATTAAGTTCATCTCAAATATCCTATTCATTTATGAAACTTCTTTTAATAAAGAGTAAAGCAGTAGAACAACAATGATATACAGGGTGTCCCAAAAGTAATGGTGAAAAATGAAACCACAGATTCCTGGCACCAAAACAAGAAACAAAGTTTATATGACATATAGTCGGAAAGTGGATATGGGCGGAGCTAGACACCTTCGAATATGGGGGGAAAGAAACTTCATACTTAGGGAAAGGAACTTGCCGATTTACAAAACCGTATTGATGATGCAAGTGAAGAGTTACGCAACACATCGGGAATAATGGAATTCATCCGAAACTGACGTTTAGCACGTTGCATAGATGTGGGAGGACAGCATTTTGAACATGCGTTTGTAGAAATGTTTATTGTTAGTATGTATGACCTAGTAGTTTGTAGTGCTACTCTGTGTAAGATATTACGTTACAAATACAGTACGTCGTTTTCGATTCTGCCTGTTATTTCATTGCATGACATGATTAGTTACTCTTGTTCTTATTTGTATTTCTCCCTGCAAGTTTCTATCTGGCATACCACTTTCCATTGCGCCCTGAGATTATGCAACCATGCTAAGTGATCTTTGCTTTGACTCCCATCATACATGTGTGTGCAATTGTGCCATGGATAACAACATTTTTCTGTATGTTTTCTATCTTTACTGCACCGTTTCAATACCCCTGCCATACAGGCATTCGGTGAATCCCTAAATAACGTATAAAGAATATCTTACGCATGTATGTAACATGCGTTTAACTTGTGAAGCCGATATGATTTTTATGCCTTTCTTAACCCCCTTCCTAGCTCCTATCATTATTCCGCTGGCAGGTATGAAGTTCCCTTCCCTGCATATTCGAAGCTGTCTAGCTTCGCCCCTGTCCATTCCGGACTATATGTCATATATATTTTTTTTGTTTGTTTGTTTGTGTGTTTGTTTTCGTGTCAGGAATAAGTGGTTTCATTTTTCGCCACTCCTTTTGTGACCCCTGTAGCAATCTACTTTCTAACCAGGTGGACCAGGTTTTACACTCGATGAGGGCACGATCTATCCTCGTCCTACCCAAGCCAAAATGCCTCTCAGGGATTCACCAAACCTATATCAAGGGATATCAGGGGAAACCTGGTAGTACCCCTAAAGACGGCCGAAGCGTGGTGCTGATATTAGCCCCTGTATATGATGCGGTAATAAAAAGTTGAGGCCCTCGTTTCCACATTCTCCCGTGGCCTACATTAATCTGTACCAGATGGAGGGAGTACTTCTAAGTTCTCCAGTCTAAGCTAACAAAAACAACAACATTACATAAGGTGATCTCTGTCATCTTCTCTACAATTTAAAGTAGACATATTAGATTTCACTTTCGAGTAATTGTGTTAGGAAAGAAAACATGTGATAGTCATTTACCAATTCACCCAGGACTTCTTTTATAATTATATAGAGGAAATTACTATACAGGTAACCAAAAATGTTCTGTCATTTTTTGACCCACCACTTTCGAACATCGATATGTCACCTAAGACATACCTGGATGATCAAAAATAGTCAATAGTCTTCATCAGCATCGACGACCTTCTACCAACGTTCTACAAGGCCATGGGTTTCATCGCGGTATAACTTGATGGGCCGTGAAGTGAAGAAGGTATCAAGTGCATTTTGCATCTCTACAATGGATTTGAACTACCGTCCTCTAAGGTGATTATCCAAGAAATGGAACAGGTGATAATCTACCGGTGCAATGTCCAGAAAGTATGGTGATGCAATAGTGTTCCCCATCCAAGGCGTAGAATGGTGTCCCGGGTCATCCTAGCCACATCGGGCTTAGCGTTGTCCTGTAACAGGAGGATCCCTTTGACATTCAGAAGTGCTGGCTCCAGAGTTTTGGGTTTTTATGAACATGACTCAACTGGTAACAGTAAACAGTTGCATTGATCTCTGACCAGCTGCTAGCAGTTCCCGATGCACGATGTCGCGTGTAGTCCACCAAACACACATTAGGACTTTCTCCTGGTACACTGATGGTTTCGGTTGTTTTGAAACCAGTTCATGGAATGCTAGCCAATTATGATGACGCAGTGGAGCTTCGTACAGGACCCAATTCTCATCACATGTCAACAACCTGTCCAGAAATGGCTCCTTCCTCAGACGAGACAGCAAAGAAACACATATGTCTGCTCGCGTTGCCTTCTGGCCGGAGTCAAATCATATGGGACCATCGACCGAACGTGTAGTGTTTCCCAAGTTGATGGAGGTGCTGCCAAATGGTTTCTCCACTTACACTGAATTGTAGTCCCAGTTCTTCACATGTCTAACCACTGTTCGCCTCAATTGCTGCTTGAAGACATGCATTTTGTATATGTGTTGGTCTTCTGGCACGTGGTGCGTCTTCGAGTGTTTCGCCGTAAACTTTTTAAACCGTTGCTGCACTGTCCGCGTAGTCACGATTCCCGCACCAAACGCCTGGCATATCTTGCATCCCGCTGCAGCGGCGTTTAACCCCAGTTTAAAGTCGTATAGCATATACGCCCTTATGACGCTCTGTGGAGGTCTCATGTTCACTCTGTCCTTACGCAAAATCACGGTGTAACTGAACTGGTACAACCAGGTAGTATGTTGGACATACCCACACCAACAAGTGACCTTCGCCTTATCTCCATTCGCATTCAACTCACGGTGTTAGGGCCAATGAGACACAGACCTTCACAAAAATCGACCTAACTTCCTTGGCTACCTTTATAATAACAATAATAATAATGATTCATTCCCATTCTGCCTAAATTTCTCTTGCACTTCCTAGAAAATATTTAAACGATCTTATCTGTAAGCGGAAGGGAATTCCCGTTCTGTCTAATCTCAGGAGACAATGGATTTTATGCGGGGAGAATTGTTTTAAAGGGAAATGCAGCACCGAAATATTTGACTACGAGCGTGCTTTTATGCAGATCGGAACTTATGTAGGTATATAATGACTGTAGTAACGAGAACGGGAACAAAATCCAAGGAAAATTCTGATAAGGCGTAGAAAATCCAAGGGACAGAATCAAAGGTGTATATATTTGATGTACCAGCACACCCAATATGATTACTTTTTCCTTCAATTGTCGTATATTTTAGAATGTTGTCTCTATTGTTTCAATTTACTGAAACAAGTTTTCTCTTTCTTTTAAAATACTGAAAACTCAATAAAACGTAAGAATATTATAACAAAAGGTCAAATTGGCTTTAGGCTAATTACTTTCACACACACTCATAAGAAAAGTACTGGATACTCCTATTTATTATACACTTAATAAATGTGAAATACGTTCAGCCTACTACTGTAAGACCATTCATTTTAATTACGAAAACTAACTGTGGTGTTATTTAATTTTTTAAAGTTCATATTTTGAGGTACAAAGAAAGTTTTTTGACATTGTAACTGAAACGAACATAAAACAGACCTAATTTTATCTAATAGCTTGTCATTTGACATTAAAATTTTATGCAGTTTTCTAGCAATTCATCTCCAACATGCCAAAGCTCGCAGTACGTAAAGTGTGCCACATTTCACATCCTCAAGGCATGTTTGGCCATATATTAAATAAACAAGGCTTCCCTTAAGAATACTTCTATTTTCATATTTATATTATCAATGTAAATAAGCAATACAAAATATCAATACAGTGAAACCTCTCTAAAGCGGACAGTCGTGGGGAATCAAAAATTGTCCGCTATAGAGAGGTGTCCGCCATCAAGAGGTTTCAGCATTTTGTTATGTAAATTAGTGAGCAAGGTAATATAGCCTACAATTAGAAAAAAATATTTTTTGCATGAATCACGTATTTACGAATATTACCTGCTTTATCCTCTGTCATCCAATACTCTATGTTCGAGGCGCAACATGGAAATAACATGTTATAGTTCTCTGCACTTTACACTTATCAGTACTTCCTTCGTTTTCAGTATGGTGCTTTAATTTATGGGGTAATCGCAGTCCTGAAGTGTCCTTTTTGAGACAATATATATACCTGAGGGCAAAAAATACTAAACTTGTCTTCTAGTTCGTTAGAGACTCCAACGGGACAATAGCATAACGTGTCATCCCTAACGACGGGCAACTGTCAATCACTTTTGTGTCTAAAACAGCTTGAGTCGGAGTGGGATGCTAGCCAAGGACATAAGAGTGTTGTTAAACAGAGACGCTTTATCTGGGTTGCTGACCAGACAGTTGAGGAGGCAAAATGTTGTCACAATGCTACCTTGGTGATACATGTACGAATTACTAAAAATTCATTTTTACTACACTTTTCAACTTATTTCTAGAGAAAGTGTCTGTAATACGGAGGTAAGTAATACGTAGAAAAGACAGAAAAGACTGTCCGTGTCCGTACTAGAGAGTGTCCGCTTTACAGAGGTCTGCCAATATGTTTTTCCCTATTACAGTGTTTGGGGATTACAAAATATGTCCGTTAAGGGAGGTGTCCGCTTTATAGAGGTGTCCGTTAGTAGAGGTTTCACTGTACCACTATTTAAATACTTCTATGTTATTTGTAGAGTTTCAATCAAACCAAAATGTCGGATCGGGGATAAGGTCAATCTTTTGTTCTGAAATGACTTGATATTAAACCAATTTAAGTTTGTTTTATGTTTGTTTCAATTACTATGTCCAACGGCTTTCTTGCAACTGAGTCAATCAATTTTCCATTTTTCTGCAGGTACTTTTTTAAAATCACATTCATTTTTCTAAAGTAGATGTAACAGTGCTAATAACAGTATTGTATCTAGTCTATTCTAGAACAAGTAGAATAACATCTAAAATTTATTATGAAACTTGAAGAAGTAGTTATTCTTCTTACAGAATCTTTACAATTGCTAAAGAAAAATTTCCTCGAAGAAATCAATCCCTGCACAGAATTCTTCTTCTCCAAAGATTAGGCAGAATGGAAATTCCCGTTCTGCCTAAAAATAAGAAAATTTAAAATATTTTTTACAAAGTGGTGGAGAGCCTTTAGGCAGAACGATAAGACACCAGAAGTAACATGCGTAGGTGACGAAAAATTAAGTCTACACATGAAAATTTATCTTTTAAAAAACTCCTTTGGTGTAATTTGAAAAGAAAGGTAACCAAAAATAATGATTAATCCTTGTTCTAACAAGGGTAAATTACGTTACGTTGACATTTAGTCTAACAATATGTAGTATGACTATGAGATTTCATAGCCACAGTAACGAAGTTTATTATTGCTGTGCATGTGAATCTATACATTTTAAACCATCTTATCGTTTCCAGGTCTTCTTTTCCAACTATACCAACTGCTTCTTCCTTAAGTTTTGTTCCTGTATATATTATTTTTGCGTGTATATGTGAAAGTATAGTTTCCAGAGTGTTGTGATACTAAGCATTATAAATTTCATGTTTCTAATTTTTATCATAAGTTGTAGATTTTATTGAAATGGTAGAAAAAGCGAGGTTATAGAAAAATGAGTTATTTTATGACGAAAGATTTGCTTCTCACCACTTTTATGTCTCTCAATGACGCCCTGTAGACTAAAGAAGACGAATAATTATTGGAAGTAAATGGGTATGGAATAATTGGCGAAAAGAAAATGTGGGAAGAAACAGGAGAGACAATGTTTCCACCGCAAACTCACAAGTCCTGCAATCGGAAAATGGACCCCTTATTTGTGCTCATGTTCTTGGATGTGATTCGTAGTGAAAGCACAGTTTGTAATATTGACTGAACTTCAAGAAATAATTGACTTACAAGGTGAAAGCATAGACTTTGGTAAATGAACTTCGGGGCCATCTTTCGCGAGGTAGTAGTGCACATCTAAAGTGTTAATATTACAAACTGGGAGAGCGCAATACACAGAAATAGTGAAGAAAAAGTGTCTTAAAAATTTCGACTCCTTCATATATATGATACGATGCGTAAAGTTATCAAGTGACGGCGTGGCAGAGTAAGGAGAATCTTCACCTCCCGTGCAGACGATCCCGGGTTTGATTCCCGATCGAGCTTTTTTTAATTTATAACCATAACTTGCCCCTTGTAACTAGAAGTAAAATATTAATTCACCATATGTTTATAATGCATAAAAAATAGAAATAATCAAATTAGTTGTAAAACCTTGCAATGTTCCATGTTAACTAGCAACAAAATGTAGCCTTTTCCGTAAATATATTGATATCATGAGTTATATTATGATTACCACAGTCGTTGTGTAAAAAATGTTCTTGACACTTCGTGTCTATATCTGTGGACAGTATGTGACTTACAAGGGGGATGAGGGGAAATCTCCTTTGGTAATACTGGATATATGCTATAACCAGGGGCGTCATTTCAGACAACAATGGAAACTATGGCAGTTGTGGCAAGGAGCATCATTTAGGAGAGGAAGAGGGGGCAATTGACCCCCCGAAGAGTTTGAGGAATACATATACTTTAATCGATTGTCTACTAATACACTAGTACAAAAGTGAAAATCTTATGTCGGTGGTGCTGTTTCCCCCCTCAAGCGAAGTCTGAAATGACCCCTCTGGTTATAGCATACATCCAGTATTACCAAAGGGGATTTTTTCCTCATTCCCCGTGTAATTCGCACACTGTCCACAAAGATAGACAAGAAGATTTTTTACACAGCGACTATGGTAAGCATAATATTAGGAGTTTGGAAGAGAAGGGGCGAATCCTGAAATCAGAAAGTTTTGCAAGTACTTCAAGGTAGCAATGGCGAATCTTTGTTTATCTAGAAATTCTGAGGAACTATGGGCGAACTAGGGCAAAACGCGGTATCTATGTGTTGTCCAGACCTGTCTTATGCAAGGAAAAACAAAATATTGATTTTTCGAGTCTTTCTCTTCCAAGGTCCTGATATAACTAATGATATCAATATATTTAAGGTATAGATTAAATTTTGTTGCTAGTTAACATGGAACAGTGCAAGGTTTTACAACTGATTTGAACATTTCTATTGTTTTATGCGTTATAAACAAATTGTGAATTAATATTATACGTATTGTTACAAATGACTACTTTATTGGTTAAAGCTAAAAACAGAAAAAGCTGAAGGGGGAATCGAACCCGGGAACCTTTGCAAGTTATGTGTAGATGCTCCTCACTCTGCCACGTCATTACTTGATAACTTAACGTGTCGTATCATATATGCGGCGAATCGAAAACTTTAAGACGCTTTTTCTCCGCTATTTCTGGCTATTGCGCTCTCCAAGTTCGTAATATTAACACTTTAAATATGTACTGCTATCTCGCGAAAGATGGTCCCGAAGTTCTTTGACCAACGTCTGTTTTTCTCTTGTTAGTCTAAAAATTGTACCTGATTTCTTGCGTACAGGGGATTGTCTTGGGTTTACATAATGTGGGATAAAATACATTAATCCGTGAATTTAGATACGATTTAGATACCATAAAATGTAGTGTTATAAAGAAAAGATTGTTTGCAGCACCAATTATAGGTCATTGGTTTTGAACTTATGTACTTTCTGCTCTCAAAATTAGAAGCTAGAAGTCTTTACTAATCCGTACATTATTCATCATTTAAAACTTCGAAGACTACGCTTTTGGTGTCTTCCCATTTTTCCTTTTGTTATCGCATACCATCTTCACTGTTATCCTTAGTACACTTAGCACGCTTAATAAGTGTCTGTGTTTTGTCCATTAAATGTTAAAGTTAATTGAAAATACTAGCTAAAATGTTCATTATTAGCACGATGAGAGTTGGTATATGGAAAATATTTGAAAGTATAATTTAACTTCTTATCTCCCATGCGGTGCCTATTTTAAACAAACAGATATAACAGACAACGTTGATTTCATTTTTGCAATATACAGGATGCTTTAAAAATTTGAAGATATGGTGCTGACGGTGAAAACGATGACCATATCTAATGAATAACAAACGTGTCGATATGAAATTTTAAAGCATTAATGTTTTAAATATAGATTTATTTAATACAACTCCATCAACCTAATGCAATAAGATTTCAATGTGAGGTTACATGAACAAATCGGATGGTTCTTCTTGACGTTGAGCATTTCTTGGGCAATGACAGCGTTATGAAAATCAGTTGAATTGTATGAGTGTTTATTCGTGTCCCGCTCAACAACACAACACGTAATAGTTCAGAGGATTTAGGTGGCCACAAGTTTAGTCTAACGTAATAGCACAGTTTTTCTGCCATCCAATTCATGATAATCATAGCTTTATTCTAAGATGCAGAGTCCTGGTGAATCGCGCACGGTCTTCCATTGCTTATACTGTCTATTCAGGACATGACAACCGTTTCTAGAACTTCAATGTAGCTAGCAGCGTTCACACGAAGTCTCAGTGGAAAGAAGTGGGATGGCATGGCGTGTTCTTCGCTACTCACCATCTCTAAAAGCATCACAGCCGCAAAAAACCCTGTGCGTTTAAACAGGGGATATAAGAAGGATCTGCAAACAACTACATACTATTTCTCTACCCACCTTTTATAATCTTGATCGAATTGCTTTTTGTCGGAAAGAATCCAGATCATATAAGGTTCTTCCTGATAATTGATCTTGTTCAGTAATCGCTTTGCTCGGAGAATTCGTTCTTCCCGACTGCACAAAGATGTGAACTGGCTTTTTCTCATTGTGATTTGAAGTGAATGACCTTATGCACCAGTCTTGGGAAGTAACGCAACGCAAGTAACGCGTTACTTTTTAAGTAACGTTTCTGGTAACGCGTTACATTTTTTCCAAAGTAACTGTAACGGTAACGCGTTACAATTTTTAAGTAACGTACCTAGTTTGCGTTACTTTTTTTTGCGTTACATTTCGGATGAGTAACTACATTATATGTATATATTTTTTTCGGAAACAAATGTTTCTTTTCTGTAAATGAATTTCTCAGAATGAAACAATCGAGCATGAACTACGTATGTCAGTGACCGACAGTCATCGACACACAGATAAACAGATAAGTTCGTAGTGCCACTTCCTGTTTTTGGAAGATGAGAATAGCCTCAGGGAAATCTTGTGTACTGATTGCAAGCACCTGGAAGATTTTGTAGTAGATTTTGGCAGCTCCAAATCAATACATTCAGCGAGTGAACTAGGAGTGCAATGATACCGGTAGTCTATTTTACTTTGATTGGTGTTGTTTTTATAAAGATGGAGAACGAAAACATTACCGTTCGAACATTTGAAAGAATACTTTTTTCTTAAGAGCTGAAGATGATGATGGACAGAATTTAAAAGTAAAGTGCCTGAAGTGCGGAAAATACGTATCAACAACTGGGGTGCCATAATTAACGATGTAGAGTAAGGGGTTAATATGAATAAACTGTTCTGATGAGCAGGCTTACTTTATTACTAGAAAATAGTTTGCTGATGATATGTAATGTTGGAGTTCTTTCAGATCAGTTTGCTTATCCTAGAGTCCCGTTGATTATAAAGTTTGGAACAACTAGCTTTAAAGAGCATGTATCGATTATAGAGTTACTGGCAAGTTTTAAGTCACTCCCAGTTCATGTGTTCTCATTTTATTAGTTGTAGTGTATCTCTATATTTTGTATTTTTAATTTTACATAACATTGTTATTATTATATAATTAGTTTAGCAGACCATTTAATAAGCAACCATTTTTTCTAACTAATAAGGGTGAGCACGAGTCAAGGTAAAAATCGACTCGACTCGAATTCAAGTCGAGTTTCGAGTCAAGTCAAAGGTAATATTCTCGAGTCGAGTTCTGAGCCGATTCAGTTTTTCGCGTCGAGTTTCGAGTCCAGTCGAGTTTGATAAATGGCTCGTTCGTTTTAACTCGTCTTGAAAATGGCCTGATTACACTGGAAAACGAAAGTCATAAGAAATGTAAGGTAAGCAGTAATATGGAATACTTTTAGTGTTGCTCACGAGAGGGGGCACTGCTCGCATCTCGTCTCGTCTCGATAGCGAGACCACAAGAGATTTTTTATAACAAGCTCAGATCGACCCGACTCAACTGAGAAGATGGCTATAGCCGGCTCGCTTGGGGTGAACCATCGGCTCGAGCTGGCTTGGCTGGGATGAGCCATCTGCTCGCTTCGGCTCAACTGAGACGAGGGCTCTAGCAGAGTCGGTTGGGTGAGCTGTTGGCTCGGCTCACTTCTTGGTTCGGGTCGATAGTGAATGAGCTCTGAGCCGAGTTGCTCGAGTCGTTGACAATTCTAAACCCGGGCCGAGCAGTTTGGAAGATATTTAGCCAGTGCCCTATAACTTTTAACAGTGTTTGGCTTGAGCCCGAATACTCAACCTAGACCCTCAAACCAAATTCAGAAGCTCGTGAACAATATCCTTGACTCCTAGACTTCACGACTACCGAGGTTGGCAATCAACTAGTTTGTTAGTATTCAAATACAAACCGCCTATCATTCATGTTTGTATACAGTGTTGTTATAATTAATACTACTACTACTACTACTACTACTACTACTACTACTAATAATAATAATAATAATAATAATAATAATAATAATAATAATAATAATAATAGTAAAAGTTGCAGTAGTAGTAGTATAATTGATAATAATTATATTGTCTATGTAATATACTTGAATAGAGTACTCGAAACTACACACCGGATTTGGCTCGACTCGACTCGAAACTCGACCCCAATTCGAGTAAAGTTGGAGAAAATTTTTCGAGCCGAGTTCTCGGGTCGAGCTCAAAGATGTATGTTTCTAGTCGAATCGAGTTTCAAAGAAAACTCGCTCGACCTCGCTCGTGCCCATCCCTACGAGTAACGCAGTATGGCATTTTATCAATGTCTCATTATATGAAAATGTTCATGTAACAAGTAAAAATTTGTCCTTGCATTTACAAAAAGCGATTCAGAAGTGTAATAATAATAATAATAATAATAATAATAATAATAATAATAATAATAATAATAATAATAATAATAATAATAATAATAATAATAATAATAGCAGTATTAATAGTAGTACGGAAATTGATGTAATAATTTTTTCACATATTTAAAGTTTCGGACCTAAAAGTAACGCATTAGAAACGCGTTACTTTTGAAGTAAAGTAACAGTTACTTTTTGGGGGCAAGTAACGCGTTACATTTTAAGAGAAAGTAAAGTAACCTGTAACGCGTTACATTTTTACAAGTAACTTACCCAACACTGTTATGCACTATAGTACGGATTGTACCCTCAGATAACGCCTTCAGATATCTGGCAAAGCCTTCATGTTTTTCTTCGAAACTCGTATCAATAATGTTCTGCAACTGTTATTTGAACTGCGGTGTCTTCATACTGTCTGAACACTGTTTTTCTTTTCTTTCTTTATTTTTTCCTTGTTGCTTGAACATAGGTAACACACTCCTGTCAGAAGGTTCCAATTCCTTTTGAGCATTGTGCACGAATTGCCTGGCAAATGTTAAAAATCGAACATGTTACCCGGCAACACTGCTACTACCTCGCAATGAGTTATCAACTCTACAGCAAATGGTGGAAGTGTCCTCTCCTTTGGTTCAAACACTGGTTCACACGTTTCACCATGTTGGCGGCAACTTAACGAAGAGTAGAAGTGTTAATATTTTCAATAGCACTGCGAATGTACATTTCCAGGTCTTGTATAGTTCGAGAATTGTTCTTGTATACATTTTGCTTTAAGTAGCCCCATAGAAATGAATAGCAATGTTGCCGGGTGCATGTAAGCAAAAGTTTTATCATGGTAATTTCAAAGTTTCTTTTTCATTGTTTTCAGGAATTGCATAAAGTAGACAGATCCTTAACACAACTTTTGATGCTCTGAAACATCAGCACTGTTGCAAATTCAGAATGTTAATTTATGAAAACCACGTTTCCCCTAGTAACCCCTTACAGAGGCCTCATCTGGTTAGTTATCGGTGGAATTTTTTTTTTCTCCATAGTTTCCAAGCTACTCCAACTAAACAAACTGAAAATTAACGACAGAACATCCATACGTATGAGTTATGAGTCAATTTACATGTTTTGCAAAAAATTGATTTACACCTTCGGCTACATCTGGCAACAATGTGTGGTTCCTACTGTACTTGAATCGTTGCTTCCTAGTTTAAATATATATGCATGAACAAAGCTTCATTTTGGTATAACTATTATTATTTATGTATCGCTTCAGGTTCAAAAGTTCTGCTATCCCGAACTCCGGGTTGCATTGTATATTGGACACCCTGTGCCATTAGCGTACAAAGAGAAATATAAAATCTCTAAAATTAGATATACAGGGTGTTCATTTATTATGTAGCCAAAATCCACTGGTGAAATCCTCAAACCTACACAATAATAAAGTCCATATGAACATAGTGGGAAAAACGCGTTGTTTCAAAATTGTGAGATGCCGGAATCGAGAAAATTGTAACTTTGAGGCTGCCTATGTCGAAAACTATAAGATATATCAAAGGCGGTTAAAGAAATACTAGAGGAACTAGTACACTCTATCTAAATATTTCAGAGTTGGAACGTATCAGAGCAACGGATTTTATAGAAGAAGCTGCGGTATAGGTGCCGCTGTTCCACCTCTCTGTTTAAAATCATGTACGCCGGTACAACTGAACTCTGAAACATGGTTATTTAGATAGAGAGTGAACTAGTTCCTCTGATATTTCTTTAACCGCCTTTGATATCTCTCATAGTCTTCGAGCTACACTACCTCAAAGTTACAATTTTCTCGATTCTGGCATCTCTTAACTTTGAAACAACGCGTTTTTCGCCTTATGTTCATATAGACTTTTTTTTTATTGCTTAGGTCTGAGGACTTCACCAGTGGATTTTGGCTACATAATAATTAAACACCCTGTGTATATATAGGCCTACCAATCGATAGGTGTCAAGTGAGGTGATCTGAGTGATCTTTTTTTTTTTTTTTAATTCAAAAATGAGTACTGTAGAATTACCACGCCACCCTCATCACACGACAACAATACACAGTATGGTTAATGAAATATTAGCCAAAATGTACTTTATCATCAACACGTAAACTTTAATTTGTATTTAATTACAATATTGTTTAAATGTGTAGCATATGTAAACACATAGCCGGCATCTAGCCCCAAGAAACAGGTACGTTGAGGGTAAATTTTTATAGTTCCTGAGAAAAATGGGAAAATTGCATTTTTACAGTCCTACGTCTTAATTACGTAAGACATATCAATGCAATAGAATCACATCGATATGTAATTAATAATACATTTTTAACAGATAATCCTATGAAAAATGAAAAAATGAAATCTTTGAGTTTTACGTCCCACGGTTATGCCGGTTAGGCTAAAGGAGACGGAGATAATCCTATGAAGAAGAAAACGTACGTACATACAATATAAAAAAACAATGTACTATATGCATATCTATCCACGGATGATGGTCTCCGAAATTTAGGAAGATACACTACCTGGCGGTTTAGAAGGCCATATCTTCGTAATATATATTATATAAATAATAGAATTGAACATTTATAAGTAACGTTGAACATGAAGAGAGAAATGATCTGGAAAGACAAAATAGAAACGCAAAAGAAATGCATAAGAGAGCAAACAGTAACAAGGACCTTTTGTGTGTGGGGTCCCTGATTTGATCCCGGGCCCGGTAAGTTTATGTTGGATAACATTGTGTCCACACACAGCCAAAAATGAGGTGTTGAAAGAACACAAAATGACTACCACTTTAGCGTGTTACTTGTGTGTCAATTGAAAACCAAGCATTTTTTTTTTGTCCGTCATCCCGGTTAAAGGGTTGTGCCCTTTCTTCGGGTAAGTGCATTAATTTGACTGATTGAATTGAAGGAAATGTAGGTGGTCTAAGAGGTTTCTTATATATCATTTATTTATTCATCATATTAATATAATCATAGACATGCATACATATAAAAGGAAACACATACATGAATGATAATATTTTAGGTGCTATAAGTGAATATGTTAAAATTGCCAGATATTACATGAACACAAAGCATGGAGGTTTCTGAGGACTCAAAAATAAAGGTGCAAATGTAATTTATGGAATGGATGAAATGAAGTGCTATGGACGTCACATCACTGGGTTATGTTAGTTCAGACGAATGAAGTTATCTTCTGTTCCTGGGGCGATTCAGGAACTGATGAGGACGAAGGAGGCCCTTGTTAATAGGTACTTACTGTGCGTATGATGGATAGATATGAGATGAAAGTTCATGCGGGCGATAAACTGCAAAGATTTCGGGGTCCAGCATATCGTTATCTAATTGTAAATGATAGAGTGTCATGAAGTGCTGAAGGGGAGTGTCAACGTAATGGGGCGGTGCATCATTATCACGGTCGTAGCGGAGAATTTCAAGCATCAGTGGATGGTGCTGAGCAATTCGTTTGCAGATATAACGTATACGAAGTTGTTCAAGATGATTTAGTAATGGCGGAAAGTCGATCATCTCATAAAGTAATCTCGTTGGATGCGGCAGACTTATACGATATGCTAGGCGTAGAGCATGGCGCTCGAGAATAGCAAGTTTTTGGTAGAATTTTAACGGTGCAGATATCCAAGCTGTATGTCCGTACGTTAACGTACTCCGCATGAATGTTTTATATATATTGATTACGGTACGTGCTCGTAGTCCCCAAGTTGTGCCAACTAGCCGTTTCAGAAGATTAAGTCTGTTTTGTGCTTGGCTTATGAGTTTGGTAAGATGTGGAGTCCAGGTAAGATGAGTATCAAAAATGACACCGAGGTATGTAATAGTAGTTGACACGGGAACAGGCGTAAGATCAACCTGAAGGCGAAGTAGATTCGGATTTCGATGGACTCGAGAGCGGCGTCTACGTGGCAAGAAAACTATGACTTGTGTTTTGGAAGAGTTAATGTTCAACCTCCATATATGACACCAACGCACGAATGCATCAATAGCTGTTTGCATGGTTTTATTAAGAGATCGTACTGTGCGGGCAGTTGTGAGAAATGCAGTGTCGTCCGCAAACTGGAATATTGTGGTGGTATTAGGAACGACTAAATCGGCGACGTACAATAAGTATAATAAAGGCGACAGAGATGAGCCTTGCGGTACTCCAGAGTGTAAGAAGATGGGATGAGATAGCGTTCCATTGATAGAGATATAAGCTAGTCGTCCTATTAAGAATGAGTGTATGAATCGGATGTACGAGGTTGGTAGAAGGTAATTACGAAGTTTGTATAGTAAACCAGGGAGCCAAACCTTGTCAAAAGCTTTTTCTAGATCAAACGTTACAAGGCAAGAAGGAAAGCCTGTATTAAACTGATTATAAATGGCTGTGGTGAGACGAAATAATTGATCTAGAGTGCTAAAATGTGGTCTAAATCCAGCTTGGTGAATTGGAAGAAGGTTATGCGAGTTGAGATGGTCGTGCATGCGACGTACAAGGATTCTTTCCAAGATTTTGCACAGACAACTTGTGAGGTGAATAGGACGGTACGATGTGACTTCTGATGGAGGTTTCTTTGGTTTAGGGAAAAGAAGAACTTTGGAGTACTTCCAGTCGAGCGGAAAAAATCCAGTTCGTAAAATGAAGTTATAAATGCTGCTAAGAAAAAGGAGAAAAGAATGAGACGCCTGTCTGACGAGAACATATGTAACAGCGTCAAAGCCTGGTGCTGTATTCCGTTTGCCTATAAGTACATTACTGATAGTTTCGGGGTGAATTGCCATGGTTAGAGGATTATTTGGTTCTAAAGTATGATCAGCACATGGGCGAAAGGAAGTAGAAGCTGCATCGGTATGTCTGTTGATAGCTGATTGTAAGCGGTCTGATGTATACCAACCGGGTAATGGGGTAAAGATGCCTTGAAAATAAGAAGCAAATATATTGGCCTTGTCTGTATCCGTAAGGACTGCTTGATGATTATTAACGATGGAGTATGGCGTACGAGAAACTCTACCAGTTAGTTGATGAAATTTGCGCCAATATTTTGTAGGATGTGCTTCATTAGCAAGTGTGTTGCAAGTTTCGATCCAGTGACGTTTCTTAAACGCAACGATATAGTTATGAGTTATCCTTAAGTATTGGCGATGCAAACGAAGCGCTTCAAGGTTGCCCGTAGTTAGATATTCACGGAAAGCTCTCCGTGAGGCTGTAATAAATGGTAAGTATTGCGGAGGTAGCTTAGGTTTATGTAACTGAACTTCAATTGTTGGAATTGAACGGTGTGCTGCGTCCTGAAGGGCTGTAGTTAGATCAGTTATTGTCCTATCGAGTTCGTATTGTGTGCTAGGAATAGTGAATGAAGTTACTGCAGCGTCTAAGTCGGAACGATATTGCTCCCAATTTGCCCTTTGGTAGCAGTAGACCTTCTGAGGAGAGGGCTTAGGCTGAGTATTAGGAGAACAGTGAAGTTCGACTTTGATGGGAACATGGTCGCTACCTATGGAGTCTAGCACAGATATATGGATGGACTGAGAGAGAGAAGATGAGGTTATGACTACATCAGGAGTAGTACCACTGATAGGACGTGTAGGTTTCGGTAAATTATGGAATTCAGCTCCTGTTTCGTTCCGAACAAAATCTAAAAAGTTGTCCTTGTCACGTTGTGAGCGACTATGAAAATTTAGGTCGGCCATGATAATGTAATGACGAAAATTAGAATCAATGTGGCGGAAGAAATCATAATTAATAGCTCGTCCTGGGCGATAGTAAATGGTGACAAGGGTAACTGTGCGGCCTCGAAAATAGACCGTCGTGATGTTGTGTTCGGGAAGATGAAGTGCAGGTGGAACCGTAACTGCACGAAAAGGAAGATTGTGCCGAATACCAATAGCTGTGCCTCCGCAAAGGCGTGGGCCTGTTGGAGCGTCGTGGCGAAGTAGATGATACTTTGGTATATAACACGTTAAATATGGTGCAAGGTAAGTTTCATTTAGTGCAAATGCGGCAATTTGCTCTTCCTGAAGGAGCTGGGTGAAGAGTACGTGATGTGTCAACAGAGATCGTATGTTAAGAAAAAGTAAGTTGTAGCTCATAATGATAAAGAATATAAGTGAATAGGTTGAATTATCCATATTAAACATAAACCTCAAGTGGTTGGATTTGAAAATGCACTGTTGGTCCCGAATAAGTTGCATGTAGTTGTAAATTAAACAATAGTTTGGCTGCGTGCATTATTTGAGTTAGAATATGGTTGCGAAGAAATGGATGAATGTTCTGTAATGAAATAGTGAGAAAACGGAGTAGATCTTCTACAGTAACTGGATGACGTAATGAATTTGCTGGTGGAGTTGGTGTATCGACCGAACGTATAGGAACTACAAGTTCAGGCTTAGCTGGATCAGGCTGAGGCTTAGCTTTACATTTATAGCTGTATGTTGGGTGACGCTCAGAACAGCGATCACAACGTGGTGGTTCTTGAAGGTTTGGGCAGCTTTTAGTAGGATGTTCGCGGGAACAATAACCACATTTGATGGTGTTTGTGCATTCTGCTGTTGGGTGTGAGTTATACTGTTGACACTTCTCGCATCGAACAGGCAGAGGTGCTGGCGTGCGAGATGGCTCGACCTTATATCGGCGTCGATATATATAGGCGCCCTTGCAGAGAAGTTGATCAATCAACTGTTGTTGATCAGTTAGTACTCGAACGAGATAGGTTGGCCCCTGGTTGTTCTTGATCCTAATACAGCGTTTTATAGGTAGCCCTTCCTGATGAAGTTCAGCAAGAATTTCGTCATCAGTAAGATCGGGTTCTACACCACGAATTACTACAGACAGCATAGGAGGTCGCCGTGGTGGAGGAGGAGTTTTGCGGGAACTCGGTTGCAAAGTAGAAATCTTTGCTTTCGTCCCAAAAATTTCATACGTTGCCTTGTTACGGACATGCGTGGCGAAATTCAGGTTACTGGATTTCAAGATGATGCCACGGCGTGTTTTAACAATTTCACGGATTTCAGGCCGATGGACGTACTTGACTAATTGCTGGAAGACAGCACGAACAGTGTCATACTTCTGATCGTAGTCGGTTAGCAAGAAGTTGTACACGGGATCTGGCTGGTATTGCTCATGATGATTATCGACAGAAGTGGATGCCCAATCCATACAATGGCTGTCAGTTGGAGTCTGATTAACACTGGGAGTAATGCGTTGCTTCTTTGAATCTAGCGCTTGTTCGCCATCAGAGAAAGACCGAGAACGAATCCTATGTCCTTTGGTGATGCAGTCAGCATAGGAAGGAATAGAGTTACGGTCTGAACGAGGTGTTCCCGTAACAATCCTTGGCTGCGTCTTTTGGCGACCGTTAGGCCCGATGTTAAGCGGTGGAGGTTGTAATCCTACATCTTGACCGAGATTCGTAGATCCGTTAACTTTGCCAGTGTCCGTCATCGTGATAGAGGAGCCGAGGGCCAAAGCCCAGATGAAGATGAAAAAATGAAAAAGATGTTAGATGAGGTTCAAAAAACAAGAAACCCTCCGAAAGTGAAAACTTTCGTCAGACCCCTAAGTGCTGTAATTGTGCTATGCTCGCAAGTACGTATGCTATACTTGGTCCTCGCTGGCACAGTAACTGACACAAGAGAGGCTAGGTTGCTTGGTAAGGTATGAAAACCAAGCATATCGCCTTAAGAGCATATCAGAAATACCTCGGTACTGACTGTGAGTATTTGCATTGTTTTTTATTGTTTGGTATGAGCAAAGCCTTGTGAAGTATATTTCGTATTTGCGGCAAGTAACTAACTACATTCTATGTTTTCTGTAATCAGTCACAATAATATTGTTATAAAACTGTGAATCATCTGACAACAGTTACACAAATACCAGTTCTGCCATCTATTTTCTACATCTGTTATTCTTGTGTCTTAGCACGTATGAACAGAAGATAGCAGGGCTCTTGCCTTTGTAAGTGTTGTCAGACAATTCATAGGTTTACAACAATATTGTTGTGACTGATTATAGAAAACATAGAACATTATTCGTTACTTTGCATAAATACCATATATATTTCGCAAAGCTTCGCTCATATTAAACGATAAATACCAATGCAAATTCTCCCAGGTAGTAACGAGTTATTTCTGATATGCTCGGAAGGCAATGTCATTGGTGCGTCCCCCTGACCACCCTGACAGTCGTTGCTACGAACCATACTCTTCAGATGCTCATCTTCCTCATGTCTGGCCATCATATGCACCGTAACACCTACCGTTCTAACAGGGCACCCTTGTCTTCAGTAATGCCTAGCCTCGCCCCTAGGCGAAAAGAAAACACGCATTTGTTATACTAACAGAACCTATGTCTTGTGATGTGAACTGCACCTCATTTTCATCTGCTCTCATCCATCTGCTTTGATGCTCCTTCACATCTAAACCTTACACCTAACTAATGATTATGGTTATTAAAACCATAATGACCTGAATTGATTGTTAATAAAAATGCTTCTTTAACTACCCATAGCCCATCTATTGTTTTCCAATATAATGCAATAGTACATCTACATCTCTTCCCCTACAGAGGGCGTAACCCTCTTAGGGTAGGTGCTAGCAATTGCTAGCAGGCAAAGAAAAAACATTGGTTGCGGAATTAACACACAAGTAACACGCTAAAGTGGTAGTCATTTTGTGTTGTTTCAACACCTCATATTTTACAGTGTAGGCTTTCTTGGGGCACTCACGTTCCCTCCCACAATATTATTCCATCAAATCTTTCATCATCATTCACTTGCTTTAATCATCTGGCTCCCTTATCCTAGAGCACGTAATCGTAGGACATTATTAAAGTTAGAGAAACAAGGACAATACTAAAAAAATAATAAATAAATAAATAAAAAATTATAAGTTTCAATTTAACGTTCCACGATTATGCCTTTAGGCTAAGGGAGACAAATGATTGAAGCAAATGAATGATAATGGAAGAACTGGTGGAATGGTAATACGAGAAAAACGGGAGTACCCCGAGAAAGCTCATGGACACGATTGTTAATCACCAACTTATTTTGGCACTAGATCGAATCAGGGACCCTACCATTGAGTCATCGTGCCTCGCTTTAACCAAAGAGCTTATTTTTGCCATTGAGGCATCGTTTCGTCAGGGTTCTTCCATTTCTTCTCATATTTTCATTCCACCAATTATTTCACTTTCATTAACCTTCAGTCTCCTTTAACATACAAGATATAATCATAGGATGTAAAACTGAAATATTTCATTTCATTGCTACACAGGAAAACCTTAATAATGTGACTTGATTAAATAGAGACTTCAATTTGCTAAAGAAAGTAGATACTTGTTTGCCCTAATTCCATGTATGGACAAGAGTAAATAACTTATAAAAGAGATGGGATGGACAGTTTTTTCTTTTAAAAAAAAAAGCTGTATTATGACGGAAATCGAATTCAGGTCTTCCACATTAAAGCTGAGAAGCGCTGACAATTTAGCTAATTCTGTCATCTTGGTAAACATAGCCGTGTTTTCAGTGAGATACAGTGACAAAGAGGTTCATCAGTGGCTAGCTTCCGGCTAATCTAGTGGCTAGCGCGTGTGCCTTTGGTGTACATGGCCCCGAGTTCGATTCCCGGTGGGAAAGTCTTTGGAATTTTAACTGTTCTCAATGTTTGTGTGTTTCTGTTCTTGTCGTTATAGGATACTGGAACACAAGTAAAAATGAAGAAAAAACATAGTAATAATTAGATAATCAAGTTACTGAGGAACGTTCGGTAATTCAGTTAATTTTAAAAAATGGTAGATCACTTTTCTCTGGTACTACGAGTTCCTGGTTCGATCTCAGACTAAGTGATTTGTCGGTGCATAATCATTTATTTTTATTATTGATTTGTCTCTTTTAGCCTGAAAAGGTATAACATTAACGATTTCAATTTATTCTCATGAACACATTTTATTTGTAGTTACTCTATCTGGCTCGGAGAAAATAATTATGAAAATGTTTCGGTTATTGATACAGAAGCATGTTTTTTTTTTTTTTTTTTTTTTTGTAAATAATACAATACACACTTATTATATACTTTCAATTCTAGAAAGAATATTACACATGTGAACATAGTATTAGGAATGCAACATTTATGAGTTTTCATACATGAAAGGTTAGTTAGTCGTGCATTATAGCTAATTGATATAAAAAAAAAATAAAGATCTATGTTCCACGACGTTGAATTGCGGGACGTATCACCATCACTAAACCGTTAGCGAAGAAAGTAATTACGTATGTTGCAGAGAGAGAAAGAAAGTGATGAAGATATGTTATATCTCTACATACACCCACATATACACAATGCACATCATGAATATTTTTCCTCCCTTACCCCTGTCAATCTTTTCCCGCCTTTCTTCGTAGGTGGAAGAGATTCCAATGGTAGTCACTGTTAAAACAATCTCCTTCCCTTCCCTTCCCTACCATCGCGGACTTACACCTCGGTGAATTGCGTTTGGTTTCCCTCTTCTACAACAATGCTCATATAAAAAGAAGAGCATTCCCAGGAGGAGAAAGCCATTGCACAATCTACACTCGAGGCTCAACGACCAAAGCAGTGTACTTCAGACACAGTTTGGTGGAGTTAAAATATGAATCAGGTGAGTTTTCCCGTTCTAATAACGGACGTACCGTACTAGATGCGAGTGTGACGATAATAACGTTAATATACTACATATTAAACGTGGTTAAGAGCGAGGAGAAGAAAATGTCCATTAACAACAATATGTGAGTTTTTTTATGTGGTGATGTGTGAATTTATCAAAGTGAACTGTGAATTTGTTGGTATCTTCTCGGTTTATTCGAAGGAGATGCGCTTGGAGTATAAGGCATACTTAGTCCAGTAAGCTTCGAAATATAATATGAGCCATTTTTGTCTATCTGGTAACTTTAATTTGGTTGCATTTTTCTTGTTCAACTAAGATGTGAACCGGAACATATTCAGCGACATATGCATTACTTTGGTTTATATATTGTGCCATAGTGTCCATTTTTCTAGGTCCAGGAGGAAGAGACCTATAGAGTCGTTTCAAGTCAGAAATTATAGACTTTTAGCGATATTTTCCCCAACCTAAATTACTTTTGTGTAGACTTTACAGAGAAGGACTAAATGGAATTTGAACCTCATCTGGTATGTTATACGTGCTCCCATGTATGTGTGGCATCATATCTAGTGTTTAATTCAAATAAACGTGGCCTCGTGATTAACATGCCAGTCTTTTTATGGTGCATGTAGTCTAAGGTTCGAGTCCCTGTGTTGACTCACTACTCTGACCTTCTTCAATAAAGAAATACTGGAAATATGGGTCAAGAAACCCAGGAGGAGTGGTTGAGTCGATTATTAACCATTAATAATCGCAGTTGGATGTACACCCCATGGCTTCTCTATAAGCTGACATTTTTCACTCTCATGCAATTTGTTTACCTCATTGTACATAAGAAAACAAAACAAAAAAGAACAGTCAGTAAAAGACTGTTGGGATTAACAAAGAGAGTGCAAGTGATTATTTTTGAAGAAATTCTGTGTCTATTTTTCAACATTTGTCTGCAGAAGCTGACGGAGAAACTCATGGTAAATCTTAATCAGAATCGCCACTTTTGAAGATTTGAAGTCGAGAACTCGCGTTTTCGAGATAAAAACAAAAGCCATTCACTGAGTCTTTAAGAGCCACGAAGGAGTATGGCTGTCTATACTGTATATTATTCTAGCAAATTTCAGAAGTGAATTGTCACCCCTTCTTTACTATTAACAAATTGCACCCTGAACCACATGTTTTCCTAACATTCGGATTCAAATATATTTTAAACGATACTAAATTACGATACCTTCAATATATATACCTTCAATAGATATACCTTCAATAAAATATCAAAATTATGTGACACCTTACAACTCACAATATATTTCAGACAATTACAATACTAACCTATTTTAGAATGTCGTTTCGTTTGAATTTAGGAAACATTTAAGAATATTACTACTTTAAAACTTAAAGGAAATAATGATATGCATCAAAAAATCTTTAAATTTCGAGGGTTTAAAATTAGAACACATTATCTCTCGTCGATTAAGTTCCGTTTAATAAGCATATGTGTTCATTTTGCGGGGTATTCTTCTTTTCTATTTGAAATGCATTTAAAAATTATAATCTACTAGCATCAATTAAACGCTTCGCTGGTTTAAATTGAAAAAAATAGTAATATGGTGTGTTAGTCAGTCACTTTTACTACTACTAAAGCGATCTCTGATATCGGTCATTTTCGATCATTTTCATATTTCTCTTCCCCCCTCCTCCCCATGTTGCGTAACTGAATTTAAATTTAACCGGCATCGGAAGAGTCACTGTATATCTCAGCGACCTTTGAAACCATGGATTCAACACTGATATTGGCCATGTCCGATCATTTGTATATATATATCGGAGTTATAGGCTACCAAAAACGTGAAAAAATGAACTTTAATGGTCCATAGCTCCAAAACTATGGGATCTACCGTAGTCGGGCCAAGACTTTACTAAGGAACTAATATGTGCTCTATCCAAAAATACATGCTTCAGAATTCTGCAGTACTTCCGCAACATTTTTTATAGAGATAGTTAGTGAGTACTTCAGATTATATGCCCGTAACCAAACTACCTGTACAAAAATTTTTGTGTGAGTACCTTAGGATTCTGAAACATGTATTTTTGGATAGAGCGCATATTAGTTCCTAAGTAAAGTCTTGACCCGACCACGATAGGTCCCTTAGTTTGGGAGCTATAATCTTTTAAAGTTCATTTTTTTTATGTTTTCGGCAGCCTATAAGTCCGAAAGGAATCATTTGTGCACCCAGGTTGGTCTATACTTTTCGTCTTATTTTGGTGTCAGGAATCACTTCCCAAACGTTGTCCGTGTTTTTTTTAAACACCCTATATATATCCTAAATTATAATCTACTAGCATCAATTAAACGCTTCGCTGGTTTAAATTGAAAAGAAAAATAGTAATATGGTGCGTTAGTCAGTCACTTTTACTACTACTAAAGCGATCTCTGATATCGGTCATTTTCGATCATTTTCGATCATTTTCATATTTCTCTTCCCTCCCCCTCCCCAAGTTGCGGTGCTGAATTTGCATTTAAACTGGATCGGACTGTCACTGTTCATCTCAGTAACCTCAAAAACTATGGATTCGACACTAATATTGGTCTTTTTTTTTTAATCATTTTTATGTACGAGGGCTATCCAGAAAGTAGATTACGTTTTGGAATAAAAAATCAACAAAGTATAGGAAACAAATTTTATTATATACAGATGAAAGCCACACACAAATACTACTTTTCGACATAGTCACCATTCAAATTAAGGCATTTATCGTAGCGATGTACGAGCTTGGAAATTCCTTCGTCGAAAAATTCGGCCGCCTGCGACTTCAACCACTTCGTTACCTCTTCTTGCAGCTGTTCGTCGTCATCAAAACGCTGCATAGCCAGCCACTTCTTCATTGCTGGGAATAGGTGGAAGTCGCTCGGTGCCAGGTCGGGACTGTACGGCGGATGAGGAAACAACTCCCACTGAAAAGATTCAAGAACTTCACGCGTGACATTTGCCGTGTGGGGCCGGGCGTTGTCGTGAATCAACAAGATCTTAGAGCTCAACATTCCTCTGCGCTTGTTTTGAATTGCTCTTCTGAGGTTTTGCAGAGTTTGGCAATACCTTTGAGCGTTTATTGTAGTGCCTCTTTCCAGGAAGTCCACCAAAATCACACCTTTTCTGTCCCAAAAAACAGTCGCCATCATCTTCCTTGCCGACATTGTTTGCATGCATTTCTTGGGTTTTTGGGGAGAACCTGTGTGCCCCCACTGCATTGATTGCAATTTCGTTTCACAGTTCACGTGTTTCACCCATGTTTCGTCACCAGTAACGATGCGATCGAGTAAAGAGTCACCATCCTTATTGTAGGCGTCCAAAAAGTGCAACGCTGCAGCCATTCGCTGATTTTTGTGGTCCTCTGTCAAGATTTTTGGAATCCATCTTGCACAAAACTTGTGGTAACCAAGCTTTTCGCTGATGATTTCGTGCAACAAACTTCGCGAAATTTGTGGAAAACTCAAAGAAAGTTCCGTTATTGTGAACTTTCGATTTTCACGGACTTTAACATCGACTTTTTCGACAAGTTCGGCAGTCACTTTGCTGGGTCTCCCACTTCGATCTTCGTCGTGAACATTGGTTCGGCCATTTTTAAATCTTATGACCCACTGTCGCACTCCACCTTCAGTGATAATGTTGTCCCCATACACTTCACACAGCTGCCGATAGATTTCTATCGGTTTACAGTTTTTTGCTGTCAGAAACCTTATTACTGCACGCACCTCGCAGCTCGCGGGATTTTCAATTAACGCAGATATTTCAAACCGTCACAGTATCTTAACGGAGCACAGCACGAACCTCTCACTAGCACGGCTAGATGCCGACTGAGCTGCGCAACGCTCTGACCCCAAGATGGCCGCGCTAGCCCCGCCCCTAGCGGACACAGACGAAAACGTAATCTACTTTCTGGATAGCCCTCGTATTTACCTTCTCCCTTTCCCAAGTTGCAGGGCTGAATTTAGACGTAACTGGGATCGGAAGTGTCGCTGTTCAACTCAGTAACCCCAAAAACTATAGATTCGACACTAATATCGGTCATTTTCGATAATTTTAATATGTCTCTCCCCTTCCCTCCGCAACTTACACCGTCAAGGTGATATAATAAAAATCATCCCAGGCCCGAAGCTCATCTATGTTGAAAATTTGATCGAGATCGGTCGGGTGGTTCAAGAGTTATTAAGTTTTATAATATAAAACTCCCCTTCACCTCCCCTTCCCCTAGGTTCTACGGTCTAAGTGAAATTATAAATAAAACTTTCCAGACCCAAATCTCATCTATGCTGAAAATTTGATCGAGATCGGTCTGGTGGTTTAAGTTTTATTTAATTTTATATATCGCCCATTTTCCTTCCCCTCCGCTAAGTTGCACCGTCAAATTGATACGATAAAAGCCATGCCAGGTTCGAACCTCATCTATACCTATATGGATAATTTTATTGAGATCGGTTGGATGGTTCAAGAGTGATGAAGTCACAAAGACAGTGACTTTCATTTTCTTTTCTTTTCTTTTTTTCACATATATACCGGTATCTCCCCTTTCTCTAGAGTTGCCATAATTTTTTGATCCAAAGTACGGACAAGCTTTAAAATGACGACCTATCAAAGATACGGTGCCCAAACACAGAACAAATATTTTGATTTTTTTTACTTAAAAATCATCATCTTAGGTTATCACACAAATGTTTACTGTAATACTTAAAACACTATTGGAAACTAACATGTTTTATATTTTTTTTTTCATTAACTAAAATATAATAAATCATACCATTAAATTACGTATATTAAATCTAACCAAAAGAACTCTGGAATGGAAAAATGAGACACTTTTTAAAAACATAACCTACTTTATTAATATTAACTAAAATATAATACACAATTCTTTTCGCCCGAGATTTTAGCAATTTCCGACTCGGACATTTTTGGGCAGCTTCAAAAACTATTAAATACGGACATTTCCCTATTTCATGCTTTGTACAATACGGACACGGACACAGACCTAAAAATACAAACAGTCCTCACAAAATACGAACATAATGGCAGCCCTACCTCTCTCCCTCGTCTGCATTGCACCGTCAAACTGAAATGATAAATAAATCGTCCCAGACCCGAACGTTATCTATGTTGAATGTTTGATAATGTTTGGTCTGATGGTTCAAGAGTTATTAAGTTTTATTCATTTTTATATATTTCTCCTTCTCCTCTCTCTCTCACCCCTAGGTCTACCGTCAGTGAAGTGACAAAAAACTATCCAGGCTCAAGCCTCATCCATCATTGAAAATTTTATTCAGATCGGTCTGATGGTTTAAGAGTTATTAACTCACGAACATAGGCACTTTTATTTTTATTTGCATTGATTTTGTTTGGTTCCCCCTCCCACCCCTCTTCCATAAGTTGCTCCATCAAAGTGAAGTCATAGAAAACATCGAGGTACAAATCTCATCCATGTTGAAAATTTGATGGAGATTGTTAGTTTGGTTCAAGAGTTATTAAGTTTTATTTATTTTTTTATATCTCCGCTCCTTTAAGTTACATCATCAAAATGAATAGATAAAAACCATCCCAGGACCGAACCTCATCCTTGTTGAAAATTTGATCGAGATCGGTCGGGTGGGTCAAGAGATTAGGAGTCACAAACATAGTCACTTCCAATTTTATAATATACATTATGTTCTCCTTTGAGACCTGAAACAGTTGAAACAGTAAGTGTGAATCAATTCCTAAGAATTCTTGTTGTAACACATATCAAATGCTGAAGTTCTTGTCGAAAAATCGATTGATTAATTGATGAGGCAATGGAGATACGATAGAAAAGACTGAAAAAAGGTACTCATAACTTTGAATGAACCATCATCGCCATTTATTATGTAATTTTAAGGGTTCAGAAAACAAAACCGAAATTATCTATATTACAAGTTTTGTTGGTTCCTCGAATTCTTATCGTAACGTTTATTTCTAATAACTAAACATCACTACTCTTATCATGTAGCTTTGTTGACACTGACAAAGCTAAAATGATTCTATTTGTTTGGAATTCTCATTGTAGTATGTATTTTGAGTAACCATCCATCGTCTCTTATAACGTAGGTAGTTGAGTTCCCTTAGAGACCAAACAAAATGCTATACTGCAAGTTTCATTGGTTCCTTCGAATTTTTATGGTAATACTTTTCTTTTAACAACCAAATCATCTCCCCTTATAACATAGTCTTGTTGACTCAGGGAACCTAAAAGATTTTGCAAGTTTTATTGGTTCCCTCGAACTTTTATTATGATACTATTCGTTTTTAATAACCAATCATCACTACTTATAACATAATTTTGTTCACTTCAACATTTAAAAAAAAAAAAAAAAAAAAGTTATTGGAAGTTACATTGTTTCGTTGAAATCCTATTATAACGTCTAAGTGATAACAATAGCTTAAGTTACTTTGCAAAATCATTATAACTCAAAGTGCTCATATTTAGTGAACGAACTTATTCATTATTCATCATGTACTTCTTTGAACTTAGGAAACCAAACCAAGTGTACTAAGTAATTTCTTTGATTCCACATGAATTCTCCCTACAGCTCGTAAGAAATACAATAGTTATTTTTTAATTGAGGCCTATTCCGGAAGAAGGGTACATAGACCGTTTCCGTGAGTGGAGAAAATGAGCCTTAAAGATATAAAAAAAAGATTTAAGGCTCATTTTCTCCATTCACGGAAATGGTCTATGTGCCCTTCTTCCGGAATAGGCCTCAATTGTTTGTGTATAAAACAAATAAACCGAAGAATGATAAAGAACTTTTTCATTATTATTATTATTATTATTATTATTATTATTATTATTATTATTATTATTATTATTACTCAACCTTTTATGCAACATTCGTTGGGAATGGCATCTGGCAAATAGTCGTCTAGCACGTTCTAATTCTAATAGGCTGTTAATGGATACTCAAAAGGCTCGTGAGTTTAATAACAAAATGTACAATATTATTACATGAATGAGAATTGGATAAACAGCTAATCACCAGATACCCATTCCAAACTTACGTTGGGTAAATAGGCACGTAAGCGATGATTATGGTGCGAAAATTTTTTTATCATTCTTCGACCTGTTTAGTTTATGAAAAAAAAAGTATGAAAGAACTATTATATGTCTTAAGCATTTTAGGAATAATTATGTGGATTCAATGGAACTTATTGTTTAGGGCAGTGGTTCTCAACCTTTTTTGACTGATAACACACTTGATTTTTTTATTAATAATAACATAAATCATAGTAGTGTAAAACTATAAATTTCTATAAAGTAGTGACTCTATGTATTACTAAGCATTGTTCCTGTCGCTGAAGGCGCTGACTGGTACAGTCTATCTCAAAATTGACTTTAACTAATTACGTAATGTGTAATGATTTTTAAAATTTAAAATCCTGCGACACACCTTATGACACTGCGTGATACACCAATGTATCGCGACATACCTGTTGAGAACCATTGGTTTAGGCTTATCTTGGTTTGCTAAATCCAAAATAATATATTATAGATTGTATTAGTTGCTGTTCAAAATTTATAAACATTTTTCATATTATTGTTATTTTCCAATGAAAGCTATTATCATTCTGTAGAAATTATAAGAATTTTAGGAACCAATGACACTTTATTCAATATACACTTTTATTCTCTTACTTGTAATATAGAGTCCATAAAAGTACGTAATAAATGGTGATGATCGATTATTCAGAATTATAGGCACTTTTCGATTTTTTTAATGCAAGCACTATAGTATTTCGAACGAATTTCTCCCCTTTGTCTTTTTCCTTCCACTGTATTTTCTAGCTTGTCCCTCAGAAACAATTACTTCTCAAGGAATGTTCTAAAGTTTTTCTTATTCACTTTTTTAATTACACTCAATAATTGATATTTCTTCCATTTCTTAGCTTTATCAATTCCTTATTCGTTTTCCATTCGAGCCAGCTAATTTCTCTATCCTTTTCCACGTCTACATTTCGAAAGTCTTTGGGGGCGCGGTTGCTCAGTGGTAGAGCGTTCACCTCTGGTGCTTGGGGTCCCGGGTTCGATCCCAGCCTCCGCCAAGTGAACTTTGTGGTGGACAAACACCGTGCTCGTGGGTTTTCTCGGGGTTCTCCCGTTTCCTCCCACTTTCTTCATTCCACCATTTTCATTCATCTCTCATTATCACCGTCTCCTTTAGCCTCACCGGCATAACCGTGGGACGTAAAACTTAAAGATTTCATTTCATTTCATTTCATTTCGAAAGTCTAGAAACATATCTTCCTTTAGTGTTCATATTTTCTGCCCCGTAGGCTATAAAGCTCCACACAAAAGTATTTAACTGTTCCCTCATGACCACAGGATACATAATTTTAGCTCAAGAGACCTGGTTTCCATTTCCAGCATAAGTTCATGTGTGCCACAGAAGCCGAGTGTCCATGCTAGACCTGTACCCAAATTTATCCCACTCCACAGACATGCTGTATTGCAATATATGTGAAACTTTTCGATATACAAAGAAATAAATGCCCCCAAGCAGTTACAGCTCGGATCGTCACAGCTTAGTAATATTTATATATATAAAATCTTCCTATTCAGAAAGCTCCATATTACTTGCAAAACATATACAGAGTGTTCCGGAAATAAACCGACAAACTTTGCACACGTGTTCAGGACCTTAATACAAGATAAAAGTTTATCTACGACTTTGCTCGAAAGCCTAACTATGAAGATGAGGCCTCTTTAAGATAATTACCGGAATTTTTGTCGAGTGGCTACACTGAATAAAATAACCCAGAAGTTTCGCATATGTATTGAGGACTTCAATAGAAGTAGAAGATTTTTTGCGATTTTGGTCGAATACGCCTAATTATGGATATGGGCCAATTTAACCCTTTCACTGTGGAAGGCGACGGAAAAAAAATTCCCTAACCTGCGAATGTCGATTATAGTCGACGTGTTAAAATTTGTCTGTATCTAGGGTTTGTCGATTGTAGTCGCCAAAGGTTCTCTGTGTGATTTCTATTGTTTATCGACATTTCTGACCAAAGTCGCAGATTATCTTCTTGTATTGAGATCCTGAACTCATATGTAAAATTTCTGGGTTCATTTCCGGAGCACCCTGTATATATTTTTCTTATTGAAACATCTTGTTTTGTTAAAAAAAAATAGCTCTCTTACTATAAATGGCAATTAATAAGTAGTTCTGTTCCTTGGGAGTTACCAAAAACACTCTAAACTAGACAATATATTTCATGTTATATTGGTATCAAATGCCGTAACTCAACTATTACTTGATTACTATTATCCGACATTTTCTTGTGTTACTTTCGAAATTGTGTTGACTTTTCGTTCTGCTATAATACGTAAGAAACGGTTTCAGAAGAAATGACCGGTCAGAATAAGTCCAACTCCTTACTGAAGGGCAGATGTCAAAATAATTCCAACCAGTCACTGAAGCCCTATTATCAGAACAACTGAAAGCAGTTATTGAACTTATTCTAGTTACTCCGCGGACATTGCACCGTCTGATTATCACCTGTTCCATTTCTTGGACAATCACCTTAGAAGACGCTAGTTCAAATCCCTAGTAGAGGTGTAAAATGCACTTGATACCTTCTTCGCTTCACGGCCCATCAAGTTCTACCGCGATGGAATCCATGATCTTCTATAACGTAGGCAAAAGGTCGTCGATGCTGATGGGGACTATTTTTTATCTTTCATGTACGTCCTAGGTGACATATCGATGTCCGAAGTTGGTAGGTGAAAAAGCGACTGAACTTTCTTGGTTATCTTTATAGATTGTGTAAGCGTTTTCGTTTGTAAGCAATTTGTGTGTATAGTTATCTTAAACCACGTGAACTAAATCTTATTGTTACTCAGAAAGAGCAGTTTAAAAACTATTTTCTTGTATCTTTATCAACTTATGATTCAGAAATAAGTCTTTCATTTTAGCGATGCATGTTATAACTTTATTCTCATATTTAATGTAGAGAAAAAGAGCCATATTTTGATACATTTCCTTTAACTCAATCCTCCTTTGAAAAAATCTGGAGGATCTGTTGAACAAATTAATTACAAAATCATCATTATTTCTGTGCTAAAAACAGACTAGTAAAAGCAAAGAAAGAAACATAATTGGGAAATCCAAGCACGAGTGCTTCGTTGATGTTCCGTTTATCTTGGGAACA